>NW_019525496.1:3168058-3173051 GCF_002814215.2 Seriola lalandi dorsalis
GGGGGGGTTTGAGGTGGATCTGTGGGTGGGGGTGTATGTGCCAGTGGTAATTGCTCTGCATGCAAGATGGGGTGAGAGAGCACCGGAGCTGACACGCTCCACTTCCCTCGACACAGTGATAGGAAGTGTCATTCGGCACTTTGAAAACATACCACCGAGATCTACAGTATAAGTCTGCCACTTTCTGCTCCCACCTCCCACTCATTTCCTCTGAATCCCTCTCTCTCCCTCTCTCTTTGTTTCTGTCTCCCTCGGCTTCCCTTTCTCCCCTGCTTGCCTCTTCCCCTCTCTTCCTCTCTGCCTGATTCTGTCAGCTCACTACGCTCGGCTGCTCTCATCTTCCACGCAAACGTCTTGTGGTATGACAGTCATGTAAGCGAGTGGCTGTGAACCACAAAGGGGATCTCTGTCTCCTCCCTGAGTCTTGGCGATAACCTTGGCTGAGGTGTGGCCCTGCTCCGCCTGCAATCACATCAGCCACGACACACAAAGCCCCCCGCTCCTCAACCTAACCTGCCTGCCTGTCATCTGCCTGTCCTGCGTGTCCTGTATGTGCTTTGTGAAAAATTTAGATACTCTTTACTGAAGCCAACCTCAGTTATAGTTTCTTCTTCCGGGGTGCGTGCCAAATTCAGTCATCCACTGTAATTAAATGTGTACACCATCTCTTGCAAATGTGCAAGATAGAAACAAGGATGATCCAGGTCAAAGCAGCAGAGGCAGAGATATCCTGTATTTTTTGTCCCCGGTATGAGTCAAAGTTTCAAAATCATGACCCCTTTAAATCGATGTTGCAAATATTAGTTAAGCTTTAATTTGATTAGAATAAAAAAACATTGTAGTGTAAGCCAGAAGTATAATTTGTTTGAAGGTGTCAGGCAGAACTGTTGCACACTGAAGAGAAGGCAAGCCCTTTTTTTTTTTTCTTCCCGACTGCTGTGGAGCAAAATCCAAAGTGGCTAATGTTTAAACCACCCAACTCACTCAGTGAAACCACAGTGCAGAGCTTAGTGGTTTGGGATGGGGGGGCCAGACAGAATATATAGTGGTGCGTAGGGAGGGGGATGGGTGAGTGTTGGAAGGGAGAAGATGTAAAAAACATAGATGAGCCCCCACTCCACCACACACACTCATAGACTTCCACCGCCTTCCATCTCTCCATCCCCGTCCCCACCAGTCCCTGCTAGCCCCTCATCCACTGAGCCCCCACCCCCTAAACAAACTCACACACATGCTGAAAGATGAATGTCCAACAAATGGAGGCAAGAGGTGAGTGAAGGCCCCGTATGAGAGGTGTATTGTGCAGCCGGGGGCCACCATCCCCCCCTCTGAGGCCAGTAATCAAGGGGGCCCAGTCGGCGGGGCCAGGGGGGTCGGGGGTGGAACGGGGCGGTGGCGGCTGAGGGGGAGGCAGTTGCTGTCTCACTAGGATGTTATTTATTGGCCTACTTTGAATCTCCTGCTGCCTCCTGCACTCCCTGTCACTCCCATTGATCTTGTCCTGATCCGCCCCCACGGATTGCTCTTCAGACTCTCCTCTCTTCCTCCCGATGTACACTGTGTAAAATGTCCTTTGCTCCTGCCGTGATGTCCAGAGGGAACCGAGAAAGTGCTCCATCACCTTGGCCCATTTGATTATAGGCAATGTACTGTATGCATCTAGTATTATTAAAGGTGAGTCATTGTTTACATAGCATGAATGACCTGTAGCTGTGTCAAGGGACGAGCTGCATTTGCTCTGCACAATCACTGTATGTTAAATATAAATGTGGGTGAAGGCTCATAAGACATTATCTTTTATTGCCTGTTGCTTGCTTGGTCACACACTTATTATTGTGGGCTGTAATAGTGGTGTCTAACACTATGGCCAAAAAGTGGAAATATGGGGTGCCGGAGGGGTTTAAGGCACCAACGATTAACCCAACGCCCCTGGTTCCAGTCTGGCCAGGGATCTTTGTTGCATGAATTCCCCACCTCTCTCTCTCTCTCTCTCCCTCTCTGTCTCTCTCTCTGTCTCTCTCTCTCTTTCTTTCTTTCCCTTATTAACATAAATCTGTAATATGTCATAAAAGCAGAAAATTCATGCCCAAAAATACTCTTCAAAAGATGACAGTGTTTCAACAGTTGCAGTGCATCTTCAACAATGAACAAAGAAAGTGTAAGGCGTCACAAGTCAAGTGAGGAGCCAGACACGCAGTGCAACAAAGGAAATCCGTTTTGAAGGTTTTTAGCACCAAACTTCTTGATGCCTTTTTGTCAAAACAGTATTGATTTATGAAGCTTTATTCATGTTATTAAATGTTGGAATACAAGTCAATTTTAAACACTAGGAATTTATTTCATCATTAATTAACAAGGGAAAGATCCACATTGCTAATGAAATTGTGCAAAACCAAACACACCACTCCCAGCTTGTCACTAAGGGCATGTCAGCGTTTGTAAGCTGTGGAGCAGTAGTAGTTACAAACGTTGTGTAAAAAAAGAAACCAACCAACAATTTATGTTAGTAGGCGTAAAGCAGTATCCCAGAGACAGAGGCAATGGTGATGATCTCCTGCTCCACAGACGTGTTCCCACAGCAGGTACAAACTTAAACGTTAGCTTCTGAGGGTCGTTGACACGCCTACAGCGATAAATGAGAAGTGATGAAGGCAATGTAACGTAATTTGTTTTCTTTCCACTGGCCTTAAACCTGTGTCTCTCCTGGTGGTTCAAGCTAAATCCCTGAATTCAGCATGCTAACATTGCCCACAGTGACAATGCTAACATGTTGGTGTTTATCAGGCTGTTTACTTTCGTGTGTTAGCGTATTTGCTAATTAGCAGTAGAGGAAAAGTCAGGGGATCACCAAAGTCCTTAGGATATATCCTCTGAGAATTATGAACGTCTGTACAAAATTTTGTATCAATGTATCAATTGTATGTTGAGCAATCTTACAGGATGAGTGAAGACCTGTTGCTGTCTCTAGAGGAAAAGTCAGGGAATCACCTAGGTCAGTGGGATTCATCCTCTCAGGACCATGAACGTACAAAATTTCATGGTATTGAACAGATTGATTGATCAATATTACAGTTACTACAGCTGTTGCTAAAAACACATTCAGAAACTCACAGTGTAGTGACAGACAGTGGTGGAACCAGTTATAGACTACACCTTACTACATCTTACCAGTTTTTCAATATCCATTTATATTTTAATACATATTCAGTTCAACAGAATGAAATTACAATAAATTCTCAACATTTAAACCGTGTACATTTTGTTAGGAAACAGTAAGACAGGCTGGGCTGTGCAGCTTGTCTAGGAATCTTTCCACCTCCAGAGTGACAGTGTGCACAAGGTTTAAAACTGGCTTCCATCGGAATTAGGTGTTCAGTACAGATTTTATTACCTTTATTGTACTATACTCTGCACACAAACATAGAAATCCAAGTACGTTTCCTGAGTGTGGTTTATCTTTGAGTTATCCGGACGTGCTTGGTACATGATACATTTTTAGAGGAATGCTGGACAACGCCTGGAATGTCCCGACCGTGATAGGAAACATGTGTGTTAGATGAGGAGGTTGGTTGGTGGGAGATAATGGAATTCACTGTCACATGTATGCCGGGGGGGGGGGGCTCCAGTACAACACATGGATTATACAAGTTAACTGCCTTTGCTCCATAAACTAACCAAACCTCCTTCATAGTGCCTCTCTATAAATGTCACAGGGTGTGTGAGGGACCTCATTTCTATACAGTGCACACATCCTCCAGATACACACAAATACTAATGAAATACAATACTGAGTCTGAGCCATCCAGAGGAACATGGGCCATGAATCTGAGTGTTGTTATTCTGGTCTAACTGCATCCACAAATACCACCTCACCCCCCTGGACAGCTACCGGCCCGAGGATTCAGACATGCAGACAAACTATCTAATAACATCTCTGCTTCAAAATATCTGAAAGGCATGCACACACAGTCACACAGAGTGCTTCAGGCTAGGAGTGGTGTGGTTTTAGCTGCAGCAGCTTAGGAACCAGCAATGTTCTCCTTTATAGCCATGATAACATCTAGAGATGGCCATGTCAGTATTTCAGTCGACAACTCATACTTCATGTGATTTGTAACTGAAATTTCTATGTGCTATATTGGAATCAATACACATTCACTCCACTACAGAGGTCCTTTTGCGTTTGACTGTGTTTCTGTTCATGGTATTATAGCCAATCCATAATGTACTCGATCACCCATGGCTGTTGTGTGGCAGAGGCTGCATTGCAATGTGCAGGAGCTGCTGCGGTGCCCACAACTTCCAGCCTGCGAGCACGTCGATAACGAGCAGCAGCCTCTCTGACAGAATCGTTTACTGCCTGGAGGGCTTGGAGACGAAAGTGGAGTGTGCATGCCTGCCTCTAACCTACTTAAGCCTCACGCTGCACAAATGGAAGTGTTGATATGCAACATGAGATGTCCTGGTGGATTCCTGCCTGCAAGTAGACTGACCAGAATAAATGTGTGAGATTAATGCCAGAGAAAGTAATGATGGTGTTACTGTGCCTGTATGTGTGTGCATAAATAAGTGTGTGTATTGTGTGTGTGTGTGTGTGTGTGTGTGTGTGTGTGTGTGTGTGTGTGTGGGTGTGTTTGCTTTATTCATTGCCTATGTCAGCATGGGAATTTAGAGCCATCATACTTAACAAGTGTATCTTATTGCAAATTATACATTTCCAGGGTAAAAGGATGATCCAAATTCAAATCTTTCAGCATATACAGTAATGTAGTGTGAAAATGTGCAGGTATGAGAAAGAAAAACATGCATGTTTCTGTGAGAGGGAATACTTACTGATTTGGGTGTGGGCTCCTGCTGTCAGCTTAGGAGCTATAGCATAGTTTCAGTGACTTGAGTTGGCTCCTTAATTCTATTTGCCTCTCAGGGGGACCTCCCCCAAACCTCTTACACACATTTTTAGAGAGCTTTGTTGGGCAAGTGGGGGAGGGTGGGG
>NW_019525496.1:3173071-3205108 GCF_002814215.2 Seriola lalandi dorsalis
AAGGGGGTTGGAGGTGGGGGGGGTGGGGTCTGTACTCCCAGCTCCCACCGAGTCTGGACAAGAGACATAAATCACACACGCACACATATGTACAAGTAGCGCTATGTCATGAGGCGATGGGGTCCAGTATCTAGGCCAGGGGCCTCTTCTCTTGCCTTAAATATTGGAAGGGGCTGAAAGTAGAGGAAGAGGTGGGGAGACAGGAGAAGAAGGAAGGCAGGAGGAAGAATAAGGAAGGGAGAGGGGTGATTTATTATTGTACTCACTTTCTGCAATGTACACTCTTAAACTCTTCTTTATATCTTTATAATTAATGGAGCATCTCCGTGTGAAGTTTGCATGTTGTCACCATGTCTTTGTGGGTTTTTGTCCAGGTACTCTGATTTGCTCTCACAGCCCAAAGACCTGCAGGATAGCATCCACATATTAGTGCGATATTAGCCTAGTACTTTAGCAATAAGTCATTTTTCTGTGGTTCATTAGTTGATCAACAAAAAAATGAATCATCAACAGTTTTGATGATCAGGTCATTGCTTGGCTTATATCGATAATCATTCTGGTTTATATGGTTGTAAACTCAGTTTCCTCAGATTTTGAACTGTTGATTGGACAAAACCGTGCACCTGTTAAAAGACATACTGACATTTATCACAATTCTCTGACATTTTATAGGCAAAACAATGAATTTATTAATCAAAACTGAAGAACATACTAAAAAACGTACACATGTACAAAAGTACTTACATAACGACACTTTGTTTACACTTTTATTATCTTAATTTAGCGACACAAAGTTAATAAAACCATGCAGTTCTTCTGTGTAATAACAGAATTACACAAGTTTTTCAAGGCTTCACAAATGGATTTTTGACCACAAGGAGGCAGAAAGGCATCAAAACAACACATAATAACTTATGACGTTAATCGTTGTTAACAATTGTTTATTTACATATTCGGGAAAATCATCCCATTTGAGTCATTTTTGTGTTCACATATTGTGTTCCGGTATTTACTGCCCTTTTAGCTGAGAAGAACATCTGGCTCTTTGCCTGGTAGATACTCTATTCACCAACGGGCCACTGATTTTGTTTCATATACTTGATGTAGAGGACATAGGGCTGTAGTAAGAGCGATACTCCCTATATAAAGAGTTTTTTTTAAAGAGTCTTTTCTTTAGCCTTCCTGAAACCAAAAATACAAGAGCAGAAGTGTAACAAATGGTTTCAAGTGTGTGTTTGTCTGCTCTAGTGTAATGTAATTGTTTGCATATTTCTAGCAAAGCAGCTTAGTACCTACAAGAAGCCACCTGGTATTACTTCCAAGGTCAAGGAGCAATTAATTCTACATTTTTTTTGTGAGGAAAGAAAAAGAAAAAAAAAACCCTTCACAATAATAAAATGGCCCTGGTTGTTACTAGACAGGAAGTTTACACTGCAGCAACACCAGCCAAAGTCGTTTTTTGAGAAAGCATTACGTTAGCCAAACACATTGGTTAGTCCACATCCTACAACCTTTTCTCTCTTTTAACATTAATAACAAGAACAGTAAAGCATGAATCCAACCTCTGCCTAGCTTGTCCAAGTATGTCAGCTACGCAGCCAAACACTGTCATGTTAGAATGAAATAATTAATCAAATAATAACCAGAACACAGCATTGTATGTTTGGCCAAAAAAATATTTTATCTCATCACTCCTCATACAATCAGAAACATATCCAATAGGCATAACCTGGGGCCAAAGATCATAATCAGCAAAAAGTGAAATAATCACTGCCTTCTTAAAAATATTTGATAACAAGACATTTCCACAAAAATATTTGAAATAATAGTAAACATGTACCTGTGTGTCCAGGCAGCCTCCCCAGACAGTCTCTGCTCCACTGCTTGTAGGCTGCCTGCCTCAGCCACAAACACCAGACACCAGCTGGGGACCAGGACTGGGCTCAAAGGAGAGCAGCTCCACGGTCAGGAAGGCAGGACCTGGCCAACAGAGCCACCGGCCAATAGACCGGGACTTCCAAAACCACTGAATGGAAAAACATGGAGCCACTGTGGGGGAGGTGCAGTGAGGAGACTCTGAGGGTGGAAATCATATTTTGTCTTAGCTGCAGTGATCAACCTTGTACTTGCATGGTTACTAATCCCATACTGTGACATTAGGAAAGTGTTCACTTCACAGATGTTTATACATGCAATGTTTAGATTCCCAAATAAAAATGATTTCAAAATAATCTCAATTATTCTGATTTAATCCAAGTCTTTAAGGTAGTATTTATTCTGATTGGTCTACTTGGTCCAGACTGAAATATCTCAACAGCTATTGGATGGAATGCCATTGAATTTGGTGCAGACATAATGAATTGCAATCACTTCCATGATCCCTTATCTTTTCAAATAGCGTCATCATCAGGTCTAAATCTGAATTTGTCCAATACTTTGGCTTAAAATCATAACCCATTCAATCCACCAGCCTCTGCTGTAGTTTATGTTTAGTACAAATCATCATATCTTAGCATGCTAACACGCTAAACTAAGATGGTTAATATGGTAAACATCATGCCTCCTCAGCATCAGCACAAAGAACACTGCAAAATTAGTATCAACCAAATCCATAGTGCAGAGTGTATATTTTCAATGTATGCTAGCAAAAGTCCAAAAATAAATAATTCACACAAATTTACATGATCATATCTAAGTCACAAGAAATCAAAGTAAATATTCCACGTACTTTTCTAACCTTGTGAGACAAAGTTGGTTAAGTTAAAATTAACATTAAAATTTACAGCAGTTCCAAATTTTGATTATTCTATTTAGGTCAAAATTTTAATGTGTACAAAACTTTATAAGTTATGTATATATATATATAGAGAGAGGCTAGTTTAGCTTTGGGAGATTAATACCTATTTTGTCAACAGTTTATTGCTAATAAATAGTCATTGCAACAAAAACACTCTAACGTGTTCAGAAGGAGTAGGGTGGAGGATGGGCAGTTACCTCTCTTCCATATCACCCTGACTCATCCAATGTACACAAAACTCTCACACTTCACAATTCTCACATCAACAGGGAACAGTGAACAAGGGAATGTAAATATTTGATTAAATATGTATAAGCAGGGACTATGAGAGTCCTTTGGGCGGATCAAGCATGTGTGTTTGTGAATGTGTTTGAGTGAGCGGCTTTATCAGACAGGAAGAGAGAAGGGGTTGACATTTTACCAGCTAAAGCATGCACTCATGGCAATGCTGGTCTGTTTGAGATAACATATGAATTTTGTTTTTCTTCAGCACTGACTCTGAGAATATTTTTACAGCTGATGAGACTCATAAAAAGTGTCCTCTGATTTAACAATGGAACCGATTGCCACAGAAGAAGACGTTTGCATTAAGTTAAACAGGCCCTGGGAAGAAGTCTTGAGTGTCATATGGCTGTCACATGGTGAGATTTGAGTGTGCATATCTGTTTTTGATATTCAGGAGATGACTTGAATGCTTGAGAACATGTGCGAGGTGTTAACTAGCTCTTGGAGGTTCCAGTGTAGGCTGACGCCACCTCAAAAGAGCATCATTAATTAACATGCCATTATCAGAGTTGAATGCTGGCTGGGGGAGATTAATGCTGCGTGGAGCTGCTAGTGGATTAAAGGTCACATCCTGTGTGTTAATCACCCAGCACCTCTGACCCCTTGAAGGAAACTCAGTAGAATGGGCACATTATTGCCACCTGGCTGGGCACCAATCATTACCAGGATCAAAATGAGGACTGTTCCTCTGAGCAGATGCAGACAATGAATGGATGGGAGAGAGGAATGAAAAAAAAGTTTAAAGTTTTTAGCAAAAAAATGACAAGGAGGAAATGAAACTGCAAGGCGGATATAGAGATGAATATGAAAAACGATATGGCACCTGTAATAGTGATGTTAATATTTTTAGTAGTTTTAAATGATTGCAAAGATCACTGAGTGCTAAGCTGCTCCCAGACTGCAACTACAGTCTATGTTGTCAAGTTACACCTCGGCACAGAGGCAAGAGTAGAAGCAGAGGATATCACTATCATTGAGTTATTTCAAACAAAACATTCAATGCGCATCTTACACAAGCTTTTCAGCATATACAGTGTATTGTTCGCCTCCTTCACAGTCTCCTCTCTGTCTCTCACGGACATAAACACACAAAGACTCTATACAAGTCTGTTTCTAACACATTACATCCTTAGTGTGAAAAGCCTTGAGGACTTTCCAAGGTGGATGGATTACTTTCTGGGTGTTCAGGAGAAAACGCTTGCAGGCTGGTTCAGCGCTTCTATATCATATTTCTGCAGCCCACACACACCTCCCACTCTCCCACATCTGACAAGAATCTCTTAGATCGGATGTGACTCACTAGCTTTGGCAGGCGAAGGCTAAATTCTTCTTCTGTTACTCTCTTACGATGACCACTGAGCATTTTCCACTGCCTTTAATTTTTTTCACTTGTAGTCAGACACGATGGACTCCAGCCTCTGATGTGTGTTGTCATACTGAAGAACACACTGTTTTACAGGAATTTACATACTGTCAAAATGAGGTTTTGATTATACTCACATGAACGCCATCTGACAGCTGTGGTGGTGTATTTGATATAAATCTGAGGCACATGTAGTAGATTATATTTTCTATTAATAGCTATTTTTCTGAGCATTCACAAGAAGCATGACAGAAGACATTTCTGAAAGCAAACCTCGGGTGTTGTTGCCTCTGTGCTGGAGAACAGAAGGCCAGGTCAGGTGGAAAAAGGAACACACACTGTGAATGCTCGGGGAGCATTGTAGATGCTTACAGAGCGGGCTCTATTCTCAGAGGACCCTGTATTCCTGCATCAACGCTTTCCAGGATGCAGAGGCTTGGTTCAGTGCTCGTTTGATGGACTATCTTCCCTCCTTCCCAACCAGGGCTGTGTACATTTTGACCTTGGTGTCAGCAGAGTCAGACAGAAGCTGCTGAATAAGATATCGCCCGTCTTTCTCAAGGACATACAGTATATGATAGCCATCTCCTTTATATGTTTATTCTGATGATGAAGTGATCCTGAAATGTATTTCCTAGTTGCCTAATTTGCATATTCATACTGATGTGTGTAATCTATTCTGTCAAAAGTGAGTACCATCTTGTTGTAATGTATGTAACGTCTTTTTATCTGTGTACCATGTGTCAGTAATTGGAAATATGAAACATGCAGCTTTATGTCTTCTATCATTAAAGAAGCTATTAATATCTGAGCCTTTTCGTACAGACATGCTTGCTCCCCTGTGGATGAAGCCAGGTCAGGTCAAAATTTCCCTATTTTGGTTTATGACTAAATAGGCTACCTGAATTCCCATCAGCCTAATCTGTAGTGCTAATTAGAACCTGCGAAATATCAGCATGTTAGCATTGTGAGCATCTTAGCATGTACAGCCTCATGGAGCGATCATCAAAATGACTCCTCTTAAAATAAAAATGAATAGAATTACTTAGCTGTAAGGGGAAAGGGATGAGTTGTAGTCAATTGTCACCCGACTGTGCAGTTCCCCTCAGCTCCATGGAGCTCTTTTTAGCATCTGTCAGTGCATTGTTTTGGTTTTCTGGCCAACAACTACTGTTTTGATTCATTCTCACCAATCACATAGCACATTTTTTGGTCACAAAAAGCTGTTTTAGAAAATAAGCTCCAAAAACCCACTGTACACTACCTGCCTAGCACCAAGTGGCAGAGCAAAGATTTTAGCAGCTAGCTAGAGAATCTAATTTAGCATTTAGCCTTTTAAGGTGCAGGAGCTGGTGGGGAACAAAAACAGAGCTAAAAGATAGTAAATATTGGACTTACAGGTGGCGAAAAACATGACTCAAAATAGATAGTGATCTTACCCCAAGTGTTTGCTAACAGATTAGCCATATCACTTTAAAAGGTTATATTAGGTAAGTGTTGTGTTTACAGCTCATTTCTGCTGCTCTGAAGTCAAAGAATCATTAACTGCAGGTTTGATTGCCAAGATTTTCCCACATTTCTGTATTTTTTTTTTTTTTTACAATTATGTCTCCATTAATGGGATTCTGTTTCAACGCCTCAGAGACAATATTAAAACTTCAAAGATCACTATTCTTAGAGCAGTCTGAATACGATTGAATATTTGACAGCCTAGTAACATCTGAGTGTCACCTGAGCCGTTAGAGGTGCAAGTATCGTATTTAGGTTTCTTTGTCCCTCTTGTTTTATGCTGCAAAAAAAAAAAACCCATTATAAATGACTTATCTGAAGGGAGCAGCAACACTATAGCTGCACCTACAGCTGCAAGTGGAAATATTAAATCTATGTAGCAGGGGAACAGCTTAAAAATAGCTCAGTCTTCCATTGTCCTGTCAGGGTCTGAGTCTGGGTCTGCTGCAATTCACAGGAGAACTCCATCTGCATGCCTGGAGACTCCTTCTGTTTTTTCAGGTTGTCTGTCTGTTAAAAGGTTCAGCTGAGTACTGAGTAGAGAACCAAACCCTGAATGCCCCCGCTAAGGCTCACTATGTTGCCTCACAGCATACAGAGCACAGATGTCTATGATGTAGTGCAGTGTGAAGGCTTAGCTTTGAGGAGAGATATTCATTTGATTTAATTTCAGTTTTTATAAAGCTAAATTAACTGTGCTTTCCCAGTCCAAACACCTCAAAGCGATTGGTGATATTGTTGCAGGATTTCTCTAAGGCCAAATCTGGATTCTTGACAAGTTACAAGCGGTGAAATCCTCAATTGTGTGATCAAAGTCTAACATTTGCTCAGCTGACACTGGAGCAATTGGGGAAAAATGGGGACTCAAAGATGGGGAGCGATTGATTTGAAGGATTTTATACTGTGTTTTTCTGTGGCATGTTTGAGCTTTCCTCCTTTCAGCTGTGCTGTTGAAAAGCCCTTCCCTCAGGGTGTCTTACTCAGCCTTAACACAGACACTGCCACTACCTTGTGATCTCACTGCAAAAAGCACATGAAAGATCATTCTCCCACACACACACACACACACGCACACACACACACACACGCACACACATACACACATGCACTGGGAAAGGGAGTGTGTGACAGAGATTACTTCAGTCACTGTATCTACCACTGCACTCTATTCTTATCTCTGTACTGTTATCAACTCCCTTTAGACTATAAGCTCTGTTGACATTTCACCTCATTTTTGTTGTATTATACTTCCAAGGCCTTATTATCTTCATCACATGCCTCGTTTTAATTCCACTCCTCTCTGTTACAGAGCTTTCCTGCACCTTCATATTTTCAGTCTGCACTATAGGATCATTTAAAATAACTGCCCTGTTTTTAGTGCATCATAATTCAACCATTTAACCATGTCTACACCTGTACTGTTCTAGTTTATTGACAGCAATGCTTATGAATTAGGTGAATCATTATCAATCCGTTACGAGTCTGTGTGTTGACATTCTCGTAGATGACAGTTCCATGAGTCATCTGACTCAGAGAATGTGTGCTTATCTTTTCACCATCCCACCCACGGAGTAAGAATAAAGACACTGTGTCCATGTGGCTAATACCTCCTACATCCATTTCCATGGCCTGTGTGCATATGCATGTGATTATTGGTTGCCGCAATGTGCTGAGTCTGTTCTGTTGTGTAAGTTTAGCTACCCCCTGCACAGCTCCCCTAAAGTAGCCCATCCCCCAGCCGAGACATTTTTGCTCTCGATGTGTGACTACATTACGCCGGCCTCCCCTCCCCCACTGAGTGAGCCTTCTGAGCTGGTCCCTGGGGTGGGTGTCGGTGTGGAAGGTAGGCCTTTTTCCCTGTCCATGGGATGTTATTGATGAGGTGAGGTAATGGATCTCCCCGCTGTGCTCACAGGGACACTGAGGATAAATCAGACAGTGGGTAAGACCCAACCAGCCATTCCACCTTTCTCCAGACTCAAGTGCCATTTCATTAGTTTTATTTATGGGGGTTCTGCACTCTTCTGAACCCCTCCCCTTTCTTTCCTCCCACCGAAAATACAGCTATTCTTCTTATTCCTCCCTTATATAGTGCTATGGCAACCCATATACACCCCAGTCCTTCTTTCCTCCTTTTTTTCCCCCTGGAAATCCTAGTATTCTCCCTCCCTCACATCTTCCTGGGAACTATTCCCCGCCTAAGTCTGGTTTATGTGGAAGTGAAGAGGTGAGCAGCTTGTGAGCCTGTACCCTGTTATCATGCAATGGACAAAAGGCTGAATATGTAGTGATGTGCTCTGAAGTGGTAGAGGACTCAGCACTGGCAGAGCTTTTAACATTAGATGCAGGATTGCAAGTCCATCCAGCTCAGCACTTCCTGCAGAGCTGTATTTGAGTTGGCTGAGCAGCAGCTATTCACCTCTGGGCTTATGGCTCAGACACTTAGCAAGAAACTGCAGCCAAAACCAGCTTTGTCCTTGAGGGAAGAGAAAGGAATTCCTCATGTGTCCTTGCTGGAAGGGACTAACTGCACTCTTATCTTCACGACTGGATCAAATGTCATTTTTTTTTTTTTTGTCAGAGGTCTTGGCCATTATTGGTAGGCAGACTTGTTCCATTCTGCGTGAAAAGGGTCAACACGCTGTCATTTCACCTCCATATCCATGCTTGCAGAATCCCACTTTGATTCCCTTCAGCTCTTTCATCAACTGCCAAGCTTTATCACACAACTCGGCATCATGCGCTGAAGAAAGTCCACAACGCCATGACCTGGTTTCATCTTTAAAAGGCATCAGTGTTATCTGTCTGTAGATGTTGTGGCATATGATCAGAGGGCTAATATCTAGGCTGACTAACTATTTAATATTTGTGAAAAGATTAAATATGCCAAAATTTGATCTGTGTGTGAATGCTGACATACATGCATAACATATGTTATATCATGTCTCTGTATCTTAAAGCACTGAGACCTGGATTAGACATGAAAGGCGGTGAATCATAGTCTCTTCGCATGTTTTTTCCATTAGAAAGAGACAGGGATGGGGAGGGGGTGGTGGGGTGGGGTGGTGGGGTTGTTCGTTTCATGGTGAACATTGATGTCATGACAGTCATGCTGGAACATGTCCATACAAGGTCCACTCTGGTTTACTCCGCATGAATCCATACAACCTAACAGATGGTTGACTGCGCTAAGCTCCTGCAATGCTGTGCTACTGCCAATGTCATTACAGGGGTTCACTTGGACATGGGACAAGTGTGAACATGTCTGTCACACCCATGGCCGCCAGTGACACCGAAGAAATCCGAGCACGATGAAAACAGAGGACACATGACATCACGACATGGCTCTTATTACCTTTTCAGATTTGTTACTGAAGCACATCCGTCTGTATGAGATATGTTAATTGATCATTTCGTTGCGATTTAAAAGAAAGTTGCAACTCCTGCAAGTGGTGTGTACGTTACTGCACAGATTTAAACTAAATTCAAACCAATATCAGGGATTAAACAAATGCTGTTGAAATACAAGAATATGTGATGTAACAAAGACACAACATATTCCAACTTTGGATTATGTTTTGTCTCAACAGTAAAAATTAGTCTACATATGATCTTGATAAAAGGAAGGAAAGGGAAAAATGAGAGAAAAGTGTGTGCTGGCGGTCGGCCAGTGTGGACAGACTCAGGAAGTTAAGCCGGAATTCCAACAATGCAGGCAGTCGTTAGGCTCTCCAGTGAGATGCTGCCATTTCTGCTTTCAGTGCTGTCTTTGTTGTGGCAAGGAGGAGGCAGTTAGGTGAAGTCCTGTGGCTGTGAATAAATTTCAGCCCTGACTTTGCATTGTAAACCCAGACTAATTTGTTAATGATACGAGGAAAACACTGTAATGATTGAGCAGATAGAAAAAAACAGGCTCCTCTCTCACTTTCTGTCTCTCCCTCTGCCTGTGATATCTACAGAGAAAGATAATTTTTCCCATGCTGTTTGACTCGAGCCCAGTCGTGACAATAATAAATGCCAGCGATGGCAGAATGAATTATGTCTCAGCTAAAAATGTACATCATGGCCAAAGGAAGAACCTGGCATGTAATTATACGAATGTTATAAATAGCAACACGTGCCACATAGTATCCATCATCTTCATCTGAAAATCACATTATACATGGAACACATGATTCCAGTCAGAGATATTTCATGTTTATTGGAATATGCATAGATTGTATGTTTCTGATTTGGTTGTGCTTCAAGGTCTAAGTGAACATGCTTTAAGATCTACCCCTGAAAACAACAGAAAACAAAGAATGGCAGAGTGTAATAATGTGTTTCTAATCAGCCACAGTTTGGGAAGATGGCACCAGCAAAAGAATATTTGAATTTGTAATCAAAGCCGATCATTCACAAAGGGGAGCTCCGTTAATCTGGTAGACTCCGGATGGCAGCTCATCTTTTAAGAGGGCTGTTTTGATGAGGATTTTCCCTCCAGCCTCCTCTCTGTTTTGAAGGACTGTCTGTTGCTCATCTTTTATTTCAGAACTGTAATGACTGTCTGCAGTGCATCCATCAACTGACAGCCTTTGAAATCTCTGAAGTCTGCTTAGCTGATGTAGTCATTCCCAGTGGTGCGTTTCATGTGGGCTCTGGCTCCATTGAAACAATCCTCTCTTGTTCTTTTGAGTAAGTTGAAGAAAAGATGCCTCAGGTGTTTCCCCCTGAAGTGGACTGCAAATTTATTAATGCAGTCATTGAAAGTGTCCCTTGTTCAGATATGAAGTATTTACTGGTTGTGAGATTTGAGGATCTCAGGAAAATTCATCTGTCCATTTGTGCTTTGTCTGAAGCTCCATTTAACTCCACAGGGGATCTGGCTGCAGATGAAACACAGCTGTTGACATCAAAACTGGCAAGCGAGAAACATTTGTGCTTTATCAGTGAGCTGACAAATTGGGCATTGCAGAGATAGGGGATAGATTATACCGACAGATGCCTGGGTCCAGAAAGCCCCGCTGAAATAAACAGTTCTCTTTCCTGCTCTGTGATGGTGGATGAATAGATGGTGGTTAGAGGGGATCTTCCAAACCACAGAGCAGAAAGAAAAACATGGGGAAGAAAAACAATCCCATCTGACATCATAGGAAAGGCTGCCGCTAAAATTTAGGTCAAGATATAGTCTGCCTGAAGTGTGCCAGATAGCTATATGGCAAAGTCAGGTTGCCAATGTCTTGTCCAAGTTGAATGACTTAATACATAACCAAAATTATACAATATAAAATTAATTGAAACTATTTACCTTCGCCTGTCAAAACCAGGATTATGTAGCAGCAGGTTTCTTACTTTAATGAGCTGCACTGACTGATTTAAATGTTTTTGAACAAAATCTTTTCTGTGAGTGAAATAGCAGCAATATGGGTGGCGGTTTTAGAAGCCAGGGTAGCAGTGTGAAGCAGACAAAGAGGTTTCAGCCCATTTACAGAGCACAGGCTTCAGCAGAGTCATCAACTATGTACACAGCATGGGATGTTGTGGTCTTCCAAATACTATCCTTCAGTGTTAAGTCACTGTATTCACAGCTTGTACTTCTCCATGGGCATCAAGCAGCACAGATGTAGACTTCCTGGAGTGTCAACGCTTCAACTGACCCCTTGAGTTCAGGCTGGGGCAGGGAGGGAGGGAGAAAGAGAGAATACAGAAGGTTTTGTCCTCTTAGCTGTAGTGTGAGGGACAATATATTTTTTTGATGATATGATAATGTGTGCCAACTATATATTTGAACAGCAGGAATGTAGCGATTCAGGTGATGGTAAACCTAAACACTAAGTTTACTAGTGAGTGTTTTGAGTTTAATATAAGCATAGACAGAACATTTTTGCGTTGTAAGACATAGATGAAAATTAAAGCAACATATAGCCTATACTTTACTTTCGTAGAGAAATGCAAAAATCAGCAATTGCTTGGTGTAAGCTTTTTAGGTAATCCGATCATATGTATAGCATACAGAAATCTATAAAGAAATATGTTTAAATAGATGATATGTGTAGAAATAGGCTCTGTACAGGTCATGAGCAGGATTG
This sequence comes from Seriola lalandi dorsalis, assembly GCF_002814215.2. Lineage (NCBI taxonomy): Eukaryota > Metazoa > Chordata > Actinopteri > Carangiformes > Carangidae > Seriola > Seriola lalandi. The sequence goes on from NW_019525496.1 coordinate 3,185,094, forward strand.
GAGATCAGGCATAGGCAGATCCTAAGAATTTTTTGTTTTGTTTTGGTGTCTTATGATAATCACTGACTTTAAGACTACATCACTATATCACCGAATTTGTTGTGGCCATGGGAAATGTGCAGTCATTGAGTAAAGAGGAGGGGCGAGAGAGCATGCGGACCTATTGAGTGAGAGAGGCGGTTCAGCCCCGCTATGGTCTCAGCAGCAGCGGCTCAGGGAGTAGTACCAGACCACTGTGTTGTGCAGGAACAGGCACGACATAGCTGAAAACCGCCAGCGGAACAAATGAAAACGAACACTACTCTTTCGTGTGGATTAATTCAGGGGCGAGACACTCAATCGAAGCAAGAAGCTCTTTAAGCGAAATTGGACCCACTGACGAGGATTGGGACATTAGCTACTGTACGATAACACCGCCGAATGGTTTCTCTTGCCCCGCCGCTAAGGTTAGTTAGCTTCCATGGCTGGCTGTCCGTTGGTTTGGGCAGGGGGGGTCTGTCTGTTCTGTTGTTGGACGACGGGGTCCGGCTATTATTTGGAGGAGAAACATACATAGCAGTATTGACCTTTTCGAGGCTATACGTTGTGTTCAGCTACACGGGTCGTCGAACCTTTGAGAAATGTAACGTTAGAGAACAGTTAAACTAGCTGTTTGCTCACCTCATTACAATACTCTTAGTTGTCTGGTTACCATCAGCTAGTTAATTATTTTATAAATCAGGAACACGTGCTACATGGCTAGGCTATGCTAGCCAACGGCTAACGGTGCTAGCTACCTAAGCTAGCTGTCAGAACTGCGGAGTAGCTAACGCTAATTTTGTTGTACAGAATTAAACCTACATTGGTGTTCTGTAGGTAAACACACAATTCCACTCATAACGCTACCATTTCCTATTATTTTGATAAATAATGTCAACTGTCTACTATTTGTCAATATATTGTGATGTCTGGCTAACTTGGTTAGCCTGCTAACTTAGCTGTGCACAAAAGCGTCCGGTTTGCGTTTGTAAACATGGATTTAATATGAAGTTGACTTATTGTGAACTGTTGATATTTAAACTAACGTTAGCTGGCACCGCATTGCTTTGTTGTCAGATTGGTGATAAGCCGTGATTTGTTCATTATACTGGTCTAATCAGCTTGATGTCATGTCACAGATCCTAGTAAATGGGACCGACAGGTGAGTTAGCGTTAAATGGCTGTTTGTCTCGGATTGATAAGTTGCTGTTGTGACAATGTACTTGCTTTCGAGTTGGATTGTGCTTTTCAACCTAGTCCATTTCTATAACTTGAACGTAATTTGTTGGTGGGCTGCGTAAGATTTACTTCTATTAATGATAGATGTCCTTTTGTACTAGCAACCGTTATTGTTAAGACGGTTTCCCTTGCCAACTGAGCGATGCCAAACTTTTAGAGCAGGCACATCTTTACAGACACGTTGTTTGACATGTTAATAGACAGACTCTGTGTAATGCCAAGGGACAGAACATTACCTCAAATTATATGGTCATTAATACACAAAAGTAAACATGTATTGCTGTGGGAAAGAGAGGATGTCTGTTTTTGTCAGTTGCCCAATCTCTGCTGCCACTTCCATAGAAGTCAGATACAATATACTTTTTGGATGTGACTTTGCAGTTTGAGAACGTTTCTTTGCATCATAATCACTGCCTCTGGACATGAAGGTGACTGAATTTAAATTGTGACACAGCCAAATCTACCTGTGAGTGAAGGTTTCAGTGAATACACAGTTGTATTTTGCATTAACTTATTATAGCATTGCACTTACATCCAAGAAAACATCTTACTCAAAAATACTTTGAACAGTACTTCCTCACATTTTTTATGTTTTATGTGTCACTCATATCTTTATAGCTTTGACCCTCTTAAAATAAGTCACATACACTGGGCAATGAGTTACATATTTCATTCAGAGGATGTTTACATCAATTTAAAGCTTAAGTTGTTGTGTTAATTTTATTTATCTTGTAGAGGAATATCTTGATTTGATGGGATTGTCAACATTTGTATGGCTGGGGCACTTAACGTGACACCTATTATGAAGTTAAGTGCATTTTGATCCTCATTTGAGCTAGTGCCCATTGAGCTTCACCAGAAGTCAAACAAAAGATGACATACTCAAGCACTTTATGGGAACTGCTGTCATTTCTTTTTGCTGAGAAGTATATTCACCCAAAACAGAAAAACATTTTTCCACTTACCACCCTTTGGTGGTATCTAGCCATATACGGGTTTTGAGACATCTGTCTCTGAAACCTCTGTTGCCAGCCCAAAACAGTGGATGTAACTGGACATGTGGCAACACCTGAAAACCTGGTAGGTTTAGACTGAAACTGTCTGCATAGCTAGATACCATTGGTAGTTATAGTTTTTTTTATGACTTTGGTGAACTCTTTTTGATTATGTAACCCAGGGATTCCCCCTGGAAATGGTTTAGACAAGGTGGTTGACCATGATCTTGATGCATCTCATCTGGTGATCCACTTAGCAGCTGATGACCTCTAAACAATAACCACACTCATTAAATACATAGAATTTGCTGATTGTGGCTCACCTCAGCTAGAAAGCACTAAAAATAACACAGCATCATCAAGAGGTATGTTGGGGCTTGGTTGCCAGTATCAATTGATAGATGTTTTGAGATCACTCGGCTGAGTGTAATATTTTTCTAAAAACATCTTTATTTAGTTATTACCCTTCCATTTGTCCTAATATGGTTCCTTCTTTTGTGTGTGTGTGTGTGTGTGTGTGTGTGTGTGTGTGTGTGTGTGTGTGTGTGTGTGTGTGTGTGTGGGGGGGGGGTGTTGATTTATGAAATAAGCCACAATTCTCGAATGCATCAGTGTTTACAGTTGCCTTTACACAGACTGAATACAACAACTTCCCCTGAATAAATTCCAAGAGAATATATAAATAAAGTAATGGTTCAAATAAGGAAGTATCTGAACAAAGGATCATTTTGAATCTGAACAAACATTTGGCTCCAAGTTTGTCTAGCTGACAGTTTGGTTCATTTGTGATATGGGAACAGTTTAGTTAGCGCTTAGACATACAGTTGTCAGGTATAATACTAAGTAATTGTGCCTGGAGACAATTGGTGTAACAGGGCTGACAAGGCGTTCTAGAGAGCACAAAGTCTGCTTATAATCCATAACACTGTGACATTGCTGGCTTGAGTTATGTGCACTCACAGTACATCGGTGGCTTTGCAGTTTGGACTGTAAAGAGTTAAATGAGAGTGAGGAGATATCTCCCCCTTATCCAAAAGGGTAATGGGGGCAAAGATAATCCTGTGCTCAGTGTGGTGCCCCAGGGAGACTATTTCACTGCTAGTTCAATTTCTGCTCATATTATGAAACACAACATAGTTATGAAACTGGAAAGGGGAGAGGTCTTGCTCATTTTATTGTCTGTAAAAAGATAAATCCTCACAGTGAATTCTTGTGAGAAGAAAAAGCATGTTGCATCATCACGAATTATAAAAGATTTCCATAAGAATTCAATCTCTGCCCTTCAAAGTCATAAATGTCATAAATTGTCACCTTTCTTTGTCACTGTCGGAGAGGTGGTTCACTGTTATTGTAATTAAAAATCCAGCAATCAAATATGAGTATTTTGTAGTGCTTATATATATGTTTTTTTTTTTAAAGGAACAAGAGTACAATTAAGAGGAATTTACTAGACCAGCCCTGTAAAATAAACAGTTGTTTTTATTGTACAAAACATATAACCATTTTTTATTGTTTCTTAGCAGTTATGAGCAAGTAATGAAAATATCATATAGACCAGTCATAAAAACACAAACTACAAGAATGTTGCTCAAGCTGCATTGCTGCAACATTTGCTTCCCTCGAATATACCACTCCTGCTCTATACTGCCAGATACAACTGCTTTTCTACTTGTGTAATGTGATGTCCCTTAGAGTACAAATGGCATGACGCTGTTTACCACTGACAGATACTAGCTTTCTGGTACAGAACACCAGAAAAGTGGTTTGTGCAATTATGTAAAACATTGGGGAAATGTTTTGTTTATGCTTTGCCTGTTATTTTATGTGGGGAATGTAACCTGTTCATGTGCGTTCTTGATTGTGACTGCTATCCTGTGAAGATAACTAGCTAGACAGTTGATTGTGCCTCTGTAACGCTTCTTTTTCCCATCCCAAATCGAGTTTAAGTGCTTCACACCATACCATACTGTGCTGACAGCAAGCTCCAAAAACCAAATGGCTATGTTTAGTTATTAGAAATGGTTCAGGTTTAGACAAGCTTGTTATGAACCATACACAGCCTGTAGGCAAGAGCTCTCTGAGAAGACAAGTTGTGGTGTAAGAAAGCCTCCTTACCTTAATTGATGCTTGCTTGATTTTTACTTGAGCTTGGTCAGCCAACATGCATGTATCAACATCCTGGTTCGACCTGCTGAATGACAGATGATAAGAACTGACTAGAGTCAACAATGTTTGGCCACCTACAGCCAAACACAACCTGTCTGTTTGATGTTTCAGGGCCATAAGATATTTTGCTTTTCATGTAGCTTTTGTTGAAATATCAACCTGGATTTCAGATGATTAGTAGGTTGGATTTGACAATAAATCACAAGTCACCATCTTCCCTAGCTGTGTAATTTCAGCTTTAATCTGTATCAAAGGCGAGTTTTTGTGATTTGGGTAAATCCAGTCATGGTTCTATTTAGATTTAAGTGTTTTACAAGTGAGCACTTCACGCTGTATATTGAACTGAAATTTTATCTTTACTGTAATAACAGCACATGAAACAATGAGTATAGGGAAGTGACACAAGTTTGGTATGTTGCGGTGCACTTTATGAACCCTTAAGTTGACATGCAGACCCAAAGAGGGAAATATGAGGCAGTCACCGTGAAACTGCCTTCCAGGCGCATTCCCTCCCAGTATCCCTCTCACTGAATGAGTAACAGCAGCTGTCTAGCATTTCTTGCTCACCAGTGGACTGCACCTGGTAGGTTTCGTGTGTGGAGAATGTTATGCTTGACTCAGTGTGGTAGAATATTATGATCAAGCACAGCTGGTCTGTTGCACTGCCTCAAATTACTCGCAATCAAAGTGCCATTGAACTGGACAGAGTGCCACCTCGGTTAGTGGCTGCATTGGGGCTGAAGTTATACTATTTTTTGGGATTACCAAATGGAAAAATCATGATTGTGAGATGTTTGAGAAACCCATGCAGAGGCTTCAAGCCTATAGCCTTGTGATTTTTTCCTCCTCTTTAATACCCTCCCACTTTGAAATTTAGGATGCCGTTGTAAGGATGTAGTCGTCAAAGGGTATGTGTGCCTGCTGGCCTAGGAGTTAGTTAGGTCACTGATTCTGTCTCACTCTGTAGAGCTCAAAAAAGCTGTGGGATGTATCTGTTGCTAACACAAAATCAGTGAATTCTCACACTATCTGTGAGAGCTAGCTATTTTTACCCAGCAGTTTTTCCGTATAACAAGGTCAAATCAGAGTCACACTTTTCACTTTTACTAATTGCTACACTTTTCTGCATAAAACAATCAAATTACAAATCCCTTACGTGAAGTGACAATTAGCCCAAGACCACAACAGACCAGCATATTTACAACCAATTAATAATTCTGTGTTTTCCCGCCTGAAATTATCCTCGGTAAGTAGACCTTACTCCCAAGGTGTGCACATCAGTTCTGCTGTAACTAGCACCACCAATTCGAATCTCAGCAAACTGATCTAATAGCCACTCCTCAGGTAATTTTTATTTTGTGTTAACTGTGCATTACATACCCTTTTAAAGATTGAATTGCTTTACCAATTACCAGCATTGCTTGTTTGTGCACGTTAATGGCAGTATAACTTAGAGGAAAAGAAGTTGAGATATTAAGATGTTGAAATAGCGGAGGGCCTATGGACGTTCTTCCATGAGCCTTCTTTAAGCTCTGATTTGATTTTAGTTCTGAAAGCACTTGGACTAAAGAAATGAAACGAAACCAACATTTCTCATTTGTTTCATTTTTGTTGAGATTTTGTTGCACATTGTCATCATCTAACAAACAGCTGCTGCTCTTAAACATTTGAAGATTATTGTTTCCCTTATAGGAAGTGTATGATATGTTATGATTGTCTGTAACTTCTGTAAACATTCATATTTTTGGCATTGTGGTTTTCAACAATATTTAGACTATTCCTTTGCCTTCTGAGTGGATGAATCGCCAGACCTGTTTCAGAAAACGTAATTCTTTGATAAAGAGACTACTGATAATATTGATACCTGATGCTATGGCAACGATGATTACAAAAAGTGATGTTAGTTATTTTCTCGTTCTCTCTTCTTTTATTGGACTTGTCAGATAGTCTTTCATAAATACTGTTCAGATGTTGCTCATATTAAACAAAATTCCTCTCTGAAATGTCATATACAAACAGGCTAGTTTTAGAACACCTACATTATTCCAGTCACTCAATTTGACATTGTGTAATGTCTTTCCACTCTGAAACTGAAGCATAGAACAAATGGATAATAAAGATATAACAACAATAATAATAATAAGTTGAAAAAAAAGAGAGAGAGTGATGCAATCTTAAACCCTAAATTCAATCTAAATTTTTGACTCTTTCAGCAGCCAAACACACTCATGGTGTTTTTTCTATAGTGGAAATCAAATATTGTTATGTTGTTATATATTGTTTGTCCCAACACTGTTCCAGTTCATCCTAAACCAGCTCCATGGGGTTTAAGTCCATTGACTGTCCTGGTCTTCCCCTATGTGAAGCCAGCGCCTGGTTCTTTCTTCTAATGTTTTGGGTCATTATCTTGCTGTAGGATGAACCCCTGACCAAACAGAATGGTGAGAAAAAGGCAAGCAACAAAAGAAGACTGATATCAATATACAGTACTGCTTCCTGCAGCACAGCATTGTCCTAAGACTGCATCAGAGGGTGTAGTATCAAAGTTCGTTTCAATTTCTTAATCCCTGGTAAAGGCCTCATATATTTCCATTTTTGGGGGATTTTTAAACCTTGGGTAGTTTACCACTTACCTTTTGTACTTGACCTGCTGCAATTTCAATAGAAACAGGAAAAATAGGGATAGGTAGTGTAAATTCTTTAGGCTACATATGTGTCAATTGAAAATTAAAATTTGCATTCAAAATTGCCAGAAGAAAGCAACATACATTTTGTAGATTGCATTACCTGTCTGTCTAAACAGTAATCTAAACAAAAACAGTTCAGTGCCCTCATTGTTTTAACATTAGATGTTTCTAGTGTTCTGAGTACGTGATAGAATGTCTTTGTGAAGCCTAGAGATAGTCGGTCATTGCCTCTGCCATCATTTTCATGTTTATTGATGTGCTTAAATGGAATTAACCTGAACTGTCACATAACTTAATTGACTTATATTGCTTATGTTATCAAAGGTATTATACAACATGTCCAAATAGTGATAGTTGGATATCCTTTTTTCCTATTTTTTCCTTTTAACGTGTGTGAATGAATTTTTCAGTTATTCAGTGTCTTTGGAGATCCTCTCTAACCGCTCCTTTTAAATACATGAACACGCGCTCAAACATGGCCTTCTAAGCCACTTCATTTATTTTTTGCTTCATTGGTAATACCAAGGAAATCACTGCGTAGTATAATAAAAGTTCACCTAACTAATCAATCATCGAAATAATTACTTGTGTCCCTTCATTGTATGGAATTGGAAGCTCAAAAGACTATTTTTTAAGAGCCTCTTATAATAGTCTTTTGATTGTTTTTTTTGTATGCAATTAGGCATTAATTAAATTCAAACTTTAAACATTTATTATTCATAAGGCTTTTTATTTAGGTTTCCCTGGCTATGAAATGGAGTTGCTATTACAATCAGTCACCCTTATTTAAACATACTAAAAGAGAGGCAGACAGCGGATTAGCAGAGATTAGAAATGGCTCTGTGGTAAGTGATTCACTTGACTCCGTTACGCAACACAGATGATAGCATGTTATAGGACATTACTGTTGTTTGTGTTTAGGCTACAGCTGGGGGTAGTGTTATATTTATATCTCCGATTGGCATCTTTGGCTAATCAGGAATTTGTGTGAGAGCATAGTTTGTTTTTCACCTTGTAGAGAGCATAGTGAGGGAGGCGAAGAGGACACACCTTGGGGTTGATGATCTTACACTGTAAATATGAGTGATGTAAGAGTGAGAGGTATGAAGTGTAATTACAGGTTATAGTGTGGTTGTGTGGAAGGATTGAACTCCTGCCTTGACGTGCACTGGATCCATGACTGTTTTGGAACAAAATCAGTCCTGTGAACACATCAAAACATTGAGCTGCTGGTGTGATGTGTTGTCTGTGTTTTGTGTTTACGTTTTTCTGCCACCGAACCGTTCTCTGTCCATAATTTAAAACCTTGTGTATCAAATTTAGGTGAGATGTTTTGTTTGACATGTTGTTTGTGTAAATAACGCAGGCATGTATGGTCATTAGTGTTTGGCAGTGTGCTCAGATGCATGCACTCTGACACTGTACACACACACACACACACACACACACACACACACACTTACTTGAACCCCCTCATGCATAAATGGAAGCTGTGTGAGGTTGCCGTCATGAGGGGCAAACACAGGCACTCGGGTTGCATGCTGCCATACAGAAGAACATTTCAAAGCTCTTGAATAATTAAGTAGCAGTGAGGAGGAAGTAGGTCAGCCCAACAGACAAGTGTACTCCTCAGTTTTATTTCCTGCTCCTCAGGATTGAGAGCTGAATGTCAGGTGGGCTTAAAGAGCAGAGCCAACAGAGAATAAAGAGGGATTCGTAAGTTGAGACCTCATACATCAGAGCGATGCTGTCACATTGTGTCCTGAGCGGAGGAGTGTTTGGTGTAATGCCATCCAAGGGGTTTCTGCAGAGAGTAATTTTGTGCATCAGTAATTAACAAATAATCATTTGTAGCAATCGTTTACACTTCACCAGTGATCGATTAGTCGTCAATCGTAAATCCTCGGTTATTTTTGGGGGTAATTAATTTAGGGTATTTTCAGGCTGATATGAATCCACTTGTAGAAGAAATTGTTTTGATTCAAGCTGGCAACCAGGCAGAGCTGTTAATAATTGTTATTTAACGCTTTTGATTCAGTGCCTCAAGTTGAGTTGAGTTTTACTGTGACACCAAGGTAATGCTTTTTGACACTTTGTTGAGTCTACATGGATTTTTTTTTTTTTTTTTTTTTTTTTAAAAAAAACATTTTAATAAAATACACCAAACGTCTTTAGTGTCTAGTGTCTGAGTAGTAGGGCTAGATTAAAAAACGATTTTCCGGTTAATAGTAATTTTTAATTGAATGACCCACTATTGATTCTTGCAGTTGTACCTTTCCTCCGTAAACTTCACTTGTTGTAAGTGGTTTAGTTAAGAAACTTAAAAATGCACAAAAAGGTTATTTTAAGTTAAAAAGTAACATAGATGAAGGCTGTAACCTGCTTTGAGTCACAACAGTCCCCAACTGTGACGTGAATAATTATAGTCTATGTGGCTCCGCCGCAGTTTACTGGACTGTCTCGACTCAGGGTGGTTAGCTGACGCTGGCGAGGTCGTAGTGAAGCTAGAGATAGAATCTTCAAGAGAAGACTGAAAAAAGACTCTGCACACTGATCTGAGCTCTGTTTTTATTTGTTGAGGCGATCTCTGGCAACGAGGTGTCAGGCCGCAGAAGTCAACTTTACAGTGTGTTGATTCTACTTTACTTCACCAGCAAACAGCTGCCTGCAGATATCAGGCTCGTGTTGCCACTGCAAACAGTACATATGAATTAGTGAGCAGACCTTCAGTTTCTGCCCTTCCTGTGGTCAGAGCGATCATTGAAGTGGATGTCTGTACATAGTTGATGCAGCTGCTATTGACGGTCTATGTGTAGATGTATTTCCTTTTTACAATATGCTGTATGAATACTGCAGATGACACCTATAGGTTTTTTAATGCACATGTAGACATATTGATGGGTGACATGACTTTTAGTTTTACAACTTCCAAATTAAACAAATCGTTTTTCTAACTAGGAAATTAGTTTAAAATTTTGCCTATCATGCACACAATTTCAATGCAGAAAAATCCCTGGGATAGATTCTGAGAAGCACGTTGCGCAACATTTTTCTCTGACGTAACTTAATCTTCAAGAATTGAATCAAATCGATTCTCCAGCTCTACTGATAAGTAACAGTCATAAAAACAGTTTTGCGTTAAAAGGAGTAAAATTTCATTTGACACAATTTCTTGCCCTGGCCTCTTGGAATGACATTGGAAAGCAAATCAAAGCAAAGCAAACCTGTTAATATGAGCTGCAACCTACAGTTGGGTTGACCAGATTGTTTTGTCTCTTTCTGTAAGGTCTCGTCTTCAGGTGTTTTTTCGGTTGCAAATACATACAGCTGATGTATGTACACGTGTATACAATTTATAATCTTTGTGGTGTTTTCAAGTGCAAATTATAACAACACATGGGGCAACACAAAGCATTTCATCAGTTGGCATATGTTGGTGTAGTGTGACATGTGGGGTGGGGTTACATTCGCAGTAGCAACCTGGTGCTGAATAATTATTGCTGCTGCTGCAATGTCACAAAGTTGCAATTACTCGACTCTGCATAGGGCTTTTAATTTGAAGCTGGAGACACATGGCAACACCTGACCAAGGTGAGAGGTAGAGAAAGAAGAGAAAAATGAGAATCCTTTATAGTTGAACTGGCCATTGGGCATACTGGGACCAGACCAGTGGACTGTTAAAAATCCATAAAGTTTTAACTGGCCTAGTCAGTCTCTTGACTTGCCCTCTCTCTTTATTATAAGACACACAGTCCACTCTATATATATATTGGGCTATGTATGTTTTAATAGAGAATTTAAATCACAACCTTTCATCAAATGTTTACTCAGCCGTCTAAACAAATGCACAAATACTGAACTGCTCAGTACTCTCCCTTTGTAATTTAACTGGTTTTGTATCTGGGTGTATCCCAAAGGAATCATTCATAGGTAGGAACCTGTTCTTGAGGTCGGGAGTCAGCGTTCCCTCTGAGATTACTTAAATTTTTACTGGTGAACTCTTTTTGAATTTACCCAAACAACTTTTGATTGTTGTAATTAATCGATCAGAGTAATTATGTAAAATGTGTATCGATGGTGTCGGCGTGTGTCCGTGAACAGAGGGAGCAGCTTTCAGATCCTGCAGTGTGTTCTGGTGGAGTGCCTTCGCCTCCATGGATACAGGGAGTTGGAGTTGGCTGAGGCAGTGTGTGAAGGCCTCAGTTCTATGCCGGCCAGCAGGGAGGGGGAGGGTAGAGCCTTATGTAATTTCACACAGTGTCGCTGAGGCGGCTGGCAGCAGGGGAACAGGCAGGAAATCCAATAGCTTCTCTACTGTCCAGCCTGGATACAGCTGCACGACCACATCTGGAGGTACAAGCCAGCCAATCACTGTCTCTGTTCATCTCTCTTCCGCCTCTGTCTCGTCTGTCATGTCAGATAAGCACTTTTCCAGACTATTGTCAAGGTGATACTAATGATATAAGCTGTTGAAAAACTAATATAAGCCATTTGATTGTTTCCGCCCAAAATGTAATTATTTAAATCTGACATAATTTGATCATGAGTAAATATTTTTCTTTTTTTTGGTCTTAGAGGTATTCATTTTAACAAAAATATGATGATACAAAATTCAAACTTGACTAGAATTGTCATTTTGTATATTTTTGTCACAATAGAAACCAGATGAATACGTTTCTTTCTTTGATACACCCTACCTGCTATTATCAGAAATATATTCTTAGCCTCCACCTAATTACAAAAAAAGTCCTCCGCAATTACAGAGCAGCTACCCACACTACTTCCTGTTTGACTTGTTTTGATGCCTTTGTCCATCACCTGTGATGTGAAAATATCCTATTTTTGCAAATAAAAAGAAGTGATTTTAAATCCAAGTTATAAAATCACAAGCATTCAGGTTATGGTAGAAAAACAATGCTGCCTCATGTGGCAAAAAAATTCAACTTTTACCGCAACGCATCATTACACGCATTGCCTGGGGGGTTACTTTTTAATGTGAATACTGTATTTCTGCTGGTTACCTCAGGACTGTTGCAGCGAAAGTTAAAACCATTGCCGCTATGATAACTTTCCAGAGTTGTGAAATCCTGTCTGAGTATTACAAATCACTGTGCTTTGTTTTGGCAAATAATAAGCTTTTAAACACATAAATCTGCTGCTCCAACTGGACTTCCTGGATCATATTTCATTGTGTCACCAGTATTTGGGCTTTTGTTGGTGCAAACGTGTCCTTCCTGTCATGAAACCGAGAACATGTCAAATCTGTTAATGATGGCTGAATCTTCATCATCAATCATTTTACAGTAACAAAGTGAACCAAACTAACAAAAGAAATTTTTTGTTCTGTATTTTAATTTTAATTTTGAAGTGTGTATTTGCCTTTTCAGACCGAGGTCTCACTGGTGGATTCTGAACCGGATTTCTTTCAGTGCTAGTGTGCTTTTGAAGCTAAATTAATTTTTTATTTATTTTTTTTGTGTGAAAATAATAGTCATGACATTCAAAGTGGCTTTGGACAGATTTGTTGATGACAAGTATATTTACTGTCCACTGCCAATTGAAGTTATAGTTTAAATGGTGATTCATGTCTGACAGTGTCAAAGTTAAAAATAATCTCTATTAAGGTTTTATGTGCTACATTTGAACATTGTTTACATCTCAATGCTATACTTCCATTTTCAGTTTCATAATCACCTGTATTTTTTTTAAATTGTCATTAATATGCTAGTGTTGTTTAGTCAGATTCAAAATGAAAGGTGTGACAGGCTGTGGTTAAAGGACATGATTGCACCTCTTCCCGTCAGACAAATTATAGTTGTGTCAAAGTTGACTGGGTGTTCACACATTTTTCACAGCGTCTTCAGTTGCTGACTTTGTGTTGTGACCGCAGAGTTCCTGTATGAAAGTTGAGTAGAGGTAAGGCAGAATCAGCTTTGGGTGTTGGGCTGTTCTTTCACTGTTTGGTACTAATAGTAATGCTCTAGCCACCTGCCTGCCAGGAGCTGCACTATATATCAAGCCGGCACACAGGCAATAATTATTTCACCTGCTGCCTTTTATAGCTTCTCTCTGCTACCTAATATTTGATTTTGCTTCCCCGTTAGTAACTCATTCTCTTTCCTGGCTTTGTGTCCAGCAAAGGTTGGAGGAACTTGATAGTTTGGATACAAAGATTTTTGCGAATTCCTCGGAAAGCATTAAATTATTTTTGACTGGCAAAGATGAATAAGATGAGGTTTGTGACATTGCAGGGTGTTTTTAGCATACTTACAAAATTACAGGCATATAGGTGTCATCCTGTCTGCTGTGTTTGAAATTAACCAACAGTAAATATCATACATTATGACCTCTTCCCTATGTTGATCTGTTGTCTTCCTGTTTTTTAATGTTAGTGGGACAGTGTCTACCAGCTGATGAGGCATTCTGCCTTGTCAGCATGGTCTTGGATATTACTGCTTGGCAGCATAAAGGGCGTTGCACAAGGGGTTGGCAGATCTGAGTGTTTTTCCTGCTGTTGTCCAACGGTTAATTTAAAGGTGCCTGCAGGCACCTTCTCATTTTTTTATTGGCTGTTGCAATGCGACTTCCTCCTCTTTTACTTTGCTATGTTTCATTTAGTTAAGCTCTTGCTATGTGGTTGTTAACACACAGAGACCAAGAGGAATGTACCATTGTACCACCTAAATATAAAGAGTTTAAAGACTTTATAGAGTTTCTGTTGCACTGAAAGTCAAGAAAAACATTATTCAGCCTCTTAAGAGAAATGTAAATCAGAAACAGGCTTTGCATGGTGCCCTGGGTAATGGCAGTGTTAAAGAGAACGCCACAGATAGTTTTGATAAAACAAAAAATGGGTGAGGTCACTTGGAAAATGCTTAAGTGTTTCCACAGTGTCTGTCTCAAAGAGCTGTACTTACCACGTAGATTAAACTTGTTTCTGCACCCTGACCTTATAAAACCTCTTGGGGCCCCAATACTGAAGCATCAATGGATTAATTGCAAGAGCTTTGTTTCCATGTTAAATTTGGGTGAAGGGGGAGGGAGGCAAAGGGTGGGAGTAGAGGAATCAGCAACTGCAGATAAGGGTTGAAATCAATGCAGAAGTTCTTCAAGGTTTACCTGATTGTTTACCTGATTTACCTTTACCTGACCTCCTTGCACTTCACCTTATTGAACAGATTTATTACTTAGTACTTACACCAATGTCTCCTACTGCACTGAAGCTTTAGTGTTGTCCCTCACTTATAAGTCGCTTTGGATAAAAGCATCTGCCAAATGAGTAAATGTAAAGTAAATATATGCTCTGGTTGTGATGGCTACTATGTGTTGGCTCCAAAAAAAGCCTGAATAAACATTGGTGGAAAAGACCACTGGTTCCTCTCTAAAATTATGAAGTCAGAACTTTATTTGTACAAGATATTAGGGTATGAACAGCAAGTGACTTTTTGTGTGCGCTTTAAAATGTGACCTGGACCACCCATGTTGCAAGTAAAGATATGAAAATGATTTGGAAAGCAAGTGTTTGCATGCACGTATAGTGTTTGTGAGCGGTGCAGTATTGCGGTTGAGGGTGAGTGAGCGAAAGGGTAAGCGAGCGAGAGCCTCCTTGTCCAGGGCCCTTCGGTAATGAGGCTCTAGGGAGATAAATCCTTATGAGACCTGACAGGGTGCCACATTCCTAGGCTGAGAGTCCTAGCAGCCCCCCTCCCCTCAGCACAACTCTCTAGGGCACTGCTTTATAGACTTCTGATGTTGTTCCCAGACCAAGCCATATGCCCATTACAGTACACTCATCTGCCTTTTCACAACAGCTCCATGCCTTTGAATGGAGCCATCATCTCTTTTGGCTGTCAGTAATTACAGAAGTCCTTGCGTGACAGCTGAATACTCTGTGTTTCTTTTTGTGTAAAAATACTTGCAAAATATTTTTATGGGCATATAATTAACAGTACAGTGCTGCTGTAGTGATGGGTCGATCACACTCCATTCTATCAAGGTCCAAGCCGTGTTATCAAGGCTCTTATCAAAAAATATGTTACACGCTTTTTGAATCTGCTTTTTGGAGCCGGACTGTCAAGCTACCAAGTCAGACCAGGCAGAGATTTGATTAACTGTTAATGTCAGTAGAATTTAACTGTTGTTTGAAGTCAGCCTCCTGCTCTCCTTGGCAGGCTGGAAGCCGTCTGTGTGCTCTGTGCTAGTATTTCCACAGCCATTCCTAAAATGGAGAGGGAGGGTGGGGGGTAAGAGGATGAAATTTTGGCTCGCACCGCTGAAGGCTGAGGCCCACTCTACTCTGTGGAGAAGACGAAAGCAAAAGAGAGGGGAGAAGGAAAGCACGCTAGAGTGAGAGAGAGTGAGGTGACTGAGTTCATTCGCAGTGTTGGCAGTGAGCCATCGACTTGCCTGTGGGTGTCTGTAGCAGTGCCAGTGCATGTGTTTAGCCTCTCGTCTGGAAGGCCCCATTCGCCTCAGAGTTTATGTCAAAGCTCTCTCATTGTGTTGGGCCTCTCATCTTGATTCAGGTTTTTTGTCCTCTGCAGATCTTGTGACTGCCTTCAGACTTGTTTTCCTCCTTCTCAGGGGAATCTCTCTGGGCTGGACGGTCATCAAAGAGAGGCGTCTGAGGAGGATGGCTTATCTCACCCTCTCTTTGTCTCGCTGGCCTCTTTTTCTGCCCTTTTGTTGAGCATATTTGTATTCTATGTCAATATCGTGAGTTTTTCCTCATCTAGTATTTCACCAGCATTGAGACCTACTCAAGGACTGCAGCACTTGCCTTTATGTGGTGTGTTTATCCAGGTTTGTGTGACCAAAAAGATGAGTTTCTTGAAAATATTTGAATCCACAGTGTAGACTACTTGACTCAAAGTTAAAGTGTCTAGTTGGTGTGAGACTTTTCAGCACTGTTTTCCTATCTTGCAGCCTCCCTGAGCCTATGTTTACAGAGCTCCTCTGTTCCTTAAAACCAGAGCCATGCTCAGCCTTTCGTAACAGAGCCCTTTGCGTAACTGAAATCAAGTGACACTTTGTGTTTGTAGCAGTCGAGCAGGAAGGAAGAGTAGAAAGTACCCCTCTTTGTGCAGCAAAAAAAAAGAGTCAAATCCAGAGTCAGACAATGGAGACTGGCACACTGGCACTCTACCATAAGTTCTACTGTGCCAATGTGGTGTTGTCTGGTCTCAGGTTCTGTAAACATAGTATATAAAGTGCTTGTTTATTACTGGTTTCAGTGGTCCCTCCTCAGACCCTTGTCTTTCAAAGGACCACCAGAGGAACTATGGACACCAATGGTAATAGCTGACCTGTCTAGTGAGCAAATGTTACAGTTTATAGACCATCATTGGCTGTGAGTTTGACCTAGTGTTATTTTTTGAGTTTTCATTTGAAATTTTTACATTTAAGTGAAAAACTATATTGAAAACTTCATTGTATTTTCCCTTCAATAGCACTGTTAATTGTGTCTCCCAGTATTTGTCGTCAGTTGTCTTGCTTCCACAAAGAAGTATGCATGTTATTAATTATGGACAACAAGGTGTATAGGCATGTGAAAAGACTGGCATTTATGTTAATGTAGCGATAGAGATAGCATATTTACTAAACAAAAAGTAAAGGAGTGCTACCGAATGCCAATAAAGTCCACTGTTGTGCAGCTACAAGCAGACAGCTGTACCCCTGAAGGCCAGTTCATGGTTTCCGCTTGCCCTTGGACAGATGCGGACTGTGGATGTGGACACGCTTCTATCCGTGCTTTAATTGCAGCTATGTGTATGCAGACATGTTCCACACGTGCACACTAGAAATGTGATGGTGACCTCCTGACACCAATTATTAACGCTGCTTTTGTTTGTTGTATTTGACTGAACAACACTAAAAAAGATGAGCTTAATAAGAATGCGGCCAAGAATGGGAAATAAACGATACAGACGTGCAAGAAACCAGCGTCCACGTTACTCATCTGGTGCATTCGTGGCTGCCATGGTCGCGCCGTGGACAATATGTGTGGACTCAAATTGGTGCTGCACACTGGCGTCTGCAGAGGGTCCATGAGGAACCTTGTGTACTTGGGCAGATGATGAACTTTACATCATGTGAATCCATGTGGACCCATCTGGATCCCTGTGGACACAGAAAACATGAATTGGTCTTGACAGGTCCAGGCTGTTAACAAATCATGCTAATGTAGACAGAGAGATGGCATCATGAATCAAAGGCCATTAAACAGCTTATTCATTTAGCACAATATATCCTATATAGCATCTAGGCCAGATCTTTTGTGTTTTCATCAAAATGAAGGAAGCACCTAAATTAAATTAATCTCATTTGGGTTGTAACAAGATCAAAATAGGAAACTAACTCTCAGGGGATATCCTAGTAATAATTCATTAATTAAATAAATAACTATTTTTAAAGACAGTTTTAATATTTATTTCAAAATTTCTTGTTATGCTTTTAAACTATTAATGGTTACTGTTGAAAACAAGCACACGATTAACTTCAGTGACAATCTCATTCATTGGTGTCTAGAAATAAAATGCTCCAGGAGTTTGGCCCAGTGCTGGTGGCTTTTCCATTCAGTTAATAAAATTGCAGCGCACCCAGAGCACTTTGCTGTCTTGTCAAGATTTCGATCAGTGCTATGTTGAGAGCCCGTATTTCAGCCACCGTGCCGCTTGTTGTGTGCCTCACTCAGTGCTGAAACATGAGCTATGAGGGAGAGGCATCATTAGTCACTGGCTCATAGAAATGGCAGGAGTCCTAATTTCTCTGTTGGCAGGAGTCACAGGGACACATATCACAAGTATTAGTCTAGCTACTACTACTATCACAGGCTTTTTGGAGTGCCTGAACAGAGAGCAGTAAGCGGCTGGACAGAGCTGAATGTTGCCTGGACCTTGAAAATCCACAAATTCATTCAATATCGATAATTAATACAACATACAACTAATTTGAAGTTCAGTAGGTCTATCCAGTTTAGGACTGAATCCTAAATGAATCAAATTAGAGGTCTGTTATGGTTCTAAATTGTCAGTTATATTTGAATCAATAACTTGATATTCTCCACAGCCCACATGGTGTAAGATTTACACCTCAACAAGGCAACAGCAACAATGTTTTTAAACACACAATATGTAATTCCTGCCGCTTGGCGTCTCTTAATTAAAACAACAATGGACGGAGTGTGACATCATGAAGTAGCGTGGAATCATGGGAGTTGGTGTCCTTACCAATATTGCCGTCAGTGCAGTCGGCTACTACTGGTTAGGATTCCTTAAGTGCTAATCGTTCTGGAGGTTTTTACTGGGAGCCAAATTTTACGCAGAGGTCTCCTGTAATCCAAAACAAAAGGAACAGGTGATCAAAGCCGATAAAATCACTGAATAAAGCAGTTAAAATATATGGTTAGAAATGACCAAGATCTCAAAGGCGTGACTCCTGCGCCAAGAGGATATGTCGTCGTTGACAGGTGACCAAATGAAATGGACTGTTACCTTGAATAAAATGGCAGATTTTTCAACATTTGAATGAAAAATTTGAGGTAATGTAAGTACACAACTAAACAAAATATATAACATGGGCCTTGTCTTTTTTAGATGTGGAGAAGTTGCATGTTTTACCTTTTTAAATAAATGCACAAATAATCAACATGTTGTGCAACACATATTGGCTGTTGCACACTGGGCCTGGCATTTGTATTTTACTTTTATGTGCCACATAATAATAATAATTAAAAAAAATGTATAGATTAGATAAATGTGAGACATAAAGTGACAGCCACTGGGCTTGTCTGAATTAAAGACAGGAGTCACAGAGTGACAGCTGCTGGGTTTTGAAGTTTTCGAGCTTGGGTGCTGGTGCTAACAGACTTTCTGTGTACTCGGTGAGATGGTACCATTTCAAATGGTGGAAAAGGTTTGTTGTGTTGCATCAGCATGGGTTGCCTGCAAATTTTGCAATAAATATCGCTTTGCTGTTTATCTAACTTCAGAAATCCCAACCATGTCTAAATCACAGATGTATGACATTTCTTTGCCCAATTTCCCCAATTTTCTTTTTTTAAAGTTATTCCTTTGGGCAGTTTTTGTGTTTATTCATATAGGGACAGTGAGAGAGTGAAAGGAAAGTTGGGGAGAGAGAGGGGAGGACATGCAGCAAAGGCCAATGGGTCAGACTCGAACCCATGGCTGCTGCGGTAAGGACTGAGCGTAAGTGGTACGCGCTCTACCAGTTGAGCTCTTTGCTGCAATTTTGTCATCTTGTGCCGATGTCTGTCCTCATCTACAAGGAGTGTGTCATATAACACATTGTTGGAAATGTCAAAATAAGAGACTATGAGAAGAGTCACTCTGGTTTGCATAACGTCATCTGAAATTAAAATCTAATATCTGACTCTCCAGGCCTACATCTCTATCTGTCATTGAGTTATTTATGTTGCCTCTAAAGCCCCATTAAACTCAGAGTATTTTTGGTTTACCAGCTAGCTGTTTGACTTGGCTGGTCTCTGTCTGTGAGTCCTCAGTGTGAGCACAGTGGGCCATTCAGTAAGCAGTGAAGGAGGGGTTGAGTCTAGCAGGTGCAGGGACTCTCACTTCTTTACTAGGAGCACTGGAGGGGGGAGCAGCTGTGGTAGGGAGGTGATGACATTCTGATATCCGGAGCAGACAGACGCGCACTTTCATCTCTAAGTACTCTGGAAGTGCTAGCCAGAAAACATCAAATTGTTTCCGAGCAACAGTTGCGTGTTCTGTACGATGTTTTATGTATTGTTCTGTGCAGGTACAAAGGTGTTCAAGGCAATTCATCTGAGGTTCCTCAACTACAAAAATGTCTCATGGTTTGTTTTCTCTCTCTCTCTCTCTACAGGTTTCAGGCTAAGAGAAACAACCAATAATGAACAGCATCTGCTCTG
>NW_019525496.1:3205453-3249271 GCF_002814215.2 Seriola lalandi dorsalis
GTTAATCCTACTGCTCTCTCTTGTCATCACATTCAGGAGGAGATGAGGGTTGATGGGCTGTGTCCCGCAATCCTTGATTGGCAGAGGCGCAAGTTTACAGTAGCTGTATGGGTTACTCCACTTGTGTGAAAGACAAATGAGAGAAATGAGAGCAGGAGAGAAAAGGACTGGATATTACAGAGGGAACAAGGCAGGGAATGGAGGGAAAAAATATAAAAAATATTATATATAAAAGATTATAAGCTATAAGAGAAGGGATCAATGCTGAAAACTTTTTGTTGTTTGTGTTCTAGGAAGTGGGACTGGTCGACTACCACTCTCATGCCAGGGACTACAGTTCCCACTTGGCCCAGCCCCATCGCCGTCGGCCTTCCTTGCTTTCAGAGTTTCAGCCTGGGAATGAGAGGTAGGTTTACCACACTCAAATATAAATTCTATTCTCATAAGCAATATATTGCTTTTTCTTTTTTGATGGCACCATGTTTAGAATCCCTGCGCATTTCATTACCTGCTGTAGTGGGTGATGTTTGTTTTTTAATCATTCATTTGTACAGTATTTGCACTGCAAATAAAGCATGAGGGTGTGTAAATGAAAAAATGTTGCAGGAAAATACCTGCAGGAAAATATGCAAGACTAATATAATCGCTGTAGCTTTATCTGAAAATTATAAATGATTTTTTTATATATCGCATTCACCATCCTCCTCTGCTGTGGTTTGTAGCTGACATTTTGTTTTCTTACATTTTCTCAGACCCTAGATGCATGTTGTGGAATTCACCGTTTGTCACGATAACATGAAAGTGGTAGTGTTGCCCCTTTAATGTGTTTGTCCTTGAGTCTTGAGGACTGCGGGACAAAGCATGCTCATGGAAGCTTCATGCAGGCTGCATTTTTATGCAGTATTATTCTACTAAAGCCTCTGCCTGTTAACCCTCCCCCAGTGTAATCCTTATGTAATTGGCATCCGCAAGCCGCTCCTCTGTAATGTTGTGTTAAATGGCTCTGCAGGCAATGGAGCTTGCAGAGTTTTGCCATCCTCAATAGACCAACAGTAAGTCATGCAAAGCATTGTATGAATAGTGCTTTCTCTCTGGAGACTCAGGTCTTGTACCTACCAAAGTTGTTTATTATTTATATAGCCATGCTTTTTTGAGGATGAGCCTTGATGAGTACTTATGAATAATTTATGTGCCTGCCATGAATTGTGCATGATGCACAGGATAAGTCACAAGAACATATATATTTTTTCTTCATTTGATTGTCATGGCAGATTTTCATGCATACGCGAAAAACATGCAAGGAATAGAAAAAATTAAATATTCAAGAGGTTGACTTCACTAGAAATCAGCTGGCAGATATCTGTTACATAAACAGTATGCCGGGGGTGGAGTGGGGGCTCTCTTTCAAGATATGTCAAATAATTTGGGTGTCTGGAATGCAATGGCGTCACAACAGCAGACAGCAGATGGTAGAACGACTCTGTGGCAGTGTGTGCGTGTTGTGTCAGCGTCTTTAAGTATCAATCAGATGGGATTATGGTGTTCACTGTAAAGGCACTGTTTAATGGTTAGTGTAGCCTAGCCCGCAGTGTGGGAACACTGGGTCATGGGTTGCTACAGAAATAAACACTGCACTGTTCAACTGCTGCCCACCAGCTCCTGATTTGCTGACACCTTTCATTCAGTCACGGGTGCTTTGGCAGTCACTCAGAGTATAAATGTTGCCTGTTTCTCCAAGACAGATGCCGTGTGAAACTTCGACAGTAGAACAGTGAAGTTGTTTTTCACCAGATTAAAAAAAAAAAAAAAAAACCCCATCATATCAAAAGGGGAGACTAGCAGTTAGCCCACGTTTCTTTGTGGAGACTGAAATTAACCGCTAGTCTTGCTGGCAGGCGTCTGTGGGTGGGGAGGCTTTCAGTTGAATATATCAGGCCTTCGGCATTCCTATGGAGGGCTTAGAATCCAGTCTAAAGCCCTCATTCTGCGTTCTCATTCAGAGTCTGAATAGTGTAATTCTGGCCTTGGCAATCCTTCAATCTATTCTCCTCTCAGATGTGTGCTTGTCTTTTCATAAGTCTCAGTAATTCAGCACGACAGGTCTCCATTTGTAGCAAGATTGGGGTTGTTCACATTCTGACAGAAAATGTAATCACAAACATGACCTTAGAAACTGGGCTTTCCTTTAAGGATGGCTTTCTCTCTTCCTCAGTATGATAGATCTATGTATCCTTCTTCTGCTCTTTAATTTTCTTGAGCTGAAAGCAAGGTGAAAATGTGCTATTCAGTTAATGCTACATATTTACCCCAATTACAGGTCAGAGCTCCACAATCGTATAATCACTGGTAAGCCACTGTGCTAGTTGTTTGTTTCTTCCCCCTCTTTACTCCAGGCAATATCTCAGTCACTCCGCCTCTTCCCATCTGTCTGAGATCACCCAGGCTTCTTGAGAAAGGGAGAGAATAAATTTTATAAGAAGCGTAACAAGACGGAGAAACCACTTAAGAGGGTTTCTTTTCTGGTCAGACCAGAGTAGAGTGCAAACAAATCTGGCGCAGTAATACAGAATGAGTCTTCACTCACCGTGATTATTCTTGTAATTTAGCTCTGAACTAAATTAATTTATCGCTTTTCTTTGCATATTTACCTACATAATTATATTACTTTGTTTTGTTTTGTACAATCTTTTCACGTCTTTTTTTAATTTTTTTTTATTATTATTTCCAAGGAAAAATTGATGAGGAGTTTAGTGCATCAGTGCTGAAGTACATTCTAGGAATTGACTGCTTTCCCCAGCACTACCTCTAACCACATAATGCCTTGTGGATCCCAAAATTCAGACAAATTGATTTTTCAAAAAAATTGCTTTAAATTATTCCAGTATTCGGCGTTTAGTGGTTGTAAATATCCCTGTCCCTTGTTAATTTAGCTATTAGGATGTGATTAAATGTGATTTTTATGTGTTCAGCTATATGAACAGAGAAGTGTTTGAGCACTTCTGTTAAATTTTATTTTACTCCAACCATTGTCTTTCCTCTTTGGTGCACTTTCTCAGTTTCATTCATCCCAGCTGTGGTGCAGTTAGCCTCACTTCACTCTCTGTTAGCCGTCCCTGCACCGTGCACAGCTGTAGGGCTGCTCCTCTGGGAAGCAGCGAAGAGATTGGCAGCCGCACAAACGCCGTAGTGCTTTCACAATAATAGGCCGCTATCAGCACACATGATCTCTGTTCTTGTCGTAATGGGGCCCAAGCCAATAAGAAAGTGATGGAGCTGTTGCGGGCCGTGGTGTTGTGTTGTGTTTTGTTTTGTTATTGCCCAGCCCCCCCTTCCCTCTCCTCCCCACACGCTCCGCCCCCCACCCATAACACATCTCTTTCTCTCATCCTCCAGACAAATCCTCCCCAGGGATCAGCTTATTCTGCACGCTCACAAGAGGGAGAGGGAGAAAGAAAGGGGGAAAGGGAGAGGGAGAACAGGGGGGTGGGTGGGCTAGAGCTTGATGATGTGATTATGTAAGTGCCAGCCCTCTATGGAGATGAGGAAGTGTGCGACTGAATGAGTGAGAAAAATGTGTTGGGGTGGGTGGGTGGGGGGACAACAAAGCCAAACACCAGCTGGGCATTAATTTTTGCCCCCCATTTTTCAAGATACTATTTTGGCAATCGCACAGATAAACACCCACAATCCATTTTTTCCCTTGACACCTCCTGACACCTTTTAACATGCAGATTTACTCTGGCATCTTACGTAAGTGACATGATAAATCTCCCCAGTGTAAACCTCTGGTCTAGTCAGAGGATGGTCTCGGACTGTCACACCACCCCACCAGCACCCTCCTAGACAGAGACAGGCTCCATGCTCTTTGGCTCACAGAGAAACCACACACTAGGCCATTGTGGGCCTGGACCAGCAATTATGGTTGTGTTTTCCCTCTCCTCTTCAGAAGCCACTTCCATTTTGACACTGGCAGCGAAGTCAGTGACATTCTGGCATCTGCCTCCAGGGCAGACTTGAGAAAACCGTTTCCTCAAAAAGAACAGAGAACCATTTACATGTGGGCTAATAAAATTTCCCAGATCCAAGTAGCTACTGCAGTTAACATTCGGAACCTGTCATTTGACTGCACACCAAGGGTCCGCTGTACTGGCGCACTGTAGCTTGTTGCTGTCTACCCCCCCACCCCCCGTGTGTTAATGAATTTGATTAATGTGATGAAAATGTGCAGAATGTGGTTTATATTAGAACCACACATATAGCGGATCATGACCAGATCACTTTACAGTATTGTGCTCCCCCCTCCTCCAGTGGTACCTGCCAGTTCTAGATTTGCGGTACTGGATGGGGGAGTGCCGTAGGTCTTCTGCGAGTCAAAACAAAGCACCTTTTCAGTTTTGTGTGTGTGTGTGTGTGTGTGTGGCCCCACATAAGGGCCGCTCTACCAAACACTGTTATATTTAAAACCATTAGGTGGTAGCGCTACAGTGAGTCACCATTTCCAATTTTCTTGATTCCCTTTCTTTCCACTTTCCACTACTGAGTGACCCATTACATGCTCCCAATTTGCAGAAAAATAGTCCTCAGTGATTAATTTATGATGATTCTGTTTGAACCAAAGCAAGCCAGCTGGCTTTTGTGTGTGCCTTGAACACAACAGTAAAGATTTAGGTCAGCCTGATCTCAGGCTGTAACTGTCATTTTGTGCTTTTGTACAAATGCGTCTTTGTGTGGTTAAATGTAGCTTGTATAAATGGGATTTGATTAGACCACTGTGTTCGCACAAAATCAGCACCAAAGCTCGTCTACTGCTCACAAGATCAATATTGTCTCAGAGTTACTGATGTCCTCACATCTCAGACTGGGGTATCAGTCTGACTTGACGCAGAATTAAACTGATGATTAATTTGTCTTTTGCCCATTGATTTGATTGATCTTCACCTCTCACTTGATTTTGCTTTGGAAGCATTGTTTCTGCTATTGAGGTCTGGTCTAGTATTTCAGGCAAAAGATCACAGCAGTCAAGCTGTCAAACTTCACACATGGTCCTTATCTTCCACTAGTTTCTCCTCGGGACTAGTCTTTCCCTCCTTCAGTATCAGATTGTGCTCAACTTTCATCAGTTTCAACTGTAATTTATCAGCCTCAGCTGTACCGCAGCGTAACCGTGCTTTGAGCTGAATGCCAGTATCTACAGTAAATCCTTGCTAACGTTTGTATGTTAACAGGCCCACAGTTAGCATGCTAAGATGCATGTTAACTAAGGGTATTTTAACATGCTGATATTAACATTTGCCACCTTGCTATGTTAGCGTTAAATTGTCAATAGTTCTAGAGATGTTCCAACATGAAAGAAATATTTCTGGTCAAAATCAGAGTGGTTCATCGTCTATGTCCATGAACTTCCATTCAGTCTTCCACACTGCTAATATGGCCAAAAACCTTACACAAGACACCAGCGCATGAAGAAATATACTGTTTTCTTTCATCAGCAGCTACATTAGAAACTCTCATAATTGAGCAAAGTTTGATATTACAAGCCCCATAGTATTAACGGTTGCCTGTAGCTCAATGTACAGTAAGTTTCTCAATCTCGAGTCCTGTTCTCTAATGTGCTATGTTTGTATTTTTTCTGTTGCAGAGGACAGGAGCAGCATATTCGCTATGAACACATATACCTGCCTGAGCCTAGCAGCCAGTCAGAGGTGGAGTATGCAGAGATCAAACGGCCTCGTTTAGAGATCGGACCGGAGTCTCTGATGAGGCCTTCGTCCCACCGGCAATCGCTGCCTCTGGGAGGGGCTGAGGATATGGCAAAGGTCAGTAGCCACTAAAACACACAGTACAGGATTTTGACAGTTCGGAACATATTACAGCGAGATGGTCAATGAGATGATGGCCAGGAATAACCGCCAGCATAGCAACAAAATGCCATCGTGTAGAGAGAGATAATTGATTTGTTTAAATTTATGGTGATATACCTAGCTGTCTATTGTCATAAAAATAAAAAAATATATATTTTCATATTGGTATTTTGAAAATCAGTGTTAGTGCCTCAGAGGGTTTGATAAATTCTGATTCATAACGTGGCTACTTCTGCTCAAAAATTTTACGACTGCATTCTGGAGGCATCTTGTGTTTTTTGGACTAATCCCAGCGGGCCTCCTTCAGAGCCACAGCGGATATTATTAGACATGCCGGAGATTCTGTATTGTAGGAGCTGGAGCTCTGTGAGCAGCAGTGGGAAGACTAAGGGAGTTGTGAAACAGCAATTAATAAATAATAGAGCTGACCTAGATTTCAAAAGACTGAGGAAGAAACTGTGTGAACTGCACATCAAAACGACTTGCTTGCAGTGTAGAACTGCTGATGGGGAGGTGTTCCTGACATTACACAGAGAGCTTCAAACCGCCAGGGGAGGCAGACAGCCAAGGAATGGTAAATAGATACACCAATAACAGAGGGTACAGTAAAAAAAAAAGAAGAAAAAAACAACAAAAAAAACATTGACTCTTATGCTAGCAGGCAAATATTCAGGAATGCCAGTAATTCCCTTCAGAGCAACTCGGGCTGTAAACCCATTATATAAGTCATGTCAGATGCAATCACTGCATGGAGCAAGTGCACCAAATGATAGTCGGAAAGAGGAGGAGATGGGAAGTGGAGAAGTGTAGAGAGGCACAAATAAAGGGGGGGGGGAAGGAAAGGGAGGAGAAAGAGACAAAGATCAACAGGAAAAGAAGGCAAGAGTAGGCCAGTAGTAGCAGACAAAGCTGGAGCTTGCATCATGACTCACATGGACAGTGAGACAAAGAAGGACAAAAGCAACATTTTGCTTCTGTACACAATTGTGCAGTCATCTCGAGTGTGTGGTTAAAAAAGAGAAAAAGATAGAAGATCAGATTAGAAAGAGAGACTTGGAGTGTTCTCCTTTATAAGGGAGCTCTCACAAAATTTCCATTCATGCCATATATGGCTCAAAGAGTGTGCAGTGCTGTTGGAGCGATGGGATGCTTAGAAAACTACATGTGACAAAGCTGACTAAATTCCCATTCTGATGAAAACAGTGCTTCTGGTCAAATGTGTCTCGGCCTGTCTGAATGAGTATATGTGAGTTAGCTGACCCTCTTTTAAACTGATAAATCAGCAGGGCTGATATGTAGTAACTGTTGATATTAGGTTGTTGCAGATATATTGGTATGAGTGGTTACGTTGGCATTGAATCGCAAGACATTGCAGCACAGTAATAGAGTTAGTTTCACAACAGTGTTGCCTTTACATTGTTTGACACCCCAGAGAACTGAAAGATGTATTTTTTAATGCTAATGCTCAGCATGTATCTTGGCCACAATTCTTAAATAACTAAGTCTGAGGGATCTTAATCAAAAATGTTTATTTTATTAGGTTCTTATGCAAGTGGGCTGATATATTGTTATCATATATTGTTATTGGTATTGGCTCAAAAATCCAGTATTGTGTGGGCTGTATTTACACTCCCTCCCCTCAGCTTGGGTCGTATGCTGGCCGGACACTCGCCCGGTTTTGGTGACCAGGTGTCTCCTCTCGAGATGGACATTAAATCAGTGATACTGTGAATGTCATTTGACTGATTCCCCTAAATGTGTGAGATAGAGAAAGTGAGGGAGAGATAGAGAGGAAGTCAGTCTGCGTGTGAAAACTGAAAGAACTGAAACTTGAGCTCGGAGATTCAGTCTTGACCTTGGGAAAACAGAGCATATCTGTGATAAAATATTTTAAACCCAAGATTCACTTTAACTTTTTTTTTGCTGAACCATATACACGCACGTGTTCACCTTAAAAACTGAACTTTATTTGATACTCAAGTACTAGAATTCACTGTAATTCAGAGGTTTAGCAGTGAAGTGTAGACTAGAGTATTTGTTAACTTTGACTGCCAGACATTATTACTGTAGATTGCTGTAGAGAGCATTGTATCTTCAGTGTTTCACACATGCCTATAGTTACATATCTCTACATTATCTCCTGAACACCACCCGCCCTCTGCCTTTTTACTTAAGGCGTCTGGCAAACAAATGTTTTTTTTATATTCCCAGTCATAATAGCACCAGCTGTGTATCTGGACTGATGACCTTATTGGCACAGGATGTTCAGCGATCAGGGACGACGCATGCCAGTAGTCAGAAGACACTGGCCTGAACAAGACTATCTACATCCAGAAAGTGATAACAAGGATTCTGTAGTGTTTTGGTCTATGTTTATCAGAGCATAGAGCAGCAGTGAGATGTCAAATGCCACCGAAACAACACTCACGGACTGTTTTTTGCAGCTGTTGAGACACATTCTTGTAGATATTTTTATTACTTACCACTATCACTAGCTTTATGCAAATGTAAATAGATTATAATAGAAAACAGTATTATATGTACTTGTCTGTTGTCTGACCCACTGGTTTTCTTCTTCCTCTTACTTACATGTATCCTGTCAGATTATTTGAATTATTGTCATAATGATTACACATTTATGAAAATATTCGATAGTTGCATTAAAGGCAACAGCCATGGAGCAGCAATAGTCCACATTTAAGAACTTTCAAAGTCATTGACATAAATGACTATCTTTTTGTTTTTGGCTCGAGGAACAAAGCATAAAAAATAAACGAGGTCTGTTGTTGTTGACGGTTCACAGCAAGGCCACCCACACAACTTACGCCTGAGTTTTCTGGCATTTTAAAGATTTTCATTTAGCTTTAAATCTCAACCTTGTTAAGATGTTAGAGCCTTATTGAGACCATGTTTACTCCATGTTTACTCATTTCTTTGTATTGTTTATCTTTTGCTAATGAGATTCAGCCTTGAAATCTAAGAAAATCCCATTTCAGTCACCTCAGTTTCAGTAGCTTTGTGCACCAGCTGCTGTGTTCTTCACATGAGAGTGGGCTTCACGTCCAAACCAGTGTTACTACTCTGAACAGGATGTTAAGACAGGATATGTACAGCTTTATTCAAATGTTGTCTGGAATGCATACACTTAAGACTATGTGACTCAGTCACACAGGCTGGTGCTCACTAAACAGAACACATTCACACAGACGTGCCACAACACCCAGAGGTAATTTAAATAAAACCTGATGCATGCACAGCCTGAGACATCATGCAGTGGAATGTTCTAAATGTGACCGGGGTTGTCGAGGGCATATAAGCTGTAAGCTGTGCTGGGCCAAGGGCTTAGCTATTGGCCTGTGACCTTTTCACACTATGTCACAGGTGTAGTAGTTGTTGATGTGCTGCTGCAATGCTGACATGAACAGAGGACAGTGTAGGGCACAGGACCACAGGGAAAAGGAAAATTCAGTCTCTGACAGTGTACACTACTTTTGACTTGGTAGTTTAATTACACCATAAAATCCCTCCTGGTTAAACTCTCTCTAAACATCTTGAACACACTTTACTGTCTGTTAGATCACAGCAGAGCAAAATGGCAGTTCAGAAATGTCAGCAACAAAGGCAAAAATGAAAGGAGTCAAAGGTTTATATAAAAAATCCCCTGTGAACATGTGATGTCCTTCTTGTGACTGTGGTCATCATGCACGCATGTTGTGTAATGATATCTGGTTTTACATCACCATAAATTCGTCCCCTGAGAGAAATGTCCGGCATGCTGAGCTGGAACACAGGTCAGGAAGGATGTTTTCAAGGAGACAAGTCGAGCCTTTTTCCCCCTATTTTTTTAGAATTTTTTTAATTTAAATTATGTGTCGTGTTTTTTTTTTTTTTTTTTTTGTGATTAAATGGCTTTGGTGACAGTGGGCTCCTTCATCTAGCACAGCCCTTCAACATCATCTGGCACTGACATTTTCAATCACAGCAGGTCTACGGGGCTGTAATGCAAGCTGCCTAGTCCAGATTAGCCCATTTACATAATCTTCATTTCAGGCGTTTAAAAATATCGCAAAACAAAACCCAAACTGGATCACACATGTAGTCATTTGAGGAGGATGTAACTGTAGGATGCTCACATACAGTACATACAAAAAAGCAGGAACACACACACACATCACAAATAGATAGATGCTGCCCCTGCAGAGCAAGTAGTCCTCTCTTACCATTTGTGTGCGTGTGTTGATATTACATAAACCGGTGCATGTAACAGCAATACGGTTTCCAGTCTTGCTGTGCATGTGAATGGATTACTGAGAATTGGCTTCAAGCATGATCTTTCTAAGGCAGCACATCTGAATGTGTATGTGGTCCAGAACACCTCATCAAACTGTGTGGGAGACGTCAGGAGGCCTGACAGGCTAAAGCTAAAATCATATTCATGTGTGGAGTACAACAATCACTTTGCAAAGACAAATTCGCCTTTTAAGGGATATAATAGAAGATGATCATGCAGGTTACCTTCTCCTTTCCATGGTAAACCACTGAAGGTATTTATTTAGTTCAGAAACAGTCTTAAATGCAGCTACAGTGCTCGACTGTGATCTAAACAACATGTGGTGATGAACCAGTCATTTAGTGTTACAGCTGCGTGTAATGTTTGGGGGGCTTCTAATACATGTATTAACAATGTAATAGACTAGATTCATGGTTATCTCCAAGAAGAAGCTGGCTGCCTTCAACCACATAATGCTCCCTGAAGCGCAAGAATTATCCCAGGGATGAATTGAAGCGAAATTAATAACCTATTCATCTTGATTAAAGCCTATACAATTGTTGTTGTTTAGCTGGACAGATAAGTAATTATCATTTTGATAATAATTGTTAATTATTTGTAATTTTTTGAGCAAAAAATTCTCTGCCTCTGTAGGTTCACAAAAATGTAAATTTTTGATGGTTTTAGTGCACCTGTTTTTAATGCACAAAGAGTCTCAATGGAAATGTAGGAAATGCAATAAAAATTTAAAACAAAAGTAATGCTTTTGTTCTCCTTGGCTGAAGTGAAAAAGTTGGGGAATAAATGTGTATATATAGCATGTGACTTAAACGTCCACTGAAACTTCTGCTCTAATGAAGAGACTAAAAACTGTGGCAGACGTAAACATCAGATCTGTGTGGACCAATGAGGAGACTGTAACGTTCCTCAGGTTAACGCATGAAACGAGCGGAAAAGCTATATTTACATCACGTTGTCCACATTATTTGTGTTTGTTTGAGGTTCTTCTGGGCTCTTTCATTTACATCATCTTGTTGCACCGTCCTCCTCTGCTGTGGTTTAGCGGCACCTGACTGGAAATGTCTGATGAATGACAGTGCACAGTGGCTACACTGACTTATGAGTATGCTACTGTAGTTTAATGAATCTCTTCTCTCTCATCGGTGCAGCTGCTCATTTGATGAGCCGCACTGTGTATTGTTTGAGTGACAGACACGCACCGTTTCCATTCTTCTGCCAGAAGACAAGTGCGTCCTGAATTTGATCTACTCTACACCTTAAAACAGAGTATTTCACATTTCAAACAAAGTCTCTCAAGCAGAGACAGCTGCCAGCGCTCTGCTGCACAATCCTAGTGAGGGAGGCTATGACCTCATATTCATTAGTGTGGTCTAGTGACACTGAGACACTACACTGCCTTTCATTACCCAGAGGACTTAATTACTGGTGTGTGTTTCCTTCCCAAAGGATACACAGACTATGTTTCGCTGATTTCTTATAAAATAACCTGCCGACCTTAAAATCAGAGGAAGACAGGGATGCTTTCAGCAGGAAAGAGAAGAGATGGAAACTTTTATCTGAGAGATTCAAGACATATCAAGAGGGTCTTTATGCCCGTTGTATGTCAGATATCTTACACTGACTTGTCAACTACAATCAGTGTAATCCGAACATTGTGTAGACTTCTCTTACCTCATGAAATTCCTTTTAGAAATACTCGTCTGTCCTCATTCTCCCCTCTCCCTTCAGATTTAAATCAAATTAATTTATTGTGTTTGACTTTTTCTCGAGTGTCAAATTGAAAACACTGAGGATCATAATATTATATAGATCTTTAACATGTAACCATGCCACTTTTTTTCCCTGTTGTGCATCTGTAGGATCGTGGGAGTGCCATGGGGAAGCTGGAACCCATCTCCCCTGTCAGCCCCGTCCAGATGGACCCTGACTTGGATCTTGTGCCGGCTCGCTTCTCCAAGGAGGAGCTCATCCAGAACATGGACCGTGTGGACAGGGAGATCACTATGGTGGAGCAGCAGATCAGCAAGCTTCGCAAGAAACAGGTCTGCACAGATCAAACTGGCTTGCTTAGAATTTAGAAATTGCAGGCTGATGTCATCTAATGTTTTCCTGCTTAGCTCTTTGAGTTTTGTTGAGGAATCCTGGCAGTCCTGCTGTGAATGCCTCTGGTGTGGGAACTGATTTTATATTTCTGTTAACTTGTTGATTGTTATTGCACCACTGCAGCACTAGATGAATGTTTGGTGGGAACATATGCACCAGAAATAACTTTACAAACCGCAAAATACATATTTGTCTAGTGCCAATCTAATCTACTGAAAACAGGATATATAATGAGTTGTAAAATCTCTCATATGCAAAGGTATTTACATTCTTTCATTATGATAGGAAAGTGGCAGAAATGTGTTTTGCAGTGCATGTGACCCTCCTAGAATGCGATCAAGGAAGGAAGGCAGGTACAGGTCGGCATGTAGCTGAATATGACCCAGATTTGGAGAAGTGTTTTTAGTGGTGTTTAGGTTCTTAGAAGTTATTTTTCATGGTGTTATTTTATGCCCAACCTGCGAGAGGAGATGATATGCGACAGTGAAGAAAGTTAAGTATACACAGTGTGATGTCATTAATGTGCATTCCGCACATATTTTGAGCAGGAACTATCAGGTACCAAAGTGTTTATTTGTCATACTTGTAGATGTGTAACTCTTTGCCAGTGCTGGCATCCTTGTTGAATTTTCTTAGTGGCAGCGTTTAGCTTGTTTGAAATGTTCAATGTGCAGTGTTCCAATGTGACTTTCCCTGCTAGGCTATAGTTGGCATTGGTGCAATAAAGTCTTAAACAGACTTTGCTGTGTTGTAATCGCTGCATTCAAGCTTGTAGCTGTTTCTTGCTCAATGTAGCACGATTCTGTACACGCACTCCTCCAGGCAGCTG
This sequence comes from Seriola lalandi dorsalis, assembly GCF_002814215.2. Classification (NCBI taxonomy): domain Eukaryota; kingdom Metazoa; phylum Chordata; class Actinopteri; order Carangiformes; family Carangidae; genus Seriola; species Seriola lalandi. The sequence goes on from NW_019525496.1 coordinate 3,218,538, forward strand.
CATTCCCACTTTTCTTCTCTTCTCTTCTCTTTGGCTTTTTATTTAGGAGAAAAGTAGGTTAAAAATATATAAGGTTATAAATAACAGCTTCCCCGGGGGAGGAGGAGGATTATGGTGGAGGTTTTTTTGACTGCTAAACCACTCATATCCCTGCCACACTGTCTCCTTTTTGGCCGCCTGCCATGTTCAGTGGAGAAACTGTGTAGTCAAGCTCACTCTTTTCCACCAGGGTCCCTCCTCCACCATGGATGCTGTCATAACACTCAATTATTACAAAAAAAAAAAAAAAGCATTAGGTGAATTTATTGATCATAGACACGTGTGTTGCTCTTGTAAAATGACCGGTCAGTTTCATCTGATAGGGTGAAAGCTGATAAAATAACTCTTGACCATTTTAATATATTATTCACATCTCTTCACTGTAGCAACTTGTGCTTACACTGGTTTCACAGGCTGTCAAGCTACTTCACAGAAGGTTCATAACTATTGATCTGATTGGCTTAAAGTGCTGATTATGCGTGAAGGGAAAACCTAGATTAGTTTAGAATGCCCAGGTTAACATGAATTAGCTACAGCTGATAAAATCGTCTTATAGCTACATTAAACCTGCCTGCTGTCGAATAAAAATAGGAAACTTGTTCTCTAAATATTTGTTAATAGAGAAGGTTTAGTATTAATGAATCTGGGTATTTTACCAAATTGCAACAGGAACCAAAGTAAACTCATATTCCAACCATGGGTTTGAAAATTATGAATGATTGAAAAGCTAAGATCTGCCGCTTACAAGCATAAATCAAGTGTTTTTATGGATATTTTTTTACAGTCCGACTCTCTTCAAGCATTAAAACATCTGGACTAATTAAGTGGCACGGTAAAACTTTATTTAGAGAGTGCTGGCAGAGGTAGTGGATGGGTGGGGCTTAGGGCTTAGGTTACCGCCAGCCTGTGTCGTGTCAGCCAAGCTCAGGATGGCTGGTTTATTTTATTTTACTCTGTGGTGGGTTTGGAAAGGGGGGGGGGGGGTCTCTATGGGAATGTCTGTGTTTCCCTCACCAGATGCTTATCCAGGCCTATCAGGACACATGATGATCCATCTTGCTTTGCTCTCATGTGGATTCTCTGGAGGCCTTCTTTCCCCTTCTGAAGCCCCTGACAGGAGATGAGAAGGAGGAGTAGGAGCAAGGGGGGAGGTGGTAGCAGGGGGGCTGACTTAACTGTAGATCAGCTAAACACACACTGGAGTCACTAGGCCTCGGCCTCCAGACAGCTAGTTACAGCTGGATCCTCTCTACTTCTGTCCCCAGCTTACAGCCTGCACACAGACTGTGTCCAAACATTTTCAGGAAAATAACAATGTCAAAGACTCAGGTTTTACCTTTAAAGCCACAGGGTTTTATGCCTGCTCGAGTAAACTGTTTGTTTGCTGATAGTTTTGTGTTGTTTGTCAAAGTTAATGACTCTAATGCATGTGCTTCAATAGAGACAAAGAAAATGTTCTTGGTGTTCTTCCCTTGAACAGAAGGGAGAACATCTCTTTATTGACTTTGAATAGGATATGAAATTTAAACTTTTTGTGAATTTACTGAAGTTAAGCCAAAACATAGATACATTTTGGTTTGGGTGCTTTTGAGATTTTTCTATTATATCTTCCAATAAAAGGTTTCCAACCAGAGAGATGATTTGCTTTTCAAATACCAAGGCCCATTTTCCTCTTTTATGCTTGTGTATATTCAGATGAAATTCAGATATGATTTAATTCACATCAGTATTTCTGTACTTTGAGTGAAGAAAGTCTAACTCAACAGCCTGTGCTAAAACTGCTTGCCAACAAGTAACTAACACACACACACGATGAGCTGCACTGCTAAATAGTTGGCAAGACAGAGGTTTTGCTCATATGATTCATGCTACACACAGCAACTTGGGCCTTCTTTACGACTGTATGTTGTAAAGTGCTCCTTTCTGTGTCACACTGGAAAATTCAATGTATAAATAATTTAAATGTTTAAATACTTTTTGTCTCATTATCGCCTGTCATTATCACCGGCGGAAAGAAGCCGGTACTTCCACATGCTGCTTATTGACATAGTTAAGTGTGGGAGGATTAATGATGCTGACAGGTCCATTTACGCCTTTTCTACATCTGGATAGTATATGCAGTCAGATTACTGTCCCTCACTCAGGCTTCTTGCTTGTATTCACACTTAGCTTAACGGTTTCTGATAGCTATCCAATCTGCCAAGAAGTGTCTACATGTAAAAGGGCTATTGGAGCCATACGCTGCTATTTTTTCTATGTCCTGTTCTGCTTCTTTCTGAATGTCAGAACAGGTTTCCCCACTTTCCCCTCTGTACACCTTCAAGGGGATGATTGAAGGACAAGGAAGCACTGACTGAATTGTACATGACTGGCAGTGCAACATAAAGGTTGATGGGTCCCTGCAAGTTTCTCTCTTTTAGTTCTCTGACACCCCTCAAATTCCAACTTGCTGTGGATTTCTTTGCTCACCGCTCACAATAAACAGTACTTCGAAATAATGGTTGGTTACAAGCCAGGGTGACTAGTAAGTTAGAGGAACTCTGCTGTTTTCCAGTATTTGTCTGGTGTTGATTTCCCACATTTCCCCCCCACTTAATTTTACTTTTGCATGTCCCCCATTTTCTCTCTCTCTCTCTCTCTCTCGTTGGATATTCCAGCCGCACAGCAGGCACTGGCTTTGTTTACAGGCTGTTGTGGTAACTCTTTGATTAACTAGGCCCTGGGGAGTTAATAGCTATTACAGCTAATAGGACAGTTAGTCTAGTCCCTGCTGGAGAGCTGGGGGAGGGATGGTTGCTGTAATGCACACTCTTGAACCTTGCAACAGGAACTGGTGAGCCACAGGTCTTCCTGGTAGATCAGTAGTATTAAGTATTAACCGTCATGTCTGTGTTTGTGTGTGTTACAGCAACAGCTGGAGGAGGAGGCTGCAAAGCCTCATGAGCCGGAGCGGCCCATCTCACCGCCACCCAGTGAGGCCAAGCACCGCAGCCTGGTGCAGATCATCTATGATGAGAACAGGGTCAGTACTATACACACACACACACCAAATGCTCAATAGGTAGCACACTATTCAAAAGTCAAAATGACCTTGCTTTTGAGTTTGGTTTCACTTGATCACATATGCAGTGTATTCATTACCACAACTGAATTGAACTCCATGGTTCAGTGCAATTTCACTGGGCTGATGCAAGATAACAAATTAAACTAAGCCCGGCTCTGAATACTCTCTGGTGCCTGGTATGGTTATTTGGTTCCCATGTCAGGGACAGGGCAGCTTGCCAGTGTTGGAGATTACCTCATGGTGTCTGTAAGGTAAATGAGTTGGCCCAGCAGGTACACCTTTGTTGAATTAACCACAAAGTCCCTCATTTTACCATGACCACAGCCACATGTTGTGTGCTTCTTTCATCACATTTCGCTCCGAGGAGACTCGTATTTGTTTGCAGAGGATATTTTTTGGTCTTGGAGATCCGTCATTTTTGTTGACCTTGTTTGATGTAATCCTCAAAAACCCTTGTCAATGAAAGCAGATTGTGTCACAAAGTATTCATCTCCTACCTCAATCTCCCAATCTTCACTGTCAAGCGAGGCAGAACTCTTGCCTAACAGAATAAGCTACTAAAGGTCAGCGTAGCAAGCATGATGAATCACAGACGTACACATCCACACACTCTATGAGGTGTCACAGACGCACACTGACATAAATCTTTGTCCTTTATCATCTGTGCAGGTATAGAAACATAATCATTCTTTCAAGAAAAGAAAAGCAGTTCACCCGAGAGGTCGTATAAAGCTGTTTGGAAGTGTTAAGTTGGTCCCGGTCACAGCAATCATTACATGCAGTGGTGCACTGGGCAGAATATTACCTTTTATAATGGAGTGATTCTCAGTGCTCTCAGCCCCCCTAGTGGTTAAATGCACAAGTCTCCTTTTTATTGGAATTGGCATTTAAACCAGGGAACTCCCCTCACACAGTATCACACCCCACGTTTAACCTCTTTGAACAAACCCCCTTTGGGAAACTAGGAGTAATGTTAAAACCTCACAGTTCAGAGGAAAACGGCTCTTGAATGTTTTGAACAGCTTCCCTGACAGATTCAAAGCAAATGATTTTTAAAGAAGGGCAAAGCAGTGTAGAAAAAGTAGAAATCCAAGTGGAGAAGCTAGTTTAAAACCCACATGTTGGCAAGCAAGCGTTCACCCTGCTTAAGTGTCATTGAGAAAGAGACTAAATCCTTCACAGTTCTTGGAATGGTGCGGTGACACTTTGCTCTAACCTGCACATATCCTTCCAGATAATCACCAAAATGCCCTGAGAGGCCCTTTTAAAGAGAACACCACCACAGCACAGGGAGTGTCCTTCATGACTCGCTCCCTTGCGGTCACCAAGCGCAGCCAAATCACAGCACTTGTATACAACAGCAAGACTCTGCAGATTGCTCAAGACTCATCTGAAAGGCTAGTTTAAGAATGACTCACAGCTTACTCCACCATGTAGCCTGACCTCTGTAACACTTTCCACTTCCCTCTGACTGGCAGGATGTACTCTGGCCTACTGCCTGCCCCCTTAACCTCGCTATCGCTCTCTCTCTCTCTCGCTCTCTCTCTCTCACTCTCTCTGTCTCTCTCCCCTTTACCCACACTAACCTCATTGCAACAGTGACACTGTAGCATTTACTCATCCACTCATATTCATATTAATTCTTTTAATCACTGTAACATTTATTATTTGTTAATCCCTTATTAATGAACATTACCTAGGTCCCATTTACACATTTCTTACACAGCAGCAGTTTGGCTAGCTAGCTAGCTAACAACTGTCCATAATCTAACAGACCACCTGCATGGATGGTCTGTGAATGTGAATGACACAAATGTTTTGCTCATCTTCACGGCCTCTCGCTCTCCCTGTACAGATCACTGCTCTGTCACCCACACAGGTAACTCAGTGGTTGGACTGATCATGAATGTTAAAAAATGCTTTGACTCTCTGTCACCTGCCTGTACAATTGTGATAGTTTTAAGTTGCTGGAGCGGCTTTGCTAATTTTCAGTCTCACTTCAACCTCTTTTGTCACAAAGACAGACCATGTCCTCCTCCCATGCTTTGGGAGGAGTGAAGACTGGGTATGCACCTTGGAGAGACGGAGACATTTACATTTTACATTTACATTTTCAGCATCTGTCTCCAAAAAATTGTTAAATGTATTTAAGCGTGACTTTTTTTTTTTTTAGTTAGGTGTCCAGTCTGCCCATGGCACATGAACAGGTTATATTTAAACAGGGCGATAACATCGCATTAAAGCTTAATGTTACATGTCAGGCCTGTGGTGCGCGTATATATTGGTATGTGTGTTTAAGCACCTGGCTATAATTACTTCAGCTTCAGCGGGCCTTTTTGAGCTGGTGTCACCGCGGTGTCGTCTGTCCCCTCTGGGCTCAGTGTCACCAGCTCTCTGACAGGGTTACAGCCGCATTTCTAGCGACAAGCCCATTGTCAAACCCCGGGGATGGCTCAACTCAAGTTCACTCTTCTCATATTTGGGACATCGCAGTCATGGACACAAACACAAGAAAAGACAGCCCCACTGAGACTGCATTATTATAATTCTGTTGAGCTGTGCTAAATCCTCATGTCTGTGCCATATTGACGTCCTTAAAGAGCATTCTCTCTCGCTCTGTTCTTTCTTCGCCTCTCTCTGTTTTCCATGTTTTTCTCTCTCCGTTTTCTCTTTAGGGGAGATACGAATCATTTGTAGTGTTGTGATTTTAGTCACAGAAGCCTCGACTGTTATTTTCATAGGTTTGTCCTAAGCTCAAGTTCAACATTTAATTTCAGGGATCATGTGATACGCCGGGGAAAATGTGTTGTTGACAGCAGGCAGCTTGTACAACAGTACAACTGCTATGCTTTACAGTTTATAATGCCACTGCCAGAGCAGCAGTCCTGTGTGCTGCCACAGGGAGGGGGCATGATTAAAGTAATGGAGCAGCCTCTGTACTTGGGTCTTGTGATGTGGTTATGTGTGTGGATCAAGAGGGCAGTTCTCTCAGTGTAATTAACCATACGTTTAGAGAAAAGGTAATATTGCATCTTATCCACCCTCCTCTCTTGATTGCTAAGTTTGTCATTTCTAGTATTTAATGTGAAGCCACACTCCAGGAGTTTTGAGGTCAGTATCATGCAGCCTTTTTTTTTTTTTTCGGATTTGCTGAAAGAATCGCGGCCTGGAAATGAAGAGAAATCCTTGAGCTTTCCTACTCCCTAAGGATGAAAGGCTGCTTTTAATAATTGCTGCTCATTAACTGCTCCTGTAGTGAGCAAGCTTTCTGAGGCAATACTCTGCAGCCTGTTACACCTACTCACTGGTGAGGAAGCAACAGGAGTGAGGGGGGAAAAAAAAAGCATATCAATGCAAAACAACTTAAGGAATAATAATAGCATCATGCCATTGTATTTGCATTTGAATGTTATGTTTTAATAAGTGTAAATGTAAATCATCAGTGCTTCCTTCTGCCTCACGGAAACCTAGAGGAAATGAACAGGGCACTTTTAAAATGAGAGCCATGTCTTTTGGCTTCCCTCACAGGTGACCCAGTTGGAAGCCTGTGTTGAGTCGAGGTAAGCTGTGTGCGTGAGCTCCTCTGGGGTCTTACTTCCGAGTCTGTTAGCGTGAGTCTTGCATAAACTCAGGAGTAGATCCCAAACACCTCCTGTGTTACCTCCACAGTGAAGACCGAGTGAAAGGGACAAGGAAGCAGCATGACATGGTGGGCGGTGAAAAATAAAGGTTGACACGCACACTCGCCACGCACACGCGCCACACACGCGCCACAGACACACACACACACACACACACACACACACACACACACACACACAGGCAAGTTGTCTCTGTTATCACCTCTGAAATTTCTCCCACATCTTCCTCTCCATCCACCCCCCACTCCTCTCTCTCCCCCCATACCTCCATCCTCTCTGTGAATGTGTCAGTCCTGCCAGTCTCACTGCATGGCCACTGAAGGAAATGAAGTGAGATGGAAAGCAACGGACCATGTGGTGTGTCACCAAGCAGGGTCTGTTTGATCGATGAAGCGGAGAGAGCATACAGAGCGGAATGAGGAAAAGAGTGGAGCGAACATTGAGAGGTGTAGTCTGGGACACTGCTCATACATTTGTCTGCTGGAGCTAAATATAAATGTATGGAGGAGCAGAGCTGCAGAGAGGTCATCCAAAGACATAGATGGGGGTTTTTTGCTGCCCATCTCCGTGCCCCAACACCTCTCCTTTCTTGCTTAATGGTCCGTGCCAGGAGCTTTTGTTTTAAGAGGCTGATTGTTGTAGGTAGAGAGCTGGAGGTGAGATCTTTCTCTGTCTTTCATCAGATGTCTCTTATGAGATAAGCACCAAAGCCCTTTAGCCCCCCCCCCCCCTTTCCCTGTTTTTTTTTTTTGCAATTTCTCTCCCACTCACTTTCTATTCCACTCCCACTTCCCTGCCTGCCTGCTCCTTCTCTCTCTGCTCAGGGGAGGTGAGTAATCTTTTTTTTTTTTTTTTTCTGGGAGAGGAGAGAGGGAGCTGTGGCCCAGCTTGAGATAAAAGCTCTAATAATAGTCAGTGCATCCATCTCTCCATCTAATCATCCATCCACCCATCCATACATCCAGGATTCCGTCCGTCTGTCCGTCCGTCCCTCCGTCCGTCCAGCGAGCAGTGTGGTGTAGCCTCTGTGATCAAGTGAGCGTGCTCACTGCGTTGCCGTGGTGATGACAGAGGTGCAGGCAGCTGGCTAATGTACTACTTATGTTTGTATTCCCTCACCAGAAAAAGGCAGAAGAGGCTCACAGGATACTGGAGGGACTGGGACCCAGGGTAGAACTGGTGAGTGGAGTCTTTGATTTTCATGCCTTTTCTGTGTTATTCTTTGTCCCACTCTCATGTCTCTGCATTATTGACATGTGGGAACATTTTTATTGAGGGTCAGGTTTGAGAGATAAAGGATGTTAGGGAGACACAAGGAGTGAGAGTGAAACACATGATGTCCCCAGCACTGGTATAAAATGAAGTAAAAATATTTGATTTCTGTGCTCAAAGCTCCATTAAGCAATGTTGAACACATTGATATTGAACATTGAGTAACATCAGAAGGCAATATGAAATGTTTCTTTTTATCCAAACCCACTGAGAGTAGAAACAGAACCAGGCAGAACAGTTACTACATTTCCACAATCGGGACATTTTTCTCTGATCCATATTCAAAGCGTCTCTTTGATTGCAATAATACTTTGTTTTTGTCATATATTCTCACACATACTGTATCTGTCTGTTATTCTAGCTGTCTGTTGCATTAGATCGAGATATTGCACTTCTGTCAGTCAGAGCTTTGACTCACTCTTGTGATTTGATGACCATTTATGCAAAAACTGAAATCCTACATTTATCTGTGGCTAGGTCAGAATCATATTGAAGAGATGCTGGAGTGATTGTCAGTCATTTTGACCTTCATGTGTCTTGCTGTTGAATTTCAGCTGTTTGCAATCAGTTTCAACTGAAAATATAACTGATCCTTTGATCTGCTTGTTTCTTCTCCCATTCCCAGCCTCTGTACAATCAGCCCTCTGATACCAAGCAGTACCATGAGAACATCAAAATGTGAGTCTGTTGCTGTAAATGTCTGAACTCTTATACATGGAGAAATGTTTTACATAGACCCACTGAAGGATACAAACTGCTGAAGAGATTAACTGTTGGGAGAGGAGCTCACCACAGATCTCTAAGACATGTGTTATGTATATATATGTTTAAGATACAAATGTTTTGTAGGGAAATACTGTATATAATCATTTTCAAATAATGCATTTGAAGCCATAGTGATGGCCTTGAAAATCAAATACCAGAGCAAACCAAGCTCAAATTCACCAAACAATTCTGATTGCTGCAGTCATGAGAAAGTGTAATAGGACAAAGAATGTTGAAGAGCCCCGCCTGTTATTGATTGTATTCATAGGAGATATTTGTTTGCTCAGAAATGTAATAACTTTGAGCCCATATTTAGGGCCATGAAATAATATCACTGGTGCATATGCTGTTGTATAACATCCTTGTATTTTTTTTTTTTTAATTCTCTGTAAAGTCCCCCGCCCCTGTGTTGGCTGACTGCAGAGGGGATGTGAAATTATCATTATTTAAACATAGTAATGAAACTTACTGGACTAAACAGGTGTAACGAGGGCAGCTACAGACAGTGAAAAAAATAATGCAGATGGCTTCAGGAAAAGGAGGTGCACTGTCAGTGAAACTGTGCTAAGCTAAGAAAATGCTATTATTTTAGTTCTGTCAATTGAGTTTGAATGCATGTCTATAATAATGTAAGTGTAGTGTCAATTTTTTTGCCTTCATTCATCCTGAATTTGACACAGGATTAAAGTTTTTGAGTTTTCTCCTATTTGATCTTCAGTTTAATTGAAACTCTGCCGTTATTTTGTTGTGAGGGCCTTGAATTTATCACTAGAAGCTTCAGTAATTTTATATCACAGAATTTATTTTTGTACACTTTGGAATATGTCTACCAGCTGCGGTCTGTTAGCTACCACCACTACTGAGCTAACAAGGTGGTGGACATGGTAGACTTGTCTTAAGTCATATTTATATTGTTGTCACACAAGAACAGGCTTTAGGGGCGCCTCGGTGGCTCACCTGGTAGAGCGTGTACCACATTGTATTAGTCCTAACTGCAGCAACCATGAGTTTGAGTCCGACCTGCGTCCCCTTAGTCATTCCCCCTCTCTCTTCATTAGCCTTTCCTGTGTCTCTCTCACTGTACTATAACAGTAAAGGCAAAAAGGCTAAAAGATAGCTTAAAAAAACCCAAAACAAAACAGGATTTAGGTTACAAATCTGCATCACTTGCGTAGGCCGATGCAAAGGTATAATAGGTCATATTTGAAGTCTTGCTGCTAACAGAGCTTCAGCTGTGCTCAAGCTAAAGCTACATTGGTGAAAAAAACAAAAATGCTTCTGAAAATGGACTAGAATGACCATTGATTTCATTTTTTGCCTCCAATATTATGACATGAAATATTAACAGCAGACTGCCTCTCTCAGCATCCAAGGTTGCATTACGTGAATGATTAATAAATCATGTCAATTTTGTATGTAAGTGGGTATCTGCAGTTCGGGGAGTAGAGAATACACAACTTTGCCTGCCATGTCTATCAGGAAGGCTTATGTGCATCTGTAATCTTTTAAGGACCATAATTCACCGGGGCACTTCAAAGGGTTGCAGGAGGGTTATAATAGCTTGTCTCCACCGTTGGCACTGTGTTTCGGGCACAGTGGCATACCACAAGATGTATCTGACCTCTTAGCCGCACACTGCTCTGTCTTCACTCCTTTTGATCCCTGCACCGTTTGATCAGTATTATTGCCTCAAAGCAATTAACTGGAAACTCTCCTCTCTCCCTCCGTGTGTGTGTGTTATTAAATACCACTATGTTGCTTTGAGCCGGCACAATTGACTCCTTTGTTTTGCTAACCGGTTTGATAACCTTGGCACTCATCCCTGCCCGGATAGATGAGTACCAGTTCTCTGTGGAGTGCTCAGCATCTGAGTCTCCATCCCAATTTGTCTCCTGCGCACACAGTGCTGTTACTACTCAGCTGATGATAAATGCAGAGTGCCAAAATCAAAGTTTGAAGTCTGAAGTGTGGTTGTACCACTGGAGAACATCTGCCCCAAGTGCGTGTATAATGAGTCTTTCAGCCATCATGTTTTGGAGGTATTATGCCAAATTACAGTGTTCTCTGATATCTCAGAAATGGCACAGGCTTAGAGCAGGACAAAGGAAACCATTGGTAGGGGTTCAGGGCTACTAATCTTTCCCTTTGCCATCTGGTGTCAAGAGGACAATGCCATCTCTGTCTTTAAAGGGCTTAATCTATTAAACCTGTTTTTGCTATACCAAGTTAGTTCTCGCCCATATGCCACAGTATGTGTAGATATCCACAGCATCTAGCTGGATTTGGCTGTGTTTATCTATCTGCAATGGCTTGGCTTAGTATGTGTCTGTTTGTATGTGTGGGTGTGTGGGAGTGTTTATGTAGGCTGGGGGTTAAGGCTGTTTAGATTTAACTTGGGTTTGTTATTGCAGATAACATGTTTGGGAAATGAAGAATGGATCGTCCTCTGTGTGTTTATCATCCTAAACCCTAAATGTTGTCATGCTATCTTCCAATTTTCACCAAACTTATACACCATGGGTAGCCCACTTCCTCGTCTTCTGTCCTTGCCTGTGACCTGAGGGACCCTGCGGCTCAGCCGAAGTGACTAATGTAGAATAAGATTACATTAATCAGTGGGGAACGTGACCTTACAACTGACAGATTAAGTGTCAGGAATAAAACTCTGTCTTGGAGCAGAGAAAGAGACAAACTGAGTGGCTGCCTAAGGAGATTACTGGCCCTGACCTTTATTTGAAGCACTGTGGCTGGCTGTTCCCAGCCCAGACAAGTTTTATAAGTTTGGCTCCCCTCGCTGTCCTTTCCACCCAGAAGCAAGTTTGAGTTTATCGAGCGGTGGCATACAAGGACAAGCATTGTTTGTGTTTGTGTTTGTGTTTGTGTGTGTTTGTGTTTGTGTGTGTGTGTGTGTGTGTGTGTGTGTGTGTGTGTGTGTGTGTGTACAAGTGCTTTTTTTTTTTTTTGTGGTTTATTTATTGGATAAAGAAGTGAGGCAGAAAAAGTTCAGCAGGGAGAACATGTGTACCTACGGATCTGGAGAACACAGATCCTTAGATTAATCATGTGACAAATGTGATGAAAGCCAAAGCATTCTCTGAATTGAGTGTGTTTCCCTGAATGTGCTCACCATATGCCTTTCTGTCTATTCCTCTGCCCCTCTGTTTTCTTCATGCCTCTCTGCCTCCAATCTATCAGAAACCAGGCAATGAGGAAGAAGCTCATCCTATACTTCAAGAGGAGAAATCATGCTCGTAAGCAGTGGGTAAGTGGAGAACTCAATATTTTTGACTCTCTGCTGCTGGGACTCAGCCCATGACCGATGACTAGAGTGAAACTGTGCTGGGTGCATCTTGACGCGAGTGGCCATTTTAGGCAGACCGGAGAGGAATGGATCTGTCAGTACAGTGACTGTGCCCTGTGGAAGTGATTGCTTTTGAAAAACCAAAAAATAATCTCACCTACTATCACCTGAAAGAAAAACCTAGATTTTCTTTAATACATCTGCCAGCCACTAAAATGAGCACTGTACAGGGTTAGTAGCTGCTCTTGTCTGCCAGTGATTGAGCGAGACTGAGCCAAAGAGCATGACTATAAATAAAGCAGAGATCAATGGGGGGGGGGGTTCTGATGCTGGAGCTAGATGGACATCTTAAAATCAACTGTCTTGACAGAAAATCATTATTGCAAATCAAGTCCACAGTTTTACCATGAAATTTGCGCGTATCCACATGTGAGGATCATGGCTGTTTTTAAACTGCTTCTAGCCTTGGAGATGGTGCCGTCAACAGCTGCCCCATAGCTCTGCATTTATTATGTATTTCAGGTTTATGTGAGGTCAGGAAGAACCGTTTTCAAATGCAGCACCTTTATCAAAAGCATGTGAGTCACGGCTGAGCGTCGAGTCTGCTCTCGTGTTGCGTCTAAGTGGGGGAGGTAGCTCCTCGTGGGCAGAGTGCGGGGAGACATCACCTTGTGGTTTACGAGCCTACTGAGGGTCGTGTCTGCACCAGGGTTAATGGTCTGCTTTACAGCCTGCCTGTGAGGAAGCTGGGAAAACAGTGGGCTGTCGTCTGCCACAGCCATGGCTCAAGGCCAGACCCCCCCCATAGAATAGCAACATATCACTTTGCCCCCTCTTGACATGTAGAGCTGCATGATGGGAGACACCAGAGAGACTGAGAGCTAAGGAAGATTACTGAATATAAATGTCGAATGTTAGGACAGGCTGAGACATCACTGCTTTTTGAGCGATGTCTTTTTTTTATTGCTAATTCTTTTAAACGTTCAGACTTTGTGGTCTGTTAGTTTTGTGCCTGAAAATCTAAGGTAAGACTTAGAAAGAGATATTGTGGATTGAAATGTTCCCCTTCTCTGTGCTTCAGGAACAGAAATTTTGCCAGCGCTATGACCAGCTGATGGAAGCCTGGGAGAAGAAGGTGGAGCGCATCGAAAACAACCCGCGGCGCCGAGCTAAGGAGAGCAAGGTGCGGGAGTACTACGAGAAACAGTTCCCAGAGATCCGCAAGCAGAGAGAGCTGCAGGAGCGCATGCAGAGGTGAGATTACAGGATGGTTCTCCCTCTCACAACATGGAGTCCGTGATTGTTCAACAGAGTAAAAGACACAGTTAATTTTTGGAACTGACTTAATCACTTCCATTTGTTGCCTAGTTACTGCAGTTATGTAAAGAATGAATGTGGATTTATTTCATTGTGTAATGTAAGTGGCTCAATTACAGTAATGAGTGGGTAGTTTTGAGTGACGGCTTCTCTGTGTTTTTCCTTTTGTAGCCGTGTTGGGCAGCGGGGAGGTGGGCTGACGTCGTCTGCAGCTCGCAGCGAACATGAGGTTTCTGAGATCATTGATGGAATATCGGAGCATGAGGTAAGCTCCACTGTTATTGTTGAATTATGTTATGTTAAGATGGTTTGCCCCTCGACTTGCTCTTTGGCAACTTGTCGTGCTCTTGAGCTTTAAATGACGATGTTGGCCAGACATCTGGATGTCTGATTGTTTTGAGTCAAAACTGGCACCGCTGCCAGGAATGAAACCTGCGGTGTCTGTGGTGTCTCAGTGATAATTTTACACTATAAAAGTGCAGGGCTCCTGTAAATTTATTTATATGCCATATGTGCTTATTTTCTAACTATGTATTATTTTCATTATTAACTATTCTATTGATTATTTTGAAATGAACTAGGCCAGGTCTGTATAAAATGTTATTGTCTTCTTTATGCAAAAACATGAAATATCATGAATATTGTTGAATTTTATTTTCTGAAAACGGTAGTCAAGATAATAAAAAAGGCAAGCAAAGCAAGAATGTCAGGTCAAAAGTCAGGGGAGATTTTATTTATATATCCCATTATCACCAATTAGGCTCAAGGCGCTTTCACAGTCTATACAGCATATGACATATGATTAAATATGATATGACATGTCCATAGACCATTGAGTCATATAATGAAAAACTCTTGACTAAAAAAAACAAACAAAAAAACAACCTTTTAACAAGAAAAAAGAAAGAAGAAACCTCAGGAAGAGCAGTAGAGCAGGAAAGGGATCCCCCATCCTGGACTGATAGACATGTAATGTTTTCGTGTGTATAGAACATTCAAAGTATGGACAATCAGGATATCAACATTATAGCTGGTAAACATACTGTACATGAAGAAAATGTTCCAGGATGAGGTCAAGCAACTTCCAGGTGCTGCCAAAAGATAAGACCTGAGCCACACAAACTCTCCTCCACCATGAAACGCAGCTCTAGCCTTTTTAAATCACTGCAACACAGTTCTCTGTCTGTGGCATATGCCAGTAAATATTGTCACATACCACAGCTGTTCTACTGGGTTAGCCTTTTGCCACTGTGGTTCCACTCACAGATACCAGCTCACACTGAGGGCTTGTTCTCAGCTGCTATGTCATTGGAATATTTGCGATAGCTAAGTTAGCAGGGCTAGCCAAAGCTAAATACTAGCCTTTAAAGGCCACCACAGCCCAGCGGCAAGCACAGCTGCTTTCCATTGAAATGCTCCCAAAACTTTGATAGTTTTTACTGCCTCTTTTTTTATGGTCTAATGTGAGCAGTCAACACATAGCGTCAGCTGCTGGTGCAACAGTAATTATTGTTCATGTACACATCCACATTATAATAGTTCCATGATGAATCTTAGCTTCGAGGGAGAGTATGGTAAATGTCAGCATGGGCTTCAAAGGCTTCCGTCTAGATTTGGCTGCTTTTGGTTTCAGCATCAAAAGTGTCGGTCTGGACTAAGACAGCATTTCTTTGTAGTTATTCGGGCCCTCTGAAGCAAATTATATAAATAAAACTGGTTTGACTTGACTTAAAAAATACCAACCAAATTCATGCTGTTTGGGCTGACAGGGTTGCCATAGTTGTGCTTCAAAAATTCAAATGTTCATAGCTCACAAATTTTAAGCCCAGTAGAGAAAAAATTATGGTTGCCTAATCTTACTTATTATAGATGTTAAAGTCAGCATAGGTAGGGGATTTGCAAGGCCTGTGGTGTCAGACTCCTACAATGTGAGGCACTACTCTGTGTTGAGGATAATTGTGTTCATGACCATGATATCCACTGCTCATGTCAGCCTCGTCCCATTAAGCTGATCTGTGTGTCCAGTTTGATTATCTTTCCTCATTTCAAGAAATGCTTTCTAATCTCCTGCCTTCTCAATGAACCAGCACTTTTCCTTTACTCCCCTCCCCTATATTTGTTCAGTTGTAAATCGCAGAGTGACAGTCGTAGAGAAGTTTACATTTGACAGGAAACATGCTTCAGCCTGTTGAGCTAACGAGACACCCTAAAGTTCCTCTCCTGTCTTGTGAACTCTGTCACACTTCAAAACAAAGCATGGCACCACATCAGGTTTCATATAGTGCATATCAGTATAAGCACGGTGTTGTCAGATACTTTCCCTCTCGAGACCAGCCCACTTACCCCAGGATCTCGGCTTCTGTGTTTGCCATTTGTTTACGACAGAACACAGAGAAGCAAATGCGACAGCTGGCGGTCATCCCTCCCATGCTGTTCGACGCCGAGCAGCAACGCATCAAGTTCATCAACATGAATGGACTGATGGACGACCCCATGAAGGTGTACAAGGACCGGCAGGTTATGAACATGTGGAGCGAACAGGAGAAGGACACTTTCAGAGAGAAGTAAGCAGAACACTTCAGTAAAGTCATGGTGGAAAATATGATTTAATCTTCTTTGAATAGAAAAAATATCTTCTTTTATCTGTTTCCCAGCAGCTAGACTAGGATTTGTTGGGCAAAATACACTTTAAAAAAAAAAAAAAAATCTTTGACAACATTTTGGCTTTAGGCATTTTTGCACCCAGACTTATTACATTAAACTCTTTAATCAAAGAGAATTTATCAAATGCCACATTAGGTTGTAGCTCCACTCTTGTTTATTAGTCAAAGTGTTTCTTTTTAAGCAACAACAATAAGTGTGTGTGACAGATAAAGGGTCAGTAAGTTGTGGGTAAGGAAGTGAATCTTCCCCTTTCGTGAGAAGCGAGAGGAGGCGTTTCAAGCTGCCAAATCAAATTAAAGCCACACAGTAAAATCAGTGCTTTTAAATTCTACCCACGTTTGTTATCCCAACAATTCTGATCCAAAACATACAGTAAAATATTTGATCATTAAAGACTGTCCAGTGTCATATTTAATAATTGACGGAGTGGATTTGTTCTGGTTTTTTTTGTTGTTGTTTTTTTTGCATCAGCACTGACGTTACCTCCTCAGCCATTCTCTTTGTGTTATTCTGTGATCTTTTAGAGATCTTCAGCAAAGGCCAATGATTTTTCAATCATTCCATTAGCATATCACTAATGTTTCTTTGCTCTGCTCCCACAGGTTCATCCAGCACCCCAAAAACTTTGGTCTGATTGCGTCTTTTCTGGAGAGAAAGGTATTCTTTTTTTTTTTTTTTTTTTCAGATTTCTTTTCTTTTTTTTGTTGGTGTTCTGTGACATCTTGTCTTAGGAAATTACTGTTGCTAAATGACATATCTTTCATGTTTCAGACGGTGGCAGAGTGTGTGCTGTTTTACTACCTGACCAAAAAGAATGAAAACTATAAGAACATTGTGCGGAGGAACTACAGACGCCGCGGAAGAAGCCAGGTATTCTCACCCTAGAAAAGTCACAGTTCAAAAAGACGCTCAAGGCCCAATGATACAGCAAACCTTGAAGGCTTGAAAATGTGAGGTGCACCACTCTGTTTTTCTTAAAACGAGAGCTGCACAGTCAGAAGCACCGGAATTCTCCTTTTACTACCATGAGACAACAAAGACGTCAGCTAGACGTCAGCTACTGTCAGTGATCTAACTGACTTGTCTAGACCTACCTTTACATTTACTCATTCAGCAGATGCTTTGATCCAAAGCGAGATAAATCTTATGACAGTAACTAATACCCTTTTCTAGATGAAGAAAAACTTGTTTTCCATTTCAGTCATTACACTTGAGGGCTGATGCCATTCTCTGCTGTCAGACAGGTTTGGCAAGAACACCACTAACCTTCCCTTATTTTTGTTTTATACAGTGAAGAAGTTGCATTGACATGTTTTTTGTGGGGAGTTGTTGTTGATCTTTTAACTTTTGGGTGCACAGGGTGTTCTGCAAGACACACAGCGCAGATAAACGTGATGTATCTGGCGTTCAGATACAGCATGCAAAATGATTTAAACTACTAAAAGTGGGGCATCGTGTGGGCAGACTAGTGAGGTAGTTCAAGCCATAAAACACCAAAGGTCACTCAGTAGTGCTGATCAAGTGCCACGATTTGCTCAACCCCTTGTGTCAGCACTATTTCCATACTGACAGGTTTTTTAAACACAGGCAATTTGCTAATGAGATCCTAGTTATTACTTTAGCCCCGGATCAGGTGCTACCTGCTAAACTTCATGGTGGTGGGTGCTAATGAAATGGCACATAAATTTACTGGTGACCTTTTCCTGTGGGTCTGAGGATGGTGTCCCCTCATCTTTCCTGAAGAAGCTGCTGCTCATTACCTGGCGGGTTGCTCCACATCTCCTGAGTAGCAGCTAGCACAAAAAGCTCACAGTCACAGAGGGAGGTGGCCGCAAAGGAGGAACAGAAAGTGCAGTGCTATATGTCAGCATGACTGCAAATGCTAATAGAGATTATTTTTGGATAGTGGAGAAATGGTGAGAATAAGTAATAGCTTAACGCAAACTTTAATGTGTTTCCAGCCTCTCTGGATCTAGCTGAGGTGGCTGTTCTGTTGTCTCCTTTAACTACACTCTCTGTGGGTCTGCCCCTGCAACAGCTTGGTGCATGTTTAGATGCAGTGCTAACAGATCTGTACAGTTAGGGTACATAGAGATTATTAGGCTGATGATGCATCTGGGGAAAGCAAAAGGAAAAAGCGACGCACATGAGGCTGGGAGGCCATTAAGTGCTATTGAGTTATGGCTTCTATTTGTTCTCAGTCTGAGTTAATTTTGCAAGGGAGGGAGAGGACATTAGTGATATTGTGCAAATGGAGAAAAAGAGTGTGTGAGTGAAAGGTGCATTTTGACGTTGCCTCGGCAGAAGCCAAGGACAATGTGTCTTTTTTCTCTCTTTTTTTCGAGCATATATGTCATAAAGAGATCACCAAAGGTTCATGTTCTCTGGATGAGGATTAGCGCAAAGGCAGAAACTGCAAATACATCAAACAGAGCAGAAGTTCTTATCAGTGTGAGTATATCTGCTTTGTCGGTGTTCAGCTGCGTTTAAGGTTTTTGGTCAGGCTGTGTGTCTGTTCTCGTCTGAACTCTAACCCTAAAAGCCCAGACAGGCAGGAAGCTGGTAAGGAAGTGGTTCTGGGTGCTTAAAGAACTAAAGTTATACAGCAAAATGTGCTGCTGTAATTTCGGAACTTTCGTATCCTGTTTTGTTTTGTCGGTGCATGAACATGAACAGGATTTTTTTTTTTTTTTTTCTTTTTCTTTTTTTAAGGTTGGTAATTGTTCTATACTTTAAATAGGTGAAACCAAATCTTTGGATATGACAAAGAGAGGAATCATTTTATGTTTCTATGTTTTTGTGAACACCGCGGTGCGGTTGTTGTTGTTGTTGTTACCTGATCAGAAAACCAGCCACGGCTGTAAGAGAGGTGTCATCGTCTGCAGCTGTGTGTGACAGAGGTACATTTCTATCTGAATAATATCTAAGATATCAGATCTGCCACAGGAAATGCGACTTCACTCACTGACTGCAAACAAGTGGAAAATACATGTGGTGAAAGGAGATAAATTATGGAGAAATACTGGAGGAATCTACTTCAATGACAGAAAACCAGAAAACAACCACCACTCATCAGGGGGCAATGAATTGATTATGGTTCGCTCTCTAGTTAACAAAATTTAAGTACTACACACAAAATGATTTTTCCCTACACAAACATGCAGAGACACACTTCAGTGGTTAGTGCGTTTCTTTTTCATGTTTGTCCATCCACACATCTAAGGTGTACAGGTTACAGGAGAGGTCGCGGTGTTTGTTTGTAAGTCTGTGTATCCAGTTACCTGGGATCATCTTTGTAACAGAGCGCCCTGTTGTTGCTCTGTCTCTCATCGCAGCATGGCCAGCAACAGCAGCAGCAGCAACAAGTGAACCGCAGCAGCCAGGAAGAGAAGGAGAAGGAGGAAAAAGAGAAGGAGGGAGAGAGGGATGAAGAGAAAAATGAAGCTGAAGACAAGGAGGATGGAATGAAGTGAGTCGCTTTTTAAATCCTGACAAACACTTAATGAAATGTTAAATGTCTAAATGTAAAGTCTAAACGATTTGTGCTGCCAAGATGACTTTACTTACTGATGCGCTGACAGATTGGGAAGAAAAGGTTGGAGCCGAGTGAAAGTATTTCCGCCACATTGTCTGAGCCTGAACCTGTAGCAGCTGCAGTTATCTGCTAAAACTCTCCATTTCTCCAACACACAATTTTTTAGAATAGTTCCAGGTCAGGCTGCAGCAAATGGAGTAGGAGTAAGGTTTGGCGAGGGGGAGCGGATCTGGATATCCAATCATTCCGTAACCCTTGAGCTCTTACTCCCTCACCTCCAGCAAGACTTTCCACCTACGGCAAATTCAAGAGTCCATTCGTTCTCCCTATTAAAACAGCTGTTTTCCTGTTTATGCTTCTCCCCTTCCCCAAAGGTTGCCAAGTGTCATTTTTAAAATTCTGTGCTTATTTTGTTAGTCTGGGGGGTTTTTTGGTGGGGAAAATACGTGTTGTGATTAGCCTAGCTGTCAAATTGAATTGTCGATGTGTAGGGAGGAGCGTGTGTGTGTGTGTCTCTCTCTCTCTCTCTGTGTGTGTGTGTGTGTGTCTGTCTGTCTGTCTGTGTGTCTGTCTGTGTGTGTATGTGTGTGGAGGCAAGCGGGTGGGCGCAGCAGTGGTGAAGCCGGGCTTTTCAGGCACAGAGCCAGCAAAGGATACAAAACAACAGATGGAATATCACTGCTTTCGGTTGCCTGAAAATTAATTGATGAATACAGCAGTCCATCGCTGTATCCATGCTTTATATTATTATATCAGCTGAGGCTGTCCACTACAGCAGTTTCAAGTAATGGCAGGTCATATTTATGAGCAGCCTAAACTCGAGGATGAAGCATTGCCTTACTGCCTTGCCTGCTCTGAGGCGAGGCCAGGGGACTCCGTGACTCCCAGCACTCCCTGCTACCTGCCTGTCTCCCCTGGCACAGCTGGCTCGCCTATATTTAGTGTGCCCCAGCTCCTCTCATCAAGATTAATGTAGCGGGGGGAAGGTGAATGGAGGAGCAGAGCGTTCAAACTCACTGGCTGTCTCCTGGCATGGCGTTGTGCTGACACTCGATAAATTATCTGGCAAGAGAAAGAAAGAAAGAGAGAGCACAGGCCAGGTGTCTCTCACTAAAGCCAATGCAGCGTAGAAGACAAGAGCATTAGGGACAAGATGGTGATGGATGTAAAGTTTAGATTTAAAATTTTGGGACTGACTAAATATTTGCATCTCAAAAGATTGGATTGGTATTATTTCACTGGTGAGATCTCCCTACTCCCATTTCTTTTACATTTTATTGTCATGTTATGTTTTTTGCTAAACATGAGGTGATATATCTTTATGATTTTGAATAATACCCTACAGTGTACAGTGCGACCTGCAAGTATTATCTCAGTGGCACATTTTTTGTTGCTAGCTCAGTACTTAAGCACATCGTGTCTGAAATGAAACAATGATTGAGGTTCAAGTGTCATCTTTCTTGTGACGTGTATGTTTGTTTACAGTTTTTATACATTAAAACTGAGCTAAAGTGACCATATACAATATTTGAGTGTAAATAGTATGTGACCTTTAGTCATCAGCACACAGTTGCGCTTACTACAGCCATATTCATTTCATACTCGTGTCAATGGTTTTTGCATTTAGTCTGATCTTCAGCAGTGAAATACATGCTCAGTTGGATTAAGCACATTTGGTTTGGTAATAAAAACACAGTTTTCTGTGTCTAAACGATTATTATTATTATTGTGATAAAACGCTGCCCCAAAATTAGGGGCTTTTGGCTCTAAAATCGGTGATCCATCACATGTACACATTCAAAACACCCTGTGTGTATCTCTGGCTGACCGTGTTGACGTTTCTCAAATGCAGGGATGACACCTCTGGAGAAGACGCGGAGGACAAAGAGCCCACTGTCGCTTTCAAGGGTCGACGCACAGCCAACAGCCAGGGCCGCCGCAAGGGCCGCATCACCCGCTCTATGACCAGTGAAGTGGAGGAGACCACCACACCGCCCCTCAACAATGAGCTCGGTCAGTCTCAGTTGTGCTGCACCAAACTACTAACTTTTTGCTCCTCTGTCTGTTAAAATTTTAGCATGCAGGACACTGTAAACTGTTATTTGAACCACTGTAGTATACCTGATAATCACACAGACATGACAAGAAACGTTATTTCATATTCATCGTAAAGGAAACTTGTATGTTATTTAGGTCAAAAATAATGTGCACCTGTCAGGAGCAATGAAACAATAGAGAGGATTTAAAGGTAACCTACCACCACAAAGATTGACTTTTTCACCTTTGATGTAGCTGTGGTCTCCTGTCCCACACCACAAGAGTGCACTATTGTTCCTTTTGTCTTCATTCACTTATTCACATTCAGTCTTGCACTCATTACTGTGTAACAAAGGTGAAACCATTAACTGGTATACTGAGAAATCAAACCAGTGAAAAACTGTTACTGCATGTGACTGCTAAGTCCCATCTGTCGGCGAAAGTATTATTTAAGGACAAAATACTCGGTGTCAGCAGTGCCCCCCCCACTTAGCTCTTTGTTTCCTGGCAGGTGGTAAGTTAGCCGTACACACACCAACACTCTTGCTGCAGGCTATGAGGGATTTTTGATGTGTCAGCAGTTCCGTGTACATGCTGCAGTCGCTCCTGCAGCACAGGTTTTAGTCACAGGGAATCCCCAGGTGACTCGGGCTGTAGGGGCTCTCAACAACAGCCCCCCTCCGCCACTGTTTGTTCTCCCGCTGGCAGCAGTGCTAGCCGGCTCACTGTGCCCTTCACAGGTCCATATAGAGGACACATGAGCACAGGCTCCTGCTCCGCTGTCTGACACGTAGGGCCAGGGTCGGCCTGGCTTGGGGCCTGTGCAGGGATTGAAGCCAGTTGTTATGTCTATAATCATTAACTGACTTCTCTCCTTGGATTTCCTGCTTCCTCCATCTAAAACAAACAGTCCCTAGTGACCCGTGCTGCAGTGCCTCACTGGCAAAGCAGCACAAGCTACCCTGCCCCCCAACCTCTTATTCTTTTTTCTTCTCTAATTTCTCTCTCTCCTTCCCTTCCTCTTGTCAGTCACTCCCTAACTGACTTTGTGACAACTGCCCACTCCCCCTCCTCCTCCTCCCGCCTTCTCTAACTTGGTGGTTCTCTATTTTTTTTTTAACAGCCAATCTGGAGATGAATGAGAGCTCTCGCTGGACTGAAGAAGAGATGGAAACTGCCAAAAAAGGTAATAAAGAATAAACCTTTCCTCTCCCCGTGAAGTGTAACTTCATCGCAGTTACTTTGCACTATAATTGAGATACCAAAGGAGAGAACATTAGCAGCGGATCAAGCACTGTTTTTTCGAAAGCATAGACAAGTGATGCGGCTGTGACTTCCTGTTAGTGAGGCAGCCACTGCCACGTGCTGCTGGGTTGTGTCTATACGTGTATGTGTCAGTCTGCCTGGACTGGGTCTGTTGCTCTTTGGGGCTGTTTCCTCTCTCTGGGTCAAGGCAACCTGTTTTTTTTATGAAAACAGGCTGTAAAGTCTGCCTCTTATCAGCCAGCCCCTGCAAGTGCAGCAGTCATTAACTCAGCTTGTTTATTGTCTCTGACTGAAGATTACCCAGAAGCCTATGGCTGATTCACAGAGGTCGCTGACATTGCCCATTTTCCTCGTAGCAGTGCTGTGCTGCTGCTGTGTGAATGTGGTTCACAGTGTTTTGCGTGCAGTGCATGAGTCTCAGTTGCTGATTGAATGAGCTCCTCAACCTCAGTGTTTTCTGATGTGTAGTACTCTTTTGATAGGGATTCCCCACTGATCTGCTACAGCAGACTGACAGTCTGCAACTTATCTGTTAGAGAGATTCATCTTAATATTTGTCTTTTGAATCAAAAGTCAGCCTGAGCTGTGTATTTAAATGCACCTTTTTATAGGTGTTTTTGTAAATCTTGGTCTCAGATGGCTGAGTACTGTCTTTGCAATGTCAAGTCTTGCTTTCTGCACATGACTCAACTCAATTTCACTTCAGCGCGGCTGCTTTGTGGCCAGTTGTAGATGATGTGTCATCGTGCTTTGTGCGACTCTCAGTTCTGCTTCTGAAGAATTTAACCTGCCCTTCCCTGTTATCAACAGGAGGTGATGTGCCTCTTGCAAGCAGCTATCAGCAACTTTAATGTGATATTGAAACCACATTAACTCTACAGGAGTTATCGCATCTTTCTCGTCCTGTATGCCTGCGTGTGTGGTGTATTCTGCAATTTGGGGTTTGTGTATGCGGGCAGGTTGGTGTGTTAAGGTTTTATTTTGTGATAACTGGCGCTGGTCTGGCTTGAACACGGTCCTGTGTAGTAATCCTGGTTAATGTCTTCAGTTCCATTCTCCTGCAGTGGGATTAGTGGGGGGCTCCATCCCAGAGGATTAGCCTGGCAGCTCGGTGGGAGCAGGGCTTCTATGAAGGGCTTATGTAACCACAACCGCACAGTCCCAGCTACAGTACCAACGGCCGAAGAAGAGGAGCTGCTCTTGCCATTTTTCATCAGTTCTAACAACCGCCCCCTCACCTGCCAAAAGGGATTCCCCTTCAAAGAACTCAGACACTCCAGGATCATAACCCCACCCACCCATTTCCTCATAGAAATGAATAAGCTTGTCAAGGTGCTCTCCCTTGCAGGTGCTTGACATGTATGTGCTATAAAGAGGCTTAGGTGTCTTGATGCTAATGTGTTTATGCCCTTGAACTAAACAGATCTGAATAATGGCACTCGTAGTGCCTGGCAGGACATCGGCGTTCCAGCATGGCAGCGCCAGCCAGTGCTGCCTTTAAGGATGGCATGGCCGCACTCGGAGACAGATCACTCTTGTTTTCACTGCTCATGAAGACTGCTACCTGAAACAAGGGACAGCCAATCTTTGTAAAGCATCTCTCTTAAACCCACCAGCTCTGCCTAGCCGTGTGTGTGTAAGATATGTGTAGCGTAGCTTGTGTCTGTGTGCACTTGGTCCGAGCTGTGTGTGTTTGCATGTGCACCCTTCTTGGCTGGCGTTTATGTAAGTGCACTAATCTGGCAGGCTTTGCTTGGGTGCAGGCAGGCAGGCAGCTGGATAATGGCCCCTGCTCTGCTTGCTGGAAGAACCCATTTAAAGGAGCAGCAAGTAGAGAATGCCATATTATCTTTTCTCTCTTTCTCCTCCACTGTTGCTCTATCTCTGCCTCTCGCTCTGTCTGTCTCTCTCGGATGGGAGATGGCAACGGCCCAGTTTGGCAAGAGCTCTGGAAGATTTGGCAAGCGCCTCTTTCCCTCACTCACTTTCTCTCTCCCCTCACTCTGTGTTGTTATAGACTGGTGAGAGGTCACATTCAAGATGAAAAGCAGGTCAGTCAGGAAAAATGTGAAAGCCTTTATGCTTTCTCATGGTATCAACATCAACTCCCTCTCCCCCCTCCTGTCTTCCCCCCTCTTCTCTCTTTGCTTACTCTCTACTTCTGTATCCTTTCCCTTTCTTTATTGTCTCTTTAGCTCAGTGGCTCTGCTCTCTCTCTCTCTCTCTCTCTCTCTCTCTCTCTCTCTCTCTCTCTCTCTCTCTCTCTCTCTTTCTCTCTTTCCTCTCTCTCTGGGCTGCTCTCTCTCTCTGCTCTCTGTTTACTCTTGGACTGCCTGAGTGTGTGTTTGCGTCTGTGTGCTAGAGTATTAACAAGAGAGACAGAGAGAGAGCGAGAGAGAGAGAGAGAGAGAGAGGGTTCAAGTGAGTGTGTACTCACTCAAGCATTTGTGTGTGTGTGTGTGTGTGTGTGCCGCTGTGCCTGCTGGCAGAGTGAGGTAGGGGGAGGGACAGACCGACGGAGAGAGGGAGGGAGGGAAAAAAAAAAGAGAGATAGAGGAGAGATCAGATGAGGGGAGAGAAAGGCTGAGCACATAGCACCGCCCCACAGTCCCACTTTCCTGTGGAAGTCTTCCCAGACGACCGCCATTGGGGAGAGACACGGCAGAGAAGAACAGACCAGCACTCGCCGAAGCACAGGGAGGACAGAGTGAGAGGAAAAGGAGGGGAGAGGCCAGGAGCATGTGCTGTTTTGGAACACGTCAACCTGACACCGGCTCAAGTATCAAGCCAGCTGGCAGAAGGAGCAGCGAGACTGAGCTGTTTTCATCTCCTCTGCTCTGGATCGGAAGGCCCAGCCCCGAAGAGCTTCCCGGCTGGCCCTCCAGAGATCAGACTGTCTGATAGTGTTATCTACAACAGGGCCACCAGGCGACGGCTGGAGTGACAGGCATGTGACAGACAGGAACAACCACTTTCTGGCCGCACCAGGTGTTGATTGGACTTTCTGTGGGAGGAGCTAATGGGAATACAGTGTCCTGATTGGGTGTGAGGCTACCACCTGCTTCAGTATTGCTGCTGCTGATTGGATGGTCGTTCCATGTGGTGTTGCTCCAGTAACTGAGGTCCTGAGTCAAGCAGAGCTTGGGATTGTGCTTTGAGTATGTGCTTACAGTGGAATAAACTGGATGTAGCCAGAGGTCATAACAAAGTGACCTTTGACTTCCAGTGGATTGTTATTGCTTCCTTCACTGGGTGCAGCAGAGTGTCTCTCAGTAGTTTGAATGGGTGTGATATTATGCCACTGTTTGTGTCTTTGTTTGTCTGAGCATGTGTATGTTTGTGTGTGCTCAGGCAGGTTGGAGGGTGTGTAACTGCCCCCCCCTGTGAGAAGACTGTAAAAGGTTGATAGCTGTCGGTCACGTGTCTCAGTCCTCCTGGAGCAAGTCAGGCCAACTGTTCTTTTCCTTTCTTTTCTTTTATGGAGGAGCTTTCCTAGCAATGCCTTTAAGTGGCAGTGATGAATATTTCAGCTGAAAAACCTCTTCCACTTTACCACTTGACAGGTTGTAGGTGTGCAGCAGCTTTTAGACACCAACAGCTCAGACTTGAAGATCACCTTTGCTTGTTAGGGTACTTCTTTTTTTTTTCTGGCATTAATAAATTCTCAGTGTGACTGTGAATATTATGCAACTTCTCACATTTGCTGGATGATGCACGGCTTCTATAGATGCAAAAGAGTTTTTCTTTCTATCAGTAGGTATTTGTGACAGAGGTAGTATTTTACTTATGTCAATGCAGCGATAAATATAGTAAATTTTCTTTGCAAGGGATGGATAGAGGTTAAATGTGACTGTGTAGACGGTTTTCTGGATACTTTATGATATTTGGGGTGACATGTTTATGTACACATAAATAAATACAGTCCCTTGAATAATTTCCTAGGAATTAAACATGTAAACAACTAATAGGCCAGCTTTTATTGCAGCTATTACTTATTACTAGCATTATTCAATAAAGTGTTGGTATCACAGTCAATCTTTCTGATTAATAGGAGTGTTGAAATGACAGGGCTGTAAACAGCTGTCCTTTCCTCTCCTTTGGCTCGGAGTTGTGCTTGTTGTCCTACTGCCTCCATTAAGCGATGAGATGCAGAGACCTCTGAACCCATGACCAAGGTTATCCCAGGGGGTGTTGGCTCTGTGCCTGTTAATAACCCCCTCCCTCTCTCCACAACCCTTTGAGAGGGTGTCCTGTTGCCAGGACCTGTCAGGCTGGCGCAGGAAACAAGTGGGTGGTGTAAGCTTAAGCCTCTTACAACACACACTGTTAATGAGCTGCCTTTAGCTAACAGCAGACTGGAGGGGGGAAAACACCAGAGCAAATTCTATGCTATCTGTCTTTCTCACTCACTTGCACTTACACACTGACTGCTCTCTGCATCTCTTCTTTTAGCACACATAGACTAAGTGATTGCGTGTGTGTGTGTTTCCTGTGTGGGTGTGGGTGTGTGTGTGTGTGTGTGTGTGTGTGTGTGTGTGTGTGTGTGTGTGTGTGTGTGTGTGTGTGTGTGTCATGACAGGTTGATCTATCACAGCTCTGGCCCAGCGGGTGCCTGTAGACTCTTGTGTAAGGCACAATCATGTGGTTGACTGGCTAGAGGACTAGGGTTTCTTGGAACTGGGTCACATCAAAGTCAGTTAGAATATGACACAGAGTGACCCCAGTGGGTTGAGTTAGTGATGTCATTGGTATGACTGATGGGTCAGCCACCACGCCACCACTCCCCTCGCTCTCTCCCCTGTCTCTCTGTATCTCTCTCTGTCTCTGCTGAGGAAGTGTAACGCATCAAGCCATGCTGCAGCTGAGAGTGGGACTGTGTCGCGTTGCATCGTGAACTAAACACCCAGTCTGTGCTATAGTTTTCACAGCTGTATAGAGACAGATGTGTATGGCTGTTGAGTTACCATACTGTGCACTCGAATAGTAGAGTTGGAGATATGCTTTACAGCATAGAAACTGAAGTAACAGTTAAATTTACAGTCTTTCACTTTGCACAGCTTACATCACGTTTTTCTAACTTCATAGAGAATATCATTTGATATGGAAGCTTCATATCATCTTTGTCTGTCTTTGTTCCTTACCTATTCTAATCCTTCTGCCTGTCCATCTGTTTATTTCAGGCCTTCTCCAGTATGGTAGGAACTGGTCCGCCATCGCCAAGATGGTGGGATCAAAAACCGTGTCGCAGTGCAAGAACTTCTACTTCAACTACAAGAAGAGGCAGAAACTTGATGAGATTCTGCAGCAGCATAAAATGAAATCGGTAAGCACAGGGAAAGTTTCTTAGCCATCACTCAAGCTTTTTGTGCACCGCCAAGCAATAAGATTGTTTCTGGGTTTTCTCTGAAGATCTGTGAGCAGTTTTTATTTAGTGTGTGTTTGTTTTGACTCAGGAGAAGGAGCGAAAGGCCCGTCGTAGGGGCAAAGCCCCGCAGAATGAGGAGGCCAGTGCCCCATACGCACCAGAGGAGGAGGAGATGGAGGGTTCAGGAGCCAGTGGAAATGAAGAGGAGGCCCCTGAAGATGGAGATGGTACATACAGAGCAACATACATGACGCTATTTACCAAAACAAAATACTGTATGAATCAAAGGTTTTATTATTTTACCAGCATTTATCAAGTTTTTTTTCTAAGTATAAATTGGTGATAAAATTATTCTTGCATCAACATTTAATTATGTAAGATGATTAATAACTAGCTTGTTGCTGTGGATCTGTTTTTTTCTGAAATGCAGTGAGTAAAGCAAAATGGAGGTTTTATATGGCTAATACGTAGACTCAGGACACTTTATTAGGTACACATATATATGTTTTAAGGTAAATGCAATACAAAACAACAGACCTGTCACAAATCCTACTTTTATGACAAAACTTATAATGGCCAGTTTTTATCAAAACGCTGAGAGAAGTCTTTGAAGAAGTGCTTTTATTTTTTATTTTGTGTTAGTGGTGTGTTGGTGTTCTGGATTGCGTTGTATTTCAGAGTTCAACATCACTGCAAACAAAAACATCTAATAATATATATATGATTAAATGATTAGCTCTCTTACATTGTCAGTCAAACAGAACATTATTATCTTTGTAAAAGTAGAATTTATGGCTGAACTGTCACATTGGACTACATTAGATTTCAAAGAGATACCTTGAAGAATCATGTTCTGCAGCGACGGTCATAAAAGTGTCCTGAAAATCCTGCTGTAGTCTGTTGATACAAGTATACAGTGTAGACTGTACTTTCACAATAGAGCGCTGAAGCCCCAGGGGATTTCGTCCATCATCCCAGTGGTTTTGTGTTCCTCCTTATTGTACAGTGAAACTTGATTAGGCAGAAGACTGGCACTGTGAAGAATCTGGTTTAGCAGAAAGAGATGGGGAAAAGATGGAAGAAAAAGGGACAAGGAGATATAACATGATTTACAGTATAATCCCAGTCTCTTCTTCTGATCTGTGCTTCCCTTTGTCCTCTGTCCCTGCCAGGTGGAGCCAACAACAGCTCTGACACAGAGAGCTTGCCCTCACCACATTCATCCGAGGACAGCAAGGTTAAGGAGGAGGGCTCAAGCAGGTCGAAGGCCGGCTCCAACGCCGCGGACAAGGAAGCGTCCAGATCAGATGTGGGCCAGGCAGGGGATGAGAAACCTCCGGTCAAAGAAGATGTAGACTCAGCCATCAAGCAGGAGATAAAGACTGAGACAGGGGAACCCAACAAAGAGCAGCTGCAGCCAGCACCACCCAGTGATGGCGCAGATAAAAAACCTCCTACAGTAGAGACGGAGGAAGTCAAAAGCTCCACCAAGAGCTCCAAGAAGGACCATGTGGCCAAAACGGGCTCCCACGGGGACAGTGACTCTAGTGCCACTTGCAGCGCTGATGAAGTGGAGGAGACAGACAACACAGATAAGAACAGGTAAGAACTCTTAGCAAGAGGTAGAGTGAAAATTAGATATTTGTTTCCCATTCATTTAAATAAGAAATGTTATATGATGTCTTTATTGTTTGGTTTTTAGTGTCAAAGGGCCTCTGGTTTCTGAGCAGAGCAGTGGTTTTTGTAGGTGTCCTACTTCTCCGGTCTGCCACGGCAGACATCAGAAAATAAAGCAGCGAGGGTTTTGAAGTGTTATTAGTTGCCTAGCTACACTGTACGGCAGTGAAGCCGTATTTGGCAAGCGACTTGTGTGTGTACACCACAGGTTGCTCTTTTCTATCAACCAGAGATTTTATTAACACTTTGCATGAATGAGAATATATATTTTCCGTATACACGTGTGCGCGTCTGTGAATGAGGCCACGAGAAATGGGTGTCAAAGTGCGTGGGAGGAGTGATTAGTTTTGTTTGCACGGTATTTGTTCAATTTTTTCCATGACAGCAGACTGCATGTACTGGCAGAGCCGAGGGAAACGCTGCCCTCTCTGCCAAAGCAAACAAAGGCAGTGAGTGTGTATGTGTGCGTCTGCACACTTTTGTGTTGCCGTGCATCAAAGTGTGTATCAGTCTGTGATTCAGAGAATGTTGTGTGCTTTTCGACAGATGTGCAAGACATGGATATGGATTTTTACTTGTAATTTTTTTTTCCACACAGGCAGTCTCTGTCAACACTCATCCTACATCCATATCCCTTGCGCACACACACACACACACACACATACATACATACACATATACACACACATATATATCCCATATATCTCTGCTTTCCCTCATCATTTGAATACTGAAATTCTTTGAGTAGTGAGGATTTGTGAATGTGCCTGTATCTCCTGGGGGGGGGGGCG
>NW_019525496.1:3249291-3397706 GCF_002814215.2 Seriola lalandi dorsalis
GGGGGGGGGGGTAGGCAGGCATGTGGGGGGTGGAAACACACTCGGAACCTCTGCTCTTTTTTTGTGGTATTATCTGGTATTTATCTGTGAACATTTTCAAATGAATTGTTGGATTTAGGTAGGCACAGCAGATGACAAAGGGCCATTTGTGGCCATATTAAAGTTATGCGGTTCTAGATCCATTGGCAGAAACATGATAATGTGCCCTCTATCCTCAACCTCCTATTCACTTCCGCTAACGTGTCTGTCTGTATGTCTGTCTGTGCGTGCGTGTGCATATAGAATGACTTCTCCACGGCCGAGCCTGCTGAACTACACTCATGATGGAGTCATATCCTCCCCACTGCAGAAGCCCATGGACCTGAAGCAGCTCAAACAGAGGGCTGCTGCCATACCGCCTATTGTGAGTCACTAATTTGGCTCAGTGTTTTTTTGTCTCTCACATCATACAACAGTTAAGTGAAGAACATCTCGGCTTTTCCAGCCTTGGAAAAACTGTCTTTGACCCAGGTTGTGTTTTGTAACAGAAAACTGATTTGCCCAACTCCCTCGCTCACTCGCTCGCTCGCTCGCTCGCTCACTCACTCACTCACTCACTCACTCACTCACTCACTCACTCACTCACTCACTCACTCACTCACTCACTCACCCACCCGCCCGCTCACTCACTCTGCCATTGCAATGATATCAATACTATCCCTTTCACTCTGCTTACAGAGATAAGAGTACAGCAGGTTTAAATTGTTGAGTCATATTTGTATAAGGTAAGCCAGCCAGATGGAGGATGATGGGATAGATTGCTTTGTGGAGAAGAAACGAGATGCCAGACATTAGGGAAACTTTAGCTTACCAAGAAATAAGAGCTGTTTTTTAGCTATCATGTTTGTTAGATACTGTATGTGGCTAACCATATGTCACATGCCAGATAGGACTGGGCTTGTGCGCTGTGTATGTAACCTTTTCCTCATCCTGTGTGTAGATGCCAGAGGCCTCCATGCAGGGCAGTCAGCGCAGTGGGAGTGGCAAGGCAGTGCTGCCCCCCCACGCCCTGGCACTGTACCAGCAGCAGATCACCATGGCTCATGGGGAGTCCTCCCAGGAGGTCAAACAGCAGCAACAGCAACAGCAACAGCAGCAGCAGCAGCAGCAGCAGCAGCAGCAGCAGCAGCAGCAGCAACAACTACTCTCAGGCCAGCCAGGCAAGCAGCAGCCTTACACCCCGCAGGCAGACAGAGACAGGGAGGCTCTTCACAGCAGCAGCCCTCGCATTCGCCCGCGCAGCCCCTCCACCAGCGACAAGGATGGTACGACAACTCCATCATCATAGAAAACTACTTTTTATTGCCAATAAGTTCATTTAGCGAAGAACCCCTCACTCAATTTCCAGCATTTCTTCCTTATTAATCTCCCCGTTTGTCTGTTTTTCCCATCCCATTATTTTCTTTCTGTATGATCCCTAGTGTCCCTCTACAGCAGGGTGTGTGTCTGTGTAACATGGCACATTGCTGAAATTGTGTAGGATAAATGGTTTTTAAATGGAAACCAGATTAGCACTATGAAATGAGCTTTAGTTGCATTTGATCTAGTTTTACTTAGTTGGTCCTTGCTACATGCTCTAACCTTGAGTCTGTGTTCTCTAGTGTTCAGGGTATTCAAGTGTTTCTGGGACACTCGTGGAAAGGGAACTGATAAATGATCTGGTATTGCTACTGACCCAGAAGGGAATATAGTCTAGTTCAGCGCACTTACTGTGAGCGCGTGGAATGTGAATCTCTGAGAGCACAAGTGTACGACACACCAGCTGTGAACTGTAACACACAGCAACCACCTTTTTTTTTTATTATTTTTTTTTTTTAAAAGACTTTTTAGAAAAAAGGGAAAAACTCTTTATACCTGCCGCAGAGGCAGGTGTGGACATATTCTCAACTCTGCATTCAAGCTAGTATTTATTACCATCTCTCTGCATGTGAATACTAAATTCACATCATGTGGTGACAGTAGTTAAAGCTTTTATGTGGTTAGTGCATGTTTGTGAGGAAGAGAGAGATAAATTCTGTGAGGTTGCGATGATCTGTGGTGTGTTTGTGTCCCTTCAGAGCTGGAAGGCAACGAGAGGTGGTTACTGACCCTCCTGCAGGGATTAAGTAGGTTCACCCCTTGCCTTCTCCCCTCATTCCTTTCTAATTACACCTTTAGCACACTACAGTGCAATCACCTCCTCTGCTGGATTTTTTACTGTGTGTACTAAATATTAGCAGTGGGTTGCTGTGTATGTTAGCATATAATTCAGTGCTGTGTCACCCTGGCTGGGATGTGGCATGAGGGGTTCTACATGCTCATGACGATGACAGTGACAATGGTGTTGATGACAGTGAGCTGGCAGTGGCAGAAGGACAGCTTCTTGGATTAGTAGAGGTCAGGTTGAGCGCTTTGTTGTGGCCCTGACTCTGTTTGTGTGTCATTGTTGTTTCAGAAAAGTCCCGGGCTTTCTCTCCACATAGCGAAGCCAAGAAGCAGGCACTGGGCCCCGATGATCTAAGGACCTCTAACTTGGGTCGCCCTGTTCTCTCCCCGTACCCCATGTCCCCACGAGACATGGCCAAGATCAGTCACGACCAGCACTTGCTCCACTTCAACTGTGAGTCCTCTTCTCCGTCCTCTTTGCATGTTCTTAACAAGCCTAAATTTGAATATTTCTTGGTGTCTTGTATGGGAACTTTGCTTCTTGATGCTAAAATGCCTCTAGAAACCCTCTGCCAGAAATCAGATATTCTGATCTTGAGCTCCATAATGTGTCCTGCCTTTCAGCGTTCCAGCAAGCGGGCCACCCCGCACTCACTAGTGCTGCACAGGAGAGTGGTCGGCTAGCAGCAGTGAGACCCCTCACGATGCCAGAACCACCACCTCTCATTTCCTCCACCAAGCCAGGGGGCTCCATCACTCAGGTACAGCACAACACAAATGAAAACTAGGGCTTTGAGATAGTCGGCCCACGGAAATCATGTTATTTGAAAATTATATATTTTTTTTTTAATATACTTTTGGTAGCACACTTGCTAAGGACAAAAAAATAGAATCTAACACAACCTTTGTGACTAAATACTGGTGTCTTCAGGGGACCCCAGTGCAGCTGCACAGCCCGGCTCATGGGTTGGACCATGGGAAGATGCCTCCCACACAAATAGGGTTGTCTTGGATGGATCAGAGGAAAGTGGGTGAGTAAAACTTTTCTGGAGGCACCAGTGCACTTCCAGATTTTCTTTTCTGTAAATTGCCATCTACTTCTAAAGCATCCATCACAACTGATATTGAGGCCTGATCATCTGCTGCATCACCATAGATACGTCTGTCTCATTGTCTCGTCCGTCTGTTTGTCCATTCCTATGCAGCAGGTCCTTTCCCTGTGGTGAAGCAGGAACAGTTGTCCCCTCGCAGCTCATCCTCTCAGGCCGACAACCTGTCCATCCAGGGGACGCCTCATGATTGTGCTTCTGGACGTGGTGCGTGGCTCACCTTTTTCTTCAATTTCTGTATACAGTAAACTTGTATTGGTGCCCCTACATTTTTCTTTGTCCTGTATAGATCAGCAAGTAAAGAATGAAGAAGAGTCTTTTTCCAAATTTTTTTCGTATCAGATTTATTTTTAAAACTGATTCTGTTTTTGTCACACACACCCTTTAATAACAATGGTATTCCACGTGTTTCATTGAGCTCTGTTATGCTGGAAAGATGTACCCCCTCAGCATGACAGTGACCTGAGACAGACAGCAAGGACCACACTGGAGTGACTTTGGGACAAGTGTCTGAATGTACATGAGTGACCCTGGCTAAACTTGACTCTCATGGGGAGTCGAGTTCACTGAAGCTCATCTAATCTGACAGAGCTTGAGAGGATGTGGAGAATTGCAGAAAATGCTCAAATCCATGTGTGCAGAGCCGCTGCACATTTACTCAAGAAGAGTCAAAGCTTTAATTACTGCCAGCGGTGCCTTCAGTTGTCCTTTACAGAACAAATGTGTAAAACTTTTTGACTTTGTCATCACCAAGAACACTAGACTGAACATTACAATTCTAGATATCAGATAAGTGATATTTTTTACAAACCATAAATCCCAGTGATAGTTTACATTCGTTTTCCACTTTAACTACTCTTAATACTGCTGTACTGCCTATAGTTACATAAATGTCTTTCTTACTATCTTTACAGCTTCTATTCCAGCTGTTCAGGGGGGTAGTATCACTAAGGGCATCCCAGGGACCAGAATGCATCCAGATCCCTCAATTTCCTACCGTGGGGGATCCATTACTCAGGTGAGCTCAGACCAGCAAAGTACTGCGAGTCTTGTCCTTTTTTAAAGCTGCTATTCAGGAACTAGGAATATCCCAATACAGTTTTTTTTCTCTCTCTACGTTTTTCTACATAACAAAGTTGATGACAGATAACTTGCGCAGTCAATGGACAATCCCCTACCGCTGTTTTTCCTCTCACTGTAACAGAATCTGCCATGTGTGGAGTTTGTTAGCGCCGCGTTGGGTGCGGCAACCCTTATGTGAGTGTGTTAAGGGTATTGTGCTGACAGTGTTCAATTTGAATAGTGCATTACGACAGATAACTGGCAAACAGTTCTCTTCCCCTTTTATTTGGAGAACCTCTGAACTTCATCGGAAATTCATTAGGTAAGTCACTTTAAATATGAGGCATTATGTGGGTTTAGGAGAGACTTTGGCCCAGTGTTTCCTCTCAGATCACTGTGCAGGAGCGGCGCACTCAGGTAAATGAGTTGCTTTCTCCAGACAAAGATAGATCCAAGTGGTGAACTTAAACTGGCGCTACATTGAACTGTGTTAAAGTTCATGGTTGTAGCAGCTTGTATGGCTCTGACACAGACAACCCACCCTCATTATTTTTAATTACCTCCACCTTTTCTGATGGTTAATGCTATTTTTGCCCATATCGCTGCTGTCATTTGCCACCTGCCCACAACGTTTAACAGCCACTGCCGTCAAACTTAACAGCCATCATGTTACTGGGCTTTGACTTATGTACTTATGATGAAAGAGAGAGAGCAGCAGAGCTGTTGAGATCGTGAGGTAGACCAAGTGCTCTGGCTGCTGGATTTCCCTGCTGCGGTGACATAATCACAGCTCCGAGTGGCCCTATCACCCTAGCAACAGGTACACACTGTACCGCGTCTGTTCCCTCTCTTATTTATCTATTTACTCTAGACGCTGGCTAAACCCAGTCATTGATATGCCCACTGTAATATCACATCACGCTGGCATACGAGAGAAAACAGTGTTGAGGGGGCTGTTATTCACCATGACAGATTAGTAAGGAAAAGGTGAAAGCGATCATGTATACTCACTGCCGTTGTAGAGGGACAACTCATTTGTTTGTTCAGCTTGTTCGATCGTAAAGGCAGTGGTGCACTTTCATTAGGAGTAGATGAGGACTGCTTCAGGACTGGTCAGTGCCATCTGACTCCCAACGCCCATTACAGCAAACCATACTTGTCTGGCCCCCAACATTCAGCAGCATCTTCTTGGAAAAGCTTCAGTCAACAACACTGCTGTGTCTCCTGCTCAGCCATCCGCCCCCGCTCTCATCTCTCCACCAAGCCGTGTAGAAATATGACTCATACTCAGTGATTTGACTCCAGGTTTTAACAAAGCTGCCCGTTGTCATCCGCTGCTGCCAAGTGGTTGCACCTCCACTTCTTTTGGGAGTACTATTCTGTTTGTTTTGTGTGTATTTGTTTATTTTTTTTTCTATCTTTATTTATTTATTTATTTATTTATTTATTTATTTATTCAGATCCCTGTTATCTGTCACCGCTGTAACAAACATTCCTTCTGGGGCGAAAATAATTCAGGAAACAGAATACACGTTCTGTGTGTAACACAATCTACAATATGCGTTACAGTCAAATCAACACTGTTGCTCCACTTATATCTTACTCAACAATCCTGAAGAGAAAAGGAAAGAAAACACACGCTATCTGTACTATAACTGTATCAGTCAGAATTACTGACCTGCACTATTATTTATTAACAGCCCTTCAAAGCTAAAACTAAACTGATTTTATTAGGGGCCTTTATAACAGAGATTAGTGAGATTAGTGAGTAAGAGCTATATAGTCATATAGCTGCCTTATATGGTTAGCTAGCTATAGTCTGTTATATATCTGTGTTGTATATCTATATAACACAGTCCGCTTTCATAGCATTGGTTGTTGGTTTTGAAATGTCTCACCCACTGTGAGCTTTCATGACAGTGATTACACCCCATGAATACTGTTCAGGCTATATAACAGAACTGACCAGTCAGTGTAATCACGCAGAGATTGTACAGTATTTAACAGTGTACATTCAACACCACCTGTTACCTGTGCCTGACTTGATCATTGCTGTTGGTGTTGATATTGCAGCTGTTTTTGCAGCTAGCAGTTTTTGTTTTAATGTCACTTTGTCATGTAAGAGTGGTTGAGAAAACGGACCAAACTGAGGCTTGTAAACGGCACCAGCTGCTAGTCGATGCTGTCTCTTTTAGGTCCTCTCTCCAATTTGTCTTATAAAAGCCATGATCAGATTTTGTCTCAGCTCCTGCGGCTCACTGATAAACTGATAAAGTGCTGGTCTCATGTCTCCTCTCCTCACTGCAGGGGACACCGGCTGATGTTCTGTATAAGGGAACCATAACCCGTCTGATCACAGAGGACAGCGCCAGCCGAGCTGAGAGGGAGCGAGATGAGGCGCTGTCTAAAGGCCATGTGGTGTATGAGGGTATCAGCGGGCACATTCTCACATATGAACGTGAGTACAGCAGCTGGGCTAGAATATACTTCATGCCGTGCCCAGCTGTTATTTTCATTTTGCGTAGGATCTGGCAAAAGCCCAACAAATGGAATGATTTTCACTGAGTGAACCTTAACTTCGAGATATTGTTTACCTGATTATAGTAACATCTTTGTTATTTGTAGGCGCTGCTTCTCAGACCCCTAAAGATGAGGGCCGAGGCCCCGGGCAGCCCGGGGAAATTCTGGGCCTGAAGCGTCCTTATGATGCTATGGAGGGAGGCATCTCTAGAGGACTGCCTATGAGGGATTCACTGTCCGCTGCCAACTGTGAAGGTAAGAGAAAACTCCACTTAACCCTCTGTCACACTCACAAAAGGCCACTGGATGTAATCATGTTTGACCCTTGTCGGCATCTCCTCTGATAATGGATGAAAGCATTGACTGTCGTTGAATCTCTCCACTCCTTTCCCTCTACCTCAGGTTTGATTGGTCGAGCCATGCCTCATGACAGGGACAGTCCGCACCACACACCTTACAAGGATGCTCATCACATCCGTGGTTCCATCTCTCAAGGTAGGATACCAGCATAACAGAATAAAGTGACACAATGGGACTGAGAAAAGTCTCAAGGTTGTTGCAGCAGATTAGATCTTTGAACTTGAATGTAAATATATCTGCTTGAAAGACAATTCACTGTAATGTCGTCTCTGTTTGTATTCTGTGTTTCTCCTGAAGGCACTCACTCTTTGTGCTCTCACTTCTGCAGTCCACTCTCTCAGTGCTCATTCAGCAGAGCTGCAGAGAAACACAGAGTTTTCTTTTGCCTTTTTTTTCCTTTCAAGAAACACATTGTGCCATGTTACCAGAAATCACCCACTGGCATGAGTACTTTCATGTTGGTATTTGTATTTATCTATGTGATGACAGTCAAGTCGGATAACCATCTTGTCTCATCTTGCCCAGAGACAGTAGTGGATGAAGCTGCTCAGAACATTTCTTTGTTTCTGGCCTATCTGTTTCTCCGTTTCTCAGCTCCCTTCTGCCTAAATTATGTCCTGTCCTCTCTAGTTTGAAGAAAAATGAGATTGAGATATTCTCATGATTTCAGGTATACCTCGTCATCTGGACCCTCAGGATGGATACCTCAGGAGGGAGGCTAAGCAGATGAAGAGAGAGGGCTCCCCGCCCCGTGGACCCAGTTCACTTTCTGACCCAATGAAGGGCAGAGAGGCCATGGTGCCCACTGTGAAGGAGGCAGGCCGCTCCATCCACCTCATTCCCAGGGAGGAGCTCAGGCAGCCTCAAAAGGAGGGCATCATAGCACAGGTATACACACACTAGCAACACACTGGGACACTGTCCGACCCGTAATGTTTTTGGCCCCGTCTACAACTAAGCTCATTCATTCCTGTTGTGCTCCTCTTCAGGGAACACCCATGAAGCAGGAGGCAGCTGGTTCAGGGAAACGCCATGATGTCCGCTCCATCATAGCCAGTTCACCACGTTCCTACCACAACACCCCCTCCCACCTGGAGATGCGTGCTGACAGGGGCCGCTATGAGGAGGCACCAAAAGGGCGCCCCAGCGCGGTGGTCAGTACGGCTAGCCCTATAGCCCGCTCCTCTCCCCTCACACTGGGGTCAGAGCAGGGAGGAAAGGCTCATCACAGCCCAGTGGGCTATGACGACAAAGGCGCCTTAAGGAACCCTTACCCTGGACCCTCTCATCGTGGCTCCCCTCTGTCCAGGGAGGCAAGCCAAAGGCAGCATGATGGTGGGTATATCTTATCCAATCAAGAGGGTCGTTTTTGTTTGTTTCTGTAAAAAGGGTCTTACTATAGCAACAGCAGCTGAACTATCCAAGAACAAGATACTTCAACCCAAAGACTGTACGTGAAAGTCTTTTGTTTCCTTGTTTCTACTCCAGGTTCCAGTAAGAATCCGCCTCAGGAGCGTAAAGCCACACCGACCCCCAGGGAGATGAGCGCCACCAAATCACCGCTGCCTGGTGTTCCTGAGCAGCAGGCCTATGAGCGTCTGCTGCAGGGTCTCGGAGCCGACATGTACCGTCAAATCCCCTTAACCTTCGATCCTGCGGCGCTGCCCCGTGGCATTCCTATTGACCCAGGTACAGCCACAGTCAAATAAAACATAGAAGATGTTAACCTTGTGATCTAAAACTCTTATATTAAGTGTGAAGTTCTTGAAGACCTTGCGTATCGAGTGTGTTGTTTTCAGTTATTGATTAGACCTCAGCTCACTTGAGGTTTGATGGAGCTTTGTTGACAGTTATGGGAGGTCAACAAAATCCATGTTCTGTAATAACTATAAAGGCGTAAGTTATACGACAGGCTTCAGACCAACAACAGCCTTGCATCAAAAACACATCCTTTTATTGCAATGAGACTTTCGTGCTGGTGCAAAATTAGCTCAACTTTTGCCGCAACACAGTGTATCAACATCCGGCAAACCACTGCATTGACCAATCAAATACATGGAAGTACACATACTACTCTAGGTAGAGTACCAATATCTCTGTGTGTGGTTTGTACTTCATCTTCTTGCCAGTAGCAGTAGCACCACGACCACACCATTGTAGTCCTTTGCAAGGTTTTGGTGGGGGGCCTGTTGATCTGAACACATTTAGAGAGGTCAAACAAAACAGAAAAGGGGAAGAAGTCAGAAGAAGATGTCAGTCAAGCACAATCTGAACACACTCACTTCATTCTGAGAAGACGTCTGAAAATATCTTTAATCATTCTGACATTTCCTCCTCTTCATCCACAGCGGCTTACTACTTGCCTCGCCACCTAGCCCCCAACCCGGCGTATCCTCATCCCTACCCCTACCTCATCCGTGGCTTTCCCGACACCGCGGCCCTGGAGAACCGCCAAACGCTGCTCAACGACTACATCACCTCCCAGCAGATGCACCAGTGGCCTCCAACTGCTGCCATGGCCGCCCAGCGCTCAGACCTGCTGAGGGGCCTGGCTCCACGAGACCAGCCCCTTCCTCTGCCCTACTCTGCAGCCCCACGTGGTAAGGCCACCTGGCTTCACAACGCTGAGTTTGAGTCACATTAAGTGTGATACAACTACAGATGGAGCTTGCTAATAGCTCTTACCAGTGCAGCAGCACGCCTCATGTTGCCTGGATTTCATTCAATAAGAGTTCTCTAGCAGGTGTTTGTGGATTACTTAACCTGGTACCTCACTCTGCAGCTCAAGTGCATAATGCATTTACAGTGATCTCTGTGTTACATTCTCATATTCTATAACAGGTTGTAAACTTAGTTGGATTCAGCTTTAGATATATTTTGAATATATATTTTTCTCTGTAGCCACTGCTGTGAGCTCTTGGTATTTTATGTTACTTTGATCTGATTTTTATCTTGAGCTGTGCTATGCGCATGTCTGACCCACATAACCTGTGGGCAATCAGCTGGTGTGCTGCATCAAGCAGCGGTTAAAGGTAATTAGTAGCTGCTAGAGAAGGAAACATGAATAATCTGACTTGGTTGTCAACACGGTCTAGCAACTTGCTTCAGCATTTATCTTCCCTTTGTCTGTTTGAGTTAAGTTGAAATGCAAATGCACTGAGTGAGTGGGGAGTTTTATTTTCAACATTTTGTCTTGAAACACTCCATAATCAGAAACTCTCAGATCCAACGCTGCTCTCTCAGTTTAGTGCCTTTGGCCTTTTAGTCGATTTATAATTTCTCCTTTCAAAAGGCAATTTTATTTCAAAGATAGCCATATGTCCTTGCGTTATTGTACCTATCATAGGTGCGCTATTGTACCTATCAAAACTGTTACGTTCCTGAATGACATCCTGCTATATGGAATATGTGACCACAGTATGTACTTTATTTACCTGTTGTCCTCAATCCAAAACCACACATTCCACATGTAGACCAGCTATTGGGTTTTCCTTTACTCTTCTCTTCTTTCTTTCCCCTAGGGATCATCGATCTTTCTCAGGTGCCACACTTACCTGTCCTAGTCCCTCCCTCTGCAGGGACAGCCGGCTCCCCAATGGATCGCATCACCTACATCCCCGGGGGAAGCACCACCTTCCCTGGCAGGCCTTACACCACCTCTCCCATCTCACCAGGTACAATTCAGTTCACACAAGCAAACTCACCCAGAGATTAGATACGTTGCACTGTTTTCATAATTGTTTTTCCTTTTTTTTTTTTCTTGTACAGTTGGCTCCTCACACATAAACAAGATGCACTGTTTTCATAATTGTTTTTCCTTTTTTTTTTTCTTGTACAGTTGGCTCCTCACACATAAACAAGATGCAAGGCTCATCCTCATCTTCGGAGCGTGAGCGTGAGCGAGACCGTGAGCGTGACAGAGAGAGGGACCGGGAGAGAGACAGAGAGCGGGAGAGAGAGAGGGAGCGTGAACGGGACCGGGAGAGAGATCGTGAGAGGGAACGCGAGAGGGACCGGGAACGGGAAAGGGACCGGGACAGAGAGAGGGACCGAGAGCGCGACAGAGAGAAGGGCGGGTCTCTTGGAAATGTTGAGCACGCCCCCATCTGGCGACCAGGTATGGAGCAATTTTGTTTGTTTTTTTTTTTTCATTTTTTCTTTCATTTTTGTCATCATGTTAAAAGTAAAGGCACATACTAGCAGCACAAAGGTAGTAATGCATCTGTGAGATTAAATGGGTCTGGTTTGTGCTTCTAAGGTACAGAGCACAGCTTGGGAAACAGTAGCAGCAGCAATGTGAGACCTGCTTCCCAACCGTACAGCCACCAGCACTCCCCGGTGTCCCCTCGCACCCAGGAGAACGTGCAGCAGAGGCCAAGCGTCCTGCACAACACTGGGGGCAAAAGTCTTTCCGTCAGCGAACACTCCAGCTCATCTGTGTTACGGTAAACTGCACTTTAGTTCTGTTTTTATAAGGACAACACTGGGACAAAGCATACTTTCACTCAACATTCACAGCAAAGTTTACCATTTTGACTTCCATGTTTATTAAGTGGGGTTTGTTTGGCCCGGCAGGTCCATGCCCTCAGGCCCAGGACGCTACCAAGGTTACCCTGGCCACCTCCAAAGGACAGGTGTGCCCCCTGA
The DNA here is from genome assembly GCF_002814215.2 of Seriola lalandi dorsalis. NCBI lineage: Eukaryota > Metazoa > Chordata > Actinopteri > Carangiformes > Carangidae > Seriola > Seriola lalandi. The sequence goes on from NW_019525496.1 coordinate 3,261,174, forward strand.
GGCGTACCCATCTGTCATGGATTCAGGTGTAGCCAAAGAGCAGAGTCGGGATGGTGGCAAAATCAGGGGAGGTCTACCCAAGCATGTGCAGGACCAACACGGCCCTTCCAGTAAATCAGACCCCAAGCTGTCCAGCCCCAGCCCAGGAATATACCCAGGTTCCTATACCTCGGCTTCAGGCCGGCCCCAACACCTGCTGCCTCTCCAGTCGGATAACCCTCCTGGCCGTGGAGAAAGCGGTACACCTAGTAGGGAAAAGACTCAAAACAAACCGATGTCCATTCAGGAACAAGAGCTCCGAGCACTCGGTAAGACCACCATGACTGCGGCCAACTTCATAAACGCGATTATAATGCGTCAAATTTCTTGTGAAACGGGGATGCCAGAGACGGGCTCGCTTGTTGCCAGCAGCGCCACTGATGGTAAGACGCTCTGGATCCCAGGGTCCCCCTCATCACCCAGACCCTCCCCGTCAGTCTGTGGCCTATTGCACGCTGTGGTGGTTGGCATTATCAAATCAGCCCAATTCATTTACATTTTTTTCTTTCAATGCTATAATTTTTTGCTTTGTTCCAGTTTTATTATTAGTTTCTTTACAGACTTAAAGACCACCAAGGGTGACCTCTGGAAAACCAAACTTGTAGCCTGTCCAAATTGGACCTGACTGGCTGAAATGAAATATGAAGAGGCAGTTTATAAGCTTGATAGAGCATTGATGAAATATTAATAACAACAACTCGACACATTTAATTTTCCATGAAGAAGATCCTAGGTGTCCTTTAAGGCGTCATTTGAGGTAGTTAAAGCTGGTGGGACATTAAGGCGGAACATCCTTTGCTGCTTATTTTTAATTTTCTTTTCATAGATGATGTGACTTGAATTTAACGTGGCACCCCTCCTCCCTCCCTTTCGGCTGCTTACTTTAAACAGAATATTTCACCACATGCAAGTGGGCATGAAAAGAATATTTTAGACACTTGAAAAGACATTGCACCACAGGAGGCTTTTATATCCTGTTTTAAATGAGACCGCTTGTAATTCAAGCACTTTGACTTTACACATGCAGTGGCTCTACTTCACTGCTGCATGTCTTATGAGGCACTCCTTCATGTAGATGCTCACAGACCTATTTGAAACACATTGTGCTGGGGCACAATGACCGCATATAACCCACATGACTAAAGGGGAACAAAGTAGGTGTGAGAGTCCCTTTCATTAAAGGTCATTGAAAGCCTTACCAACCACCAAACTGATCCCCTGGGGTCCCAGAGAGCACCGGTGCTACACAGAAGGACGGTGTTGAAAGGGGACGCACATGGGAAAGACTGGGGAGACTTTCAGCCATCCAGGGGGAGGGGGGTACTACAGGTTCTGGCCCTCGAAATCTCTGCATGTTTCTATTTATGGCTCACTGTAATTTATGCTAATTTTTTTTTTTCCTTTTGAATTTAATTATTTTTCCAACACACACCCAACACTCAACACATCTCTCTCAATCAAGCCTCTGAGAGTTTGGAATGTGAATTTGTTTGCTGTTGTTGTTGTTTTTTGTTGTTTTCTGCTTCGTAGAACAGTGTGTCACATGTGTATTTATACAATACTGCAGGGCAAGTGACAACTGCATGCTGAGTTCAAATGTGTGTTAATATAGTCCTGTATATACAGTAGGCATCAGGAAGCATGCTTCTCCAAGCAGACGAGACTCTGACAGATAGGACATCATCACCTTGCTGTTGGCACACATTCACAAACTCGTACACAGGACCACAGAGAGAAACACTGTAGTAGGCTGTTGTTGAAATGAACCCAGAGTCTCTTCTGTCGTTGCTAGCTAACAACAAAAATCACAGCTTCCTGTCCCTCCGGGGGACTCGTCCTCTCTGGGAGTCTGTACAGTCCTGCCCCCTCCCCTCCCTCCGATGCTCAACTTACATCATCCTTTCCTGAGATAAATACTGTAGTGCAAGAGTTGTGTAAGAAAACACATAGTGAGACATGACGCACAAGGGAAAAACAGTCTTGAAATAGGCTCATTAGTGCTCTCTAGAGCATGCAAGCGGAAAGCTGTAGTCCCACAATGGTTAAACAATAATTTGATAAATGTATGGCTAACCATAGACGGGCCTGTCTTGAGTTAAGTTTTGTACTTGTATTCATAGTATACAGTAAGCACATTTGTTTTCTCTTTGTCGCTGAGGCAGTACATGAGGATTTTATTTTTTAGTTAAAAGTTGTCTCTTCTTTTTCAGTTAATAAGTGACTGTGACTTCTTCATTTATGAATCACTGATGCAAAACCAGTCAATTTTAGTATCGTTTCTGGTCAGAGCCAGGCTCGCCAGGTCTGTATGCAAAAAGTACTCTATAAATAGTTAAGAGATCTGAGGGAGCTTGTCTCACACATGTTCATGTAGTGTTTTTATAGCAAAGCTTGCCCTTTCAGCCCTCGTGCAGGTGCTACACGAAATGTTTAAACTGCACATCCACCATAAGTCCTGATGGATGGACGGACATTTCTGAACCGCGCATGTTTTCAGTAGGACAATTTTAGAGATCTTGAATTGTGTCACCATGAACTAAAAAACAAAACTAACTTTTATTCATGTGTGGATGTGATTTTTTGCCTCTGTGTGTGTTTGTGTGTGTGCATGGGTGTGCATGTGTATCTGTTCTCTGAATTTGACTCTCAGCTCCACCGAAGATGGATCCACACAGTCTGTACCTTGAGGAGAGACTGTCTCCAGGCCAACAGCCCCCGTCCCCCTGTGTTAAAGGCAGCCAGAGGGTGGTCACCCTGGCACAGCACATCAGTGTAAGACTTCTCAACCACTGCATTACAACTGCAAAAAAAAAATAGCACAATCTCATCTTTATATGTATGTATTACTATGTATGTTTCCTAAGTGCCGAACAGAACAGGTATTTTCATGTCTCATGGCGTGTATATGTCTTTCCGTAAACAGGAGGTGATAACTAAAGACTACACTAGGCAGAGCCAGCAGCAAAGCTACCACGGCTCTCCTGTCCTGGACTTGACCCGTCCACCCAGTGCCTCCCAGCCCCCGCCCACCTCACAGGAGTCAGGCCAAGGGTCCCGCTATCCGGAGAGCCTCGGCGGAGAACGCAACAGAGATCGGTAAGAATTAATGTCAGACGGGATCACTTTGAAACAAGAGAAATAAAGGTTGAAAGCTTTGAGTGGCCACTGTCTTACTGTATGTGCCTTCACCCTTTGATGCCGATAACTTAAACAAGGATTCATTGATTTGGTCTGATGTTAACCATGCTGTATATATCTTTCTTTGTATTCTCCCCAGGTCTCCTCCTCAGCCCAAGGCATCACCTGTCAGTGTTTCAAATGACGGCATTGAACCAGTGTCTCCTGCTGGAGCCAGCTCTGAACCTGAAGTCCAGGGAGGGGCCTCCTACCCCAACGAGCAGGGAGAGCAAGGGTAACAGCTCACACTGCTGTGGATTTCCTCAGAAAGAGCTCACTGCAAATATGTTTTATTGCTGGTGTTAACTTAAGTGGGTGCAGTTGCATGAAAGTCAAATATAATAAAACTATGTGGTGTATATATTCAGCTCATACAATATTTAGATTAGCACGACCGCAGTTAAGGATCTTATTCCTAGTTGAATATTGAGTCGATTGATAATTACAGTATTTGAACAAACTGAACAAAGTCTGCTCTTTTAGTTGTCATTCAACGGGCTGCACCACTGCAGCTGCGAGGTGCTTTATATTCCGTTGTGTTAATAACATAAAAATGTAAGCCACATGCCTTGAACCATAAGGCGCACTTCAACTCAAAATATATATAAAGTGTAACAATTATACATGTCGCGCTCCAGAAGGAGATCCCTTTTGTTTTTAAATATGTTTTGAGAAATATTATTTTTCATAAATGTATGAGCTTCTCTGTTCAGCCTGCTGTATATGGATGGATGATTGATGATTTGATTATAACATTTGTTTGAATCATTGTTGTCACTCTACAAATAATTTCAGTAGAAATTAAGTGTTTGGAATTGGCTTTCAGATGGTGCTTAGACATTCCAACTATTGAATTTAAAAGCACAGAAAAATGGGAGTATCATATGAGTGCTGTTTTATGTGTGTGTGTTTGTGTGTGTGTGTGTGTGTGTGCGTGCGTGTGTGTGTGTGTGTGTGTGTTAACTTGGCTTTCCTTTCACTCCTACAGAATGGGCTCCCGTTCCCCTCCCAATGCCTCCCAGCCTCCGGCGTTCTTCAGCAAGCTGACGGAGAACACCTCGGCTATCGTGAAGTCAAAGAAACAGGAGATGATCAAGAAGATGACTGTGGTGGGGAACGACGGTGATTTCAGTAAGTCTGACCTCAGCACCGACTTGTGATTGCATGTGATTTAATGAAGAGAATGGACTTTTAAAAAGAAACCTTGTTCACACTCTCAGATGCTGGTCAGCCAGGGACAGAGATCTTCAATATGCCGGCGTCTACAACTGCAGGTAATCGCCTCTATTTCCACCTCCTCCATCATGTTAGCAAAGTGGGTAAATATGGAAACAGTATGCATAATGCAACTTGAGGTCTGTTAAGTTAAGGATGACTGTGCAAGATGGAGCGGCTTACAAGAGTTTGTTTTATATTTGAACATATTGATGTCCAAGGCCAAGGTTTTCAGAGCCCAGGCATCAGCCACAGCTGCATGTTCTCTGGCTAGAGCTGTGGTGAAAGGTGCCGTTTACAGAAATATTACAAAGGTCATAAGGTGGCGTTTACACAGGAAATTAACTTGACCTGTGTTACCACATGACACAGGCAGTAAAAATGCATTTATGAAATGTTTGCGAGACTTGATAAAGGCCTTAAGAGAAAATCATCCTTTTCTCAACCCCACCCTCTGGACGGCCTGAGGCACTGTTCTCCTACAGTATTGACCTACAGTAATTTGTATACATTTTTTATTTAATCTTTATTAAGTCAAGCACTGTCATTGAGATTAAAATCTTTTTTCCAAGAGCAAATGCAATGACTGAAGCTGTGTGTCTGTTCTACTCTCCTATTTTTTCACACCTCTCTTTAAGGTTGTGCTCACTACTCTTCGGACAATACTGAGTCACCACACTGTCCTTCCACTGTTGGCCTGTTTTATCTCTTCATGTCTCACTTTCCTTCTGATACGACTTCATGCTGTGGATCCCCACTCTCTCTTCTTCTTCCTCCTTTTGCTGTAGCTTTAGCTTCATGCCCATTTTCCCTGCTTACAATAGCACTCTCTGTACTTACTGTCCCTCTCTCCCTCTAACTTGTTTAACACTCCCTCCTTCCACACAGGACCTGTGAGTGTGCGCAGCCACCCTACTCCAGAGGCCCCTGGTAACTCAATAGGCCTGGAGGCCATTATAAGAAAGGCCTTAATGGGCAAATACGATGATCAGTCTGAGGAGCGCTCTCCATCCAACGCCACTAACCCGATGGGTCCCAGCGTGTCTGCTGGTATGTCGGTAGCCGACGGACGTGGTGAGGACTGTTTCTCACAAGGTGCGACATTCCTCAAACTCTTTTATATTTTATCTTGTTGACTTCTTTTCTGTTGCCAAGCTGGTGTCTTCATAGTCTTTATGGTAAAATAAACTTACGGCCTCCTGGCTGTAGCTTCACACAGACAAATATGAGAGTTTTATTGATCTTCTCATCTGACTCTTGGCAAGTAGATGAATAATTTATATATAATTTTTTCTTCCATCTTAACGATAATTCTTTTGCTTAAAGTCTTTCAACAGTGTGTTTCTTATTTCAAGAGAGATAGTGAAGGACTGAGTTATGTGCGGATGTGTTTTCATTTCCAATACCCACGTAAACACACCTCCTCAACTGCTGGAGGAGGAGGAGCTGCAAACAGAGCTGGATGCTTTTTTTCACAGGAGCGTGTTGCACCGTAGCTTAAAACCAGACTTCTGCCTCCTCTGTTTGTAGGTGGGGGAAAGTCCTCAAAGAGCAGCGGACGCTCTAATGGGCGCAAAGCCAAGTCCCCAGGACCAGGTCTGTCAGGGGGGGAGAGACCATCCTCTGTGTCCTCTGTCCACTCTGAGGGAGACTGCAACAGACGGACTCCCCTTACCAATCGTGTGTGGGAGGACCGGCCTTCATCCACAGGTAGATTGATTTATTGGTGCAGTCACCTGCTGTAGTGGATCTCTGGAAAAGGTGAAAATGCTTTAAACATATCACCAATTCTGTCTCTCTCCTTTTTTTTTTTGCAGGTTCAGCTCCAACTCCCTTCCCGTGTAACCCGTTGATAATGCGTTTCCCCAGCGGGACTGTATCCGCTCCCTCTCCCTCCTCCGGCCAGCCGGGGGGCCAGGGCCCAGGGTCAGGACCTGGACAGGGCCGCTCCTGGGAGGAGGAGCCCAAGCCTCTGCTCATGTCTCAGTACGAGACCCTGTCTGACAGCGAGTGACCGGAAACACCATCGTACAACAGGACCCCGCTAACAGTCAACCACCTCTGTGCTGCTGCAGCCACGCAAACACACACTCACACACACACACATATACACACACCTGCTGAGGCACCTGCAAACCTACCCACACCATTCCACTCTGCATTTTCCTCCATCAGTCCTCAAGCAAGGATCGTGTCACCTTTTCACACACCTGAGACACCAAGCACCGACGAGCTGGAACACTGCTGCTCCGTGTGTTTGTTTGCGCTTAGGTGTTATGCATTCACTCCAGGACTACTCTAAAGGACAAATCACTTTGTTTTTCTTTTCGTTTTTTTTATTTGAACTTTACTACTTTTCCTCACTGGCCTTATCAATATAGACACATGGACCTGCACCTTTTGGGTGTACCGCTCTAATGTGCTGACACTTGTGTGGAAGGGACTCAGAGGTCGTGTCGTTGGTCTGGTCAGGAGCCCGATGACGGCTGTTCTAGAGACAGATTTTCACTGCAGATCTGACCTGAAAGCAGCAGCCCACACAGCGAAGACCCCCCTCACGTTTCTTCATGGTGAACTCCAGGTGCAGGCGACCTGTGCACTGCTACCACTACAAGAACACTTGTGAGAGGACGGGAGGAGGATCAACATCCTGTTTTTCTTGTTTTGGTTCTTTCTTTTTCTCCTTTGAATTCAGTCCAGTCCTGTGTTTGGAACGTGAGCTGAGACTTTTAGTACATTTTGATGGTGAACTTTTGATGGTGTCATTTGTTGTCTCTTATCTGCAATGATGTATCTTTTCTGGGGGCGGGGGGCAGAGATTGTTATGTGGGAGGGTCATATCATTGGTTTACAGGGTAAACATGCTGTTCATCGCTGATGTCATCATATATTTGGGAGGGTCAGGAGAGCGGCGAAGGCCGGCTGACATCAGGCATCCACGTGGGGAGAGATGCTTTGCCAGATGGGCGGCACTGAGACAAGTGACACTTTCTCACTGTTTTTATATTAACCATGTCTGTGTTTGTTGAAACCGTTTTTTGGATATTAAGCACTTAGTTGTCAGTCTGTTCACAATGGCATTTTTAAGAATCTGTGTTTCCTGGGGGAGGTAAAAAAAAAAAAATGGACTCAAGAACAGCATAGAAATCCCACTGTGGAGGTATCCTTTAACACCTACCTGTTTATTTTGGTCTTGCCACCGATATTCTTTAGCGCTCCCACACTCAAAGCGACAATCACATTTCAGTGAACGACGAATCAGCCGCTTCGAGCAGGTGCGGACCGACCTTAAAGCTGCTTAAAGGCAAATTCCTCAGCATCACTTGGAGTTTGCTCGCATTGAAGAGGTGACAAAAAATTTAAAAAATAAAGCCATCTTTCTATGACCTCTTGGTCCATGGCGGCGGCAGCTTCAGCCGGCCCGCTAGAATCCCGTCTAGGAGCTGTTGTGACGGTCTGACCTCTGACCTTTTACTGCTTAGTGGTGGACCTGAGACTCAACTCCTCATCCAGGCAGATTTTGTACAGTTATGAGATATTCCTAGTGTTAAGTGCCATTTATTTTACATATACAGTACTGAAGTTACCAAGTGACGCACAATTTTTCTTTTAGCCCCCCCATGCCAGGGTTTATACTGTCCATGCAGGGAAATCTGAAATCAAAAAAGCAAATGGAACGTCCTTTTTTTAATTTTTTGTTTTTTTTGTGTGTTGCATTTATTATTACTTCTTCCAAACCCATCACAGCCTTAGCTTTTAACTGTTTCACTCATTAGATTTATCATCTAAACACGACAATGCTGTATCACAGGACAGCTTACCTGGGCCTGCATCAGATGTTTTCTCCACTCTATGAGACCCATGACATACTTCAAGTGTACTTCATTGCACATCCTGTGTTCGTACGGGTCAGAGGAAGTCGAGGGGAAAGGCATTCGAAAGCATTCTGGTAGTTTTTTTTGTAACATTAGTTGACATGTTTTAACATTTTACTTGCAGTATTTTTTTTAAAGGTCGCCCTTTCTGTAAATGATGTGAAATGTTTCCCCTTGTGACTTTGTGGAAACCAGCGACGGTTTCTGTCCCCTGACTGAACACTATGAAGCGATGGCAGTGAGCTTATTTAGTAGTTTCAGGAAGACTCACCTCTATCTCTAGTTTTGTCACGGGGGATTGTCACAACACAAACATGATGACTGTTATAGGACTACCTCCTCTCCCTCCATCATTCTACTTACCTGCAGAGGATCATCTCAGCCATGTTTTAGCTCTGAGTTTGTTTTTCCTATCCAGACTGATGGAGGGTTTGTAATTTCATCAGGCGAAGCAAAAATACAGCCAGGCTCTGTACATCGGTCTCTCTGCGTGTTTGTCATTTATCCACTGATGAAATTTAAGAATGTGACGGTAAACAGACTAAGCCATATCCAGCTGTTCCCTGAACTGATGACAGACTAATAGGTTGTTTTTAAAAGTATATAATGAAATCAGTTTTAACATGCATCCATTTTGTTGTTGTCCTTAAAGTTTCTGTGTTCAATACACACCTGTGTCATTATAAATCAAAAATAATCATTCAAACCGAAAACGACAAAGTTGATATCTTGATGTGTTCCCTGGACTGTCCAAGGGTGGGTGGGGGGATTGACATAAACAGTACATTGTTCAACAATTTTTGTGCATAATGATTTTTTTTTTTTTTATTATAACCCACTGTATAATAGCAAGGATTGTATATAAAACTGAAGAGATGTAAATATTTATGTGGCTTGCTTCAAGGTTGGTATTGCAAAAAAAAAAAAAAAAAAAAAAAAATATTCACATGGTTAAATTCTACATGCCCACCAGCAAGCTTTGTGGATAGCAGTGTAAAAATGAAAAACAAAAAAGACACTGCCTTAATGTTTAAATAAAAAGCTTATTGCCATTCATGGTCTCAGAGTCACGTCATTTATTGGTATGTGTTTGTGTTGGTTGTTTGACAGACCCAAAGTAATGAGGGTGAAGTACCACCAGGGGGCAGTATAAGCATATTTCTTTTTACAATTATACATTGACTAAGTTTGACCCAAAGAATTCAGGGAGAGATGTTCAATCACTGCATTTATTAATTTTGCATAAATTGAACAAAATAAGATCAGATCCAGCCCTGACCCACGTTAATGTCGTAGTAAAGCTGATCATGATGATGAGCCGAGTCGTCCGCTGCGGTTGTTGAACTAAGGTGCTGTTCAGCTGCTACTGATCTGGTCTCCTGTGATCTGCTGTGCTATCATTCAGCTCGTATGAAGGTCACACTGCGTCTCCGTTATGATCCCCTCCTTACATAACTCCCATGAGCCCTACAAGGATACCATGTTATGAAATTAAGTAGGCCTACTTAGACGTGTGAAGAGTGAAATATGATTCTTAATTTGTCTTCCCTCCTCCATTTACAACATGTAACAAAGACCTTTGAAAAATACGCTACTTCCAGTTATAACTGCTACATTTTTGACAACTTATTTGTTACTTTTCAGTTTAAGATTTACATATAAAAAATGATTATCCTAAAAATTCTAATGCATGGTAATAGATTACACTACCCTCTACTATATAGATTTGTTAAAATGAGTTTACACATTAATGCATCAGTGTATGATCATATAATATTATAAACCATACAGTACTCTCACAGAGGGAAGAGGGAAATTTCCAGAATACCTTTGCTTTTCATACTTAAAACACATTTTCCTTATGTTTATGTACTTTCACTTGAGTAATACTTTCAATTAATGACATTTAACTGAGTATTGTCACAGTGTGATGTTGCTGCTTTCACTCGAGTAAAAAACCTGAATAGCCCTGCTCCAGACTTTCATGTAAACTTCAAGGTGCCGATGTGTTTTTTTTTTTTGTAATATTTAGAATTGTTCATTGTTTGTGCAACTGGGACCCGCTGATAAAAATGTTGCTCCACCACAAGTGGCCCACAAAGTCCACAGTGTACTTTTAAGTTTCTGATCAGGTATTTTAATTGTGTTCTGTATTTGCTGTGGAGTATATATGTAGACTGCTGAGACATGAAGAGCAAATTTGGGCAAGTAAACCATCTCTGAGGACATCAGATAAAACATTATTTATGTTGCAGGGGCTTTTCTGCAAAGGAGGAAAACAGTTTTCATGGATCCCCACCGTGTCCGTCCCTGAGCACAATTTTACATCCCCTGATTTATGGATAAGAAAGTTGCTGACTTAATATTCAATCCTTTATTGACCATATTAGGGATTTTTAAAAGAATACTTTGTGCACTGATATATCAAGTTGAAGCTTTTATAACTTCAACATAATGTATCATATGATCTGGAAAAGAGCAATTTCATCCAGTCAGTTGTTTCATAAATACCGACTTTCACCAGGAACCAAAATATCTCTGTGGTCAGGTCCAGTTTGCTGTTTCACATCAGTCTTATCCAACACTGGAGACTGCATGATGTGAGCTGCTGTGGAGATCCTGAGGCACTGTGGTATCTATTATTTTATTTCAATGTGAGGCAGTGAATGCGCTGAGGCAGAGGGCCTGAAGAACAATAAAAAAAATATAACTCTCCAAATACTTACGGCCTGATTGATAGATTGATTTTGTTTTTGTTCTGAAATTCTGCTTAATGAACATGCCTTGATTCTTTTTTTACGAGGGATATTATTATTATTGTCCCAGGGTTTCCAACAGGATGCTGCACCATATTAACTGTGTGACCCGTCCCACTGTGTGTCTGGAGAACTTCCTCTTTCTTTCAGAGGGCCAAAATTAAACCTGTAGTAAGAAGGGAAATACAACATCCTGTGATCAAAATCAAGCAACAAATGCACTCAAAACAACAGAATTAGGGTTTGGGAATTTCTTCTTTTTTTTTTTTTTTTATTCATTTAGGATATACATCTTTTTAAATTATTTTCCTTGATCAGAACAGGAACAATGATTGACGTACAAAAATATAAAGAGAATTATGAAGTGCCTCGATGCCACATATACAACAGGAAAATATATTACAGTAACAAAATCAAGTGTTAGGAAACACAAAAGTATCTCACAGAAAACCACCAACGTGTTTAACTTTACACCCACCGACTTTCTCTCATCAGTCTCTGACATTTCACAGACCATCAACACATAGCAAAACTCTCCACCATCTTACCAGGGACTTCACTGTTCTGTATAAAAAGTCATCTCGTCTATATTTTTTCTTTTGAAGGAGCAGATCTGACTTTTCTCCTGTTGTCTTGCTACTTACTGTTCCCTCATTAAAGCCCAGTACCTATCCCACAGTACTGATGCACCGCCTCATCTTCGTGCCCTCCGCGTCCTCTCCACTCTACACATAACCTGGAGGGTATTTCAAACTACAAAATAAAACAAGATCACAAGCTCAAGACCTCAACTGAAAATCAGGAATACACATTTGCAATGAATAAAACAGATACCTAAGAAAATTTGAGGTAAAGTCTGAAGTTTCAATATTTGCTGTGTTCAGTATCTAAATATATATATATATATATATATATATATATATATATATATATGACACATAAAGAAGTCATGAAAACGCTCTATAAAAATCTATCTTACATTTTCAACAGGGAAATCTAATGTGGTTTCCCTGCTCGACTTTTTACATGTTGGTGATAGCAGAAGAGTTTCATGCTTTTGAACAACCTTCACTGACAATTTGTTGACATGTGAAAACTTGAAACGCCCGGCTGCGTCAGCTACTCGTAAACTCACACCTAGTTATAACGCAAGTGCTCACTTAGTGGAGATTTACACATACACAAAAGGTGATGTGTAAATTGCATCACATAGTTCTTATGTAGGGACTGGTTGTTAATAGACACGTATGCCCAGTAACTGCCAACTGTTACATAGCTAACTGAACCGACGGACAAAGCTAATGCTAAGCCTGCCAACATTTGACCCACATTTGCAAATTATTATTAAAGTTATGATGCTGCAGCGACTTTACCAGCTACGTTTCAATGGTGCAATATGATTCAGCAAATCACCGGTTTGAAGTTAATGACTAGTTACTTTCTAAGTGATGCATTTATGAGTAGCTGGTGCAGCAGCTGAAACAGTGATATGTATATTGCACTTGAAGCGTCCAGATACTGACAGGCTGCAGCTGGAAACACTTCTTGTTTTTGTGTTTGACTCTCTTGGAGAAGCCGACAGGTGAGCGCCACTGCATCAGTACAGTTTGTTCCGTACCAAGAGTTGTGACAGAGAAGTGTCACTTCCCTCTGCTTGTTTACATTTTTTTTTTTGGCAAAAGCAGGTAAAACAGAAAGTAAACTATGCAACGATTGCCACTGTTCTCAAAGGCTGTATGTGTTGTCAATCTAAATTGTTGAATGTTGCTCTGCAGCCCCTCAGCACCTCCTAGAGACCAAACATTATCTTAAACTAAAGTATTGAAATTAAATTGCGTTTAACAGGCTGTTTTTAGATTTTAAACCATGTTTTCAGAGGCTTTAAATATCTCCCTTTTCAAATATTCTTTTGTTACCGTGCTGTGATCCTTGTTTTGATTAGACTTCAGTCTTAACTCTAACAAAACAAAAGCGTTCTGCCTCATTGTGTGGAGTTATTACAAAGAGATAAACTGTCTTTGGTCCAATTTTTCAAATGCAGTACTGAAATTCTCCCCCTGCGATGCTAAGCCCACTCAGAGAACTGTGATATATAGAAAACAAGTGCAATAAAGCCATATTAGAAAGCTTTGCATTGGTGTTACTGGGTTTGCGCGAGCTCCCACGACACGTCATCCTGACTTTTCTCTACATACACAGACATCTACGATCTGATCGTTACCTCCACTGAGGTTACGATCCAACCTGAAGGACAGCAAAGGCCACCAATTTGTCAGCTCTGGTATTAAATAAGACATTAACCATTGAAGTGCAGCTTTAGACTGCCAGAGGACCAACCCTCCCTTTTTAAAGACTGCATCAGTAGAAAGTCTAAATACACTCAGGTGAAATGTCACTAAAGGGTTTCCCAGAGTTTCCTCCATGGCGAGTAAAGATGAACAGAGCAGGGTTTTTAGTTGCTCCAGCTATTACTTGAAGTATTTCCATTTCAATATTTGCCTTCCCAAGTTCCTCTTCCTCCAAAAAAAAGAGAAGAAAAAAAACCAAAAAAAAACCACCCGGTCGCCCTCTCCCTGTGCGGGCTGGCCCGGTCCGGGCTCTACAGGTCCTCTGTGTAGATGATACAGGGACTAGTATCCTCACTCGACTCCAGCTGCACCGTGGAGACAAACCAGCGGCGGGAGCCTGTGGCGTTGTAGTTGAGCGTGGTGCGGTAAGTGTTCTTGGCGTGTTTCGGGTAGATGATGGTGGTACTCTGGTAGCTGATGGGCCTCTGCCGTGGCTCCAGGTACACCTGGGACTTGTAGCTCCTCCAAGTGCAGTTCCGCACCGCCACCACTGTCTCGCTGAAGGAGGTGGCCGTGGGAACGGGGGCGCAGTAAACTCGGTCCCTGTAATGCTTGTCAGAGTCATACTTGACCTCGGAGTTGCACCTGGAAAGGAGAAAATGACTCTTTAGAAACACATTTAAAACTGATCACTAGGTGGCAGTGTTGAAAAGACAATATTGATCTACATTAGTGAACAAAGCTCTATATTGAAACCCGCTACTGTGTCTCGGGGGGTTCCCTTACTTGATTTCCTGCTCTGGTTTGGGGTTGACCTCGATGCTTTCTCCGAAGAACACGGGGTACATGCGAGTCTTTGGGTCTGTTCCTGTGGCGTTGAGCAGCAGGTAGGGCAGCTGTGCAGGAGACACACAAGAGTCACAATCTCACACAAACATCAATCTCCTGCTGAACTGTTTGTAACCAGCCTGCCAACGTGTCCATTCAAGGTAGTCCTGTAAAAAAAAAAAAAATTAAAAAATCCCAGCATGGTCGGGGGGGTTTCAGCAGAGCCAAATTAAAAACACAGACTCGCCATCCTCCCTCGTGAGAACTCGCCTCGTCGATGGCACGACTATTACTACAACAACAATTAGACAGAAGAGCGCAGCAGTCAGGGCCACACTTCCATTTTAATTCCGATAATTGCACTGTGTGGGTCCAGCCAAATGAAGTGTTGGTGGGAAGTCTCTTTCTCACCAGCTTTCACTGCAGCTCAGGCCGACTTGAGATATGTGACCCAGACACAGCCTGTGTGTTGTGTGTGTGTGCGTGCGTGTGTGTGTGTGTGTGTGTGTGTGTGTGTGGACTGAAAATAGGCTCACAGATGTCAGGGCCGACAGTAGTTAATGAAATGGGAATTCACTTGCAAGAAGTACGTCTCTGGAGCAGCTGGTAGTCAGGCTGAGTGGAGATGATGCTGTTTGAAAATGATAACCAGGTGATACTCATGGATTCAGTTTCTGCTACAGGGAGGTCAGAGGTCTCACGGGGACTTCAGCCATAGTTAACTGAACGACCTCTAATCACATGTCATGCCCTTGTCGCATTCCCTCTTGGTTCTTGTTAATTCAGATTTTTATGGGTTCAAATGATCAAGTGTGTGTGATGGCCTCTCTCCACCACATCTGATCGTGGCCATCCTCACTTCCATAAATCCTCCAGTCATCAGAGCTGTTCGACTCTGTTCAGCCCACACACACACACACACACACACACACACACACACACACACACACACACACACACACACAGGCACAGTCTGATGATTTCTGATGCATAAAACACTTTTGGACACTTCAGATTTCCTCCATGGCTGTAGTTTAACTGTATCATATGTTCTAGGGCTGCAGATAATCACGTTGTTCATAATATGCAGATTATTTTCTCTATCAATTGATTAATAGTTTGGTCCATTAAATGTCAAAAAATAGACAAAAATGTCCATCACAATAACCTCAAGCCCAAAGTGAAATCTTCAGATTTACTTGCTTTATTTGACCAAAAGTTAAAAAAAATCAAAAATGTGTAGTTTATTATTTCTTCAAAATCAACAACGATTATTAATTCTCAAAAAAATTGCAAATTCATTTTCTTTCCATTCAGTATTTTATTAATCAACTAATTGTTTCAGCTCTAATATGTTCCTGTATGAATAATTGAGTGAACAATAGGTGAAGCTCCAATACAATAATAATGAGAACCACAAACACATGCTTAAGTTCTTATAGGAATCATATGAATGTTACTCAATTAATTTTCATGGGATACATTTGTAATCTAAGTTTCAAGCAGCGTACAATACAACAAGTTTACCTTAGATAGGCTGCTGGTGACAACAGTGTTTGTATAGTGGGGGGGTCAACTAACTGTTTGAACCATGCAGGTGTGTTTGTGTATTGACCTTTGACCTCTCCAGAACTGTAAGGAGATAAACAGAGCCGCACCAATCAGAAACACAGATCCTATCGTACACTGCGACGTTCAGGTAGCGACTGAATGTTTTCTTTCTCCAAACGCCGTCCAATCTGAATCAAATGGCACCCCGACCACAACTCCGCCACCTCTCACATTACACAGGGGAGGCTGTCACATGCTGCGGTTTGGCCGCTGTGAAGTGCACATGCCGCTACAGGGGACGAGCAAGAACAGGCCAAGGGTACAGCAGATCGCCGTGTGAAGCTCGTCTTACCTACAGCCTACAATCATCACCACACACTCTCTGGATGGTGGGACTGGACTTGCACAGCTGTTAGTTTTGCCATGCAAGACTGAAAAAAAAAAAGAAAAAAAAAAAGGTTCATATTCAGGCCGTTGATTTTCTGCTGCTGGCACTTCATGACCTGGAAACACTGAGCGAGAATGCGATTGTCCCCTGCTGCTCCGGCACGGAGAGCATCCCAGGTATTTCTCCACGGTTGCGTTCTGGCAACTTCTGCAAAGCAAACACTCGTAAATGGAGGCAGGTCACCTTCAGGCAGCGGATCCCGCAGTATGCACACAAGGCATGAACCCCCCTGATAGCACATTTCTGCCCAGGAAAAATAGTCTGCAGCTGAGAAACCCACACAATGTACAATGCACAATGCAGAGCTGCGGAGAGAAAACGCCAACTCAAACACAATCTTCCGAATGCTGGCTGTTTGGTGAAGAGAAGCACCCGACTTTAACATCCTGCGTTTGCAAGGACGTTAATGTGAGAGCATCGGTATCACACAGTGAGGCAGATTTAGAAAAGGTCATGAGATCTGTCTCCTGCCTGTCCTCCTGGATAATCCAGCGACAGTTGAGCCACCAGCTTGAACTGGACGTGCTCTGAAATATTCAAGATTACATAACCACACTATTTTTCATGCACTTAGTCCCTCTTGTAAATCTATTCACATGTTAAGAGATCCAAGTGTAAGATTAATTATCCTGCATCTGCATAAATTTGAACCAAGTCTGAAAACAGACAGGCCATCTGGATGTTTACCCACTTTTAATTTAGAAGTGAGAGCTCATCAAACACTTATGCAATGGCCTGCAGCCGCGCTAACAAGCCCCTGCACCTCAAAATAGAACTTGAGGATTGTTCTTAGGTGGCACACAAAAACAACACAAAAATAGATTTGGAAAGAGAAAAAAACAAGCACACGTATGCCTCCCCTCATCCTGCTACCAGACATGTTCTCATACCGCTCAAAAAACCTTTTTTCTCTGATGGAAAGGTTTGATTTTTTTCCACACACATGAGCCCATAGACGGGATTAGAAACACAAGCAGGAGCAGCCCCTATCAGGACTGATCTGTAAAAAGGGAAACCACAAAGCAGGAGTCCTTACTAATCTAAACCTCCAGAGGATTAGAGGATCTCTCTCTTTTTCTGTTTCAGGCCTCAGCAAACCGATGTCAAGCAACTCCCAGGATGCAGTGCTGCATTTCTGAAGCCTCCCTCAGACACTTTAAAAGCCACCCCGACCTGCGCAGGCATGTTCTTAAGACTTTTGAAACTGGGAGTGACCCTGGAAATGATTTTCAATCAAATCAGTCTTGTTATGTGTGACACACAAATGACTGCAGGACGTGTCATTAAAATGTATTTGTCCTTCAAAAGAGCAGAAAGTGCATCAATTATCATAAATCTTAGTTTCCATGGAATATATTCTGCAGAATCATGTTATTTTCGTTGGACTGTCCCAAGCTAAACAAGTACTAATATTTGCCTTGGGGTGCACTGACAATTTGGTTCATTTAATGTACAATTGTGTCACATATTGTTGCAAATTTACTGTATACTTGTGCTATTTTTGCTTATACAGGTACATCGTTTGTAATTCAGAGAGCTATTTATACTTTTAAAGAAATAAAACTTGAAAAGAAAAGTTTAAGAGTGAACCTGTGGACTTCAACAGTCGTGTTGACTGGGCTTGCTGGTTCATGTGAGATCTGAACAGGAACTGGTTGAGGCTGATAGAGAACAGTATTGTTGCCAATAAGGTCGCCAGCGGCCGGTCACGGATGGATACTGAGGCTACATAAACAGAACCAAATGAACAGGATCGGTTTTTTACTGTTTGTATTGCTACCACATCCACAGACATGGTGAACTGAACATGAATACATCAAGCAGGACACTGGCTTCCAGATGTTGATGTATTTTTAGCTTCAAGCTATCATTCATTTACATTCATTTTGAGGCTGATATTAATAAACTTTATAGGGTTCTCTGCAACTTTAGTTTGATACTTAACTCAATTTCCAGTTTTTCTTTTTGAGCCGTTAATGTTCACACATTAAGGATACAAGAGGGTCAACAGGTCACACAAACGCTAAAGAAATATTGACCAAAGTTAGCTGTCACATGACTTTCAGACTTCAGTACTCAAGTTAATGTCCAGATAGAGGAACCAGAGTCACAAATATGAAATACAAATACAGATGGTCCCATAAATAAGAGGACTATGACTGACAGCGACTATGACTGAAACTATCTGATACAGTGGTTCACAACTTGGGTGTTGGGACCCCCCAAAGGGTTCGTAAACTACAGGGGTCACAAGATGATTAATGAGAAAACAGTTCTAGTACACAAATGCTTAAATTGTTGCTTTTTATTATGAAATACTGTAGAGGAAGGCCTCTTTTCAGAAGAATCAGTCTGAGAATTCGTGAAAGTGCTTGTGTCTCTAAGTGGTCACTGCTTCTCTTTAAAGGGTCACAAGCAAAAAGGTTGGGTAATAAGTACTGCTCATTAGAGTGGTTTCAACAGAGGACACAGAGCTGCTCCTGGTGGCTTATTTCAAGGTTTATGGAGCTGAGAGCCTGACTAATCATCTTAAAGGTTCCCTCTGACTATAAATTCCTCAGCCCTGTGATATCAGATATGAAAGACCTAGTTGAAGAAGCATAATCCAGATTTTTTCATATCGATCCCCCACTGACAGACCCCCTGACTGTCCTGTAGGTGAGGGGGAAGAGACCTGATCAGAGTGGTCATCCTTGCACTCTACACACCTTCACTCAGATTCATGCTACTGAGTGAAGTAAAACTGTTATAAAACTTTATGGCATCTTGTTGGGAACCCCTGGAATCCTGGCAAGGACCCCTGGGAGTCCCTGGATCCCAGTTTGGAAACCCAGCTGGGTCTGATCAACTCACTGACCCTTATGACACCATGTAGTCAGGGCCCAGCTGATGCAGCAGAGTGAAAAAGAAGACATTTTACTGTATTACTGAGGGCCAGTGGCATCTTCAGCATGAGTGCAACATCAGAGGTTTGCAACTAAAGAATTCCGGGGAGAGAGAGAGAGAGAGAGAGAGAGAGAGAGAGAGAGAGAGAGCTTCCAGATGTTGGGTGAGTAGGACCGGAGTGAAATCTGGTTCTGGCCAAACAATAAAATGCTCTCAGATTTTCAGTGTCTCTCACAGCAGCCTCATTATTTGGCCATTACGTCCTTTTATCCTTTAATTCAGTGTGTCAATGATCTGACTGACAGCAAAATGATTCTGGACACAAAACAGACCCGAGTCTGTTTGATTTTACTAAATTAATTTCAATTCAAACCATACAGGAAGTTCAGCGATGTGTTCCTTACCAGTTTGCCTTCTCTGCTTTCCTTTTTATAATATCCATGATGGCTTTCGACGGGCGTCGTGCAGCTGCTGGAGCGCGACTCGATCAGACCCGGAGAGAGGGAGCAGAAGGGCGGACTGGGACTTGGGGGCAATCCCGAATCCGGACTGTCGAGCAGCCCTTCCCGGTTCTTTCCTTTAAGGCTATCATCCATCGCTTGTAAGTGTAGGTGCCCCACCATTTCTGGGACGGCTCAATTCAAAAAATACCCCAGACGAAGTCGCACTGACTATTTTTTTTTAAATTTTTTTTTTTTTGAAGTCTTGAAGCGCTCCGAGCTGCTGCGCGCTCCTGCGTCGGAAAGAAACAGTCCTGGTCGAACTTTTTCAAGACGACTTCTGCAAGCAGAGAAGAGGGGGAAAAATCAGGAAATGGCATTTAACCGTTGCCCAGACATCGACTGTGGACAAAACCCCACAGTGATATCAACTCAGCCTTTATTTGTCTTCAAACTTTACTGTACCTGCGCCTGTGAAGTATCCACCTTTAATCCCGAAAGATATTCCAAAGAGGCGTGAAAGGTCACAAACTTGACCCAGCAGTTATATATTAACTACTCTTAATTAAAAAAAAATGAACAAAAACCTTGTAAAACTCGCGCAAAATCAAAAAGTCGACCGTGCGTCTGGCACCGATCTGGATGAGAGCTCCTCTGCTCTGCTCTGACTGTGTGTGAGTGTCTTTGTGAGTGTGTGTATATGTGTGTGCGCTCTCCAGTGGAGAGCTCCCTCTTAATGATCCTGGCAGGCTTTTTTTTGCACCTGGATCCAGTCCAGCCCCCATGATCTGGATCACTTCCACGTACAACCGACAGGGGCGAGCACGTCCTCCTAGCTCCTGCTGCACAGGGTGTTTATGACAGGAACCCTGCTGAAATGCCCTTGAGCAAGTTATCCAACTCCCCCTCTGCTGGAGCTGGTGAAGCCATCATATATAAAATATCATTATTTGCCTAGTTGTTAAATAGTTAGAAATTGGCAATTAATGATGTACCACTATTAGCAGCAGCAAGTTATTACATTATAATAGTGATAAACTATTCATAATTAACAGTTAGCTTTTAATTAGTCAGCTGGTATTCATTCAATTTATTGACACACGTTATTAGCAGTTAATAAAACTATTGTTAATTAAAAGTTAGTGATCTGTTGATTAAGAGTAATTAATGTGTCACTTCATCAGAGCAATCAGATATTGAATTAGCAGTTAGTAATCACTGTTCTTATGAAATAGTGATTATCGATTAATGATACATCACTAGTCATAGTTTGTGAATTATATATACTATATTATTTAGTTAACAATTTGCAGTTAATAGTGATATTACTAGTCGTAAATAGCAGTTCGTTTCTGTTTTGTACCTCCTTTATTTCGTGTGACTACTCAGGGCTTTTGTGGACCTCATTGAAACATAAACTTTTTTATTATCATTGACTCAATAGACTATTTTCTAGTGACACTACAGGACAAACTTTACATTTTTATCTTACTTTTTAAGACTTGAAGTATTTCAAACGTGTTAATCTGTCCTATATTTTGTGATATTGTATTGTTATGTAACCTGGTAAGCAGTGCACTGAAACCTGAACTGAAACCTCTTATAAGGCAGACCTGGCCAAGCATAAAAAAGTTGCAGATAGAAAAATGCAAGTCAGAAAAATAACTAAAAGAAAACTAAAATCCCAGAATAAACAGATTATACTAAAATATGGCTAAAAGTAATATAAGAACAGACTGTTGATAAAGGAGTCATTTACCATATAATTAACAGTTATGACACATGCAGAGATACTGCACTGATGCATTCATGTAACACAAATCCCCACAGTCATGAGATGGTGAAAAGTCTTGTGTCTAAAATAAAAAACCTGACCTCAGTCTCACTGTCTTCAAAAGGTTTTCAACATGTTGCCTGAAAGAAAGACATGTATGAAACATTAGAAAATAAAACCAATTTATTTTATTTGCATTCAACACAGCAAAATATTGTAGCCAGACTGTTCAAGTACATCTGAAAGTGAAGCTTCACAGACATACAAAATTGTGTCATCTGCATAATGACATAATGATATTATTTCCTTGTGTATTAGCATCTAAATTATTTACAGTATGTCAACAATTTTCTCATCTCATGACCACAAGATCATTACAAATGAGCAGGATAATTGCACTAAGTCAAACCAAGAACCTCTTCTTATATGGAAAGTTATCCTGATAAAATTATCCAGAAATTATCCAAAAGTTAGCCAGTGTTATTCCGATGTAATCCTGCTGAGTGCGAACACCTCCCAATATCAGTCCTTGTTTAGTTCATCAAGTCGAATCATCAGTCAATTGCCTTTTTGGAGCAGGTTGGTTTGGTTCAGAAATTATTTAATCACTGAAAGGATTATTAAAGGATTACTACAGTTATTTTTCAAAAGGCCTGTGTGCATGTGTTTATGTATTTGTGTCTGTAACCATCCCGCCTGGTGTATTTCAGGACTGGGTGGAGACGGGCGGGAACGCTGTGCATCCACCAGTTACTAAATGAGTGTTAGTTGCACACACGTGGGCACACGCACACACACACACACACACACACACACACACACACACACACACGCACACGCACACGCAGAGCAGACCTGAGTGAGAAGTCAACACAGCAGGCAGAGGAGAGAGAACTGAATCGTTGTTGATGGTTCCCTCCACATAATGTCTGCACTCTCTGTACATACAGTTACTTTTACCAACAGCAGCTCTGCCAAAAGGGAAATCAGAGCATAAATAAGAGTCAGTGCAGAGCTGCACAGAGCTGACTGTGTGTCTTAAGTGGTTGATTGTATCTTTGATGGTCCACCAGCTCTCCATGGTGATTACTACAGATTGCCAGGAAATCATGTGAAATGTTTTCTGTTTTTTTCAGTTCTCATAAAAAAAAACTAAGATAACTCTGTGTTTGCCTTTGTTGTCTGGGGGAATGTACTTAATGGCATGCCTGTTAAGCTTGTGCAGCTGTAATCTTGTTTGCTGAGAATTGTTTTCCCTCCTCTGTGTTATTGTTTGGAAGCCACAGCAGGAAGCCGTGGAGCGGCGCTGGGAGTTTTACTGGCGTTCTCTGCATCAGGTGTGTTTTTGTGTCATCATGTCCATCTTAAAGAGCCCATCATGTTGATCCTCAGGCATTCATGGGATTAGTGTGGAGATCTGGTACAGATTAGCCGTAAGATACTGGGACACAGATGATGAGTGCGTTTGTGGGTGTAGGCATGTCTGTGAGCACGCTGATGGGAAGAGTTGCTCAATCTCAGCCTCACTGAGGGAGAACCCAGAGAGGCATGAAAATAACTGCAGTGACCAAGTTGGACTCTTCTGCTGACATTTTACACACAGTGAAACTCAGGTTGCTTTTTGCTCATATCTACTCTGATGTACATGGACACACTAAAGGGTAATTTCACCCAAATTACAAAAAACAAACAAGCTTTTATTTTTAATATTATGTCTGGTGCTGTCTAATCAAGCAGATACTCTATGGAGGTGTCCCGTTTACTTTGGTTAATACACAGATCTCACTTCAAAAACTGTGACTACTGTAACTTCCTAGGAAATTTACAAGAGAAATGTATTATTTGGCAAAAAATCACAGGGGAAACATCTGTGTTTATGTTTGGTTTTTATTGTGCATGTGTCTGCATGCATCACCTTGGGTTTCATAACAGATTTAGTTTATTCCTAAACTCACAGTCACAGGCTGTCATTCTTACTAACAACAAGAAAAATAAAATCATATTTCAGCCAGTCTCACTTAATCCTTTCTCCATCTGCTCTCAGCCATTACTGCTTCAGAGAGATTAATTATTCTTTGAAAAACTGTGATCATTCATTTTGGGGGTGGCTGCCTGCATACCTGTTTTATCCTTCTCCTTCATTCAGTAAAGTTATTTTGACACTGTATATCAAACCTATGACCTTTTCCATTATGGATGGTAGATTTGGGACATTATGAAACAGACACCTTTACCATTTGGCCAAGTGGCCGCCCCCAATATGTGGGAGATGATTGAAGAGTTCTGCAATCAGGACTCTGTTCCTGAGAGATTTAAGATCCCAGGAGGCTTTGAGAGAGACACAGAGGGGGGAGGACAGCCAAGCCGTCTGCTGATGATTCAGTTTTTTTGTGCTCCATCATCTTCTTCCTCACAGGGCAATCACTCACATCCTGCAACACACCACACGCACACACGCACGCACGCACACATACACACACACACACACAGTCAAAAACATGAGGATACAAACATGTGTGTGTGCATAGATCTGCAAAAATTGGTCTCACTGCATTCACATAATGATGCCAAGCAAGCTGTGTGAACTGGGTCTGGAAAAGAGAGGGGGTAATACAGGTGTGTGCTTGTTTGCATGCAAGAGAGTGAGGGAGACAGACAGACAGACAGACAGACAGTCAGACAGACGTACACTCATCTCGCTCCCATGACCGATTTTTCAAGTCTGTGGTTGCAGTGAGAGCTACACATATTTTCTCGAGGTGTGCAGAGTGATGTGCACGTCGGTGTGTGCACGTGCTGTCTGGAATAGCTCTCAATGTAAACAAACCACAGAGAGGCCAGTCCTGGCAGTGAGGTTGTTTTGAGCAGTCGGGCACGTCACTGTGGTTTCCACACACAACGCTCTTCTTCAGACTCCCAGCCATGAATCTTCTCCATCTCGCAGATAGGTGACCATTCTCCAGTTTGCTTTTCACACAATGTACACATAAACACTGGCCACTTGTTCAGCGTACTCATGTGACCCACACACCTCTGCTCTGTTCCCTTTGGCCTGCTTGCAAAGGAGCTCTGAACATGCTTTGACTTTATGATGGATGAGCCTGGCAGATTCTAAATATGCCATCCAGACCTCAAAGTTCAATCCATAATGCACCTCACTTCTCTGGAGCCTGGCTGCATCTGGTTTTAATGTGTAGAGACCCCTGCCAGGATAAAGAAGACAGTCCTCACCCTGCAACTCCCTCTCTATCACCACCAAGCATCCTCTCCTCCATTCCTTTCTAATCTCTTTCTCTATAGAGATAGATAGTCCAACGCTGCCACCAATCACACCATGTTAGCTCTGAAGAAAAGTTCTTAATGGCTGCCTTGAAAATGGCTCACTGGGTTAAAACATCTTGAATATTACTCTTTTCATGTTTGTAAAGTAGCCTACATTGTGACAAACATATTTACTTACCTCCTTACTTGGGGTCGAGCTTAACCTTGCTTTGTAAGTGATGTGTAAAGGTTTGGAGTAATGATTTGACAGCAACATTTTGTTTTTAAAAATATCCCCTTGGCTAACTGATGGTATTATTTGAATCTAGTAATTCTATACACTCAAGGATCTGGTGAGTTTTTAAGGAAAAATCCTCTATAGAAATGGGTTGCAAACTTAAAGGAAAACCATTACTACATTAAGTTCAAGTTACCAGTAGCTCAAAGACCAAATGTGAAGACACTATTTGGTAACTAAGACAAATTGCCCTAAAACATTCACAAAAACGAATTAAAATGACATTCCCATCAAGCTTAGCTGTACTTTGTGTTTAGGGCTAATTATCAAATGTTAAACATGTTAAACTAATATGATAATATTATTAATGTCAGTATGTTAGGACTGTCATCGTGAGGATGTTAGCATGTTGATGTTAACATTTAGCTCAAAGCTATGTTTAAGTACAGCTTTACAGAGATGCTAACATGGCTGCAGACTTTTTGCTTGTAAGAGCCTTGTTCTTACATACATAATAATAGTTTGCTAAAGCGTTGGGGCTAAAACTGCATGTTAAAATCAGGAAAACAGACAGGAATCTTTTGTTTTGCAGTTAGAGTGGGGGATGTCATATTTACCTGTCTGTAGGAAATAGTTAATGCTACATTTCATGGAGAAAATCAGACAATAATTGTTAGTTAACATTACCAAGAAAAGCTCCCATGTCTCCATTCAAATAAAAGAGTCTTGGATAAGGCTTTAAACTTCACTCTGTCTTCAGTCTTATGAATAAATCTTGACAAAGATTCAGCAGATAGGGGGGCACTAAATAAGTTTGATTTTGTGGTTCTTGAGATTTTGAATTTAGAAATTTTGATTACTTTCTATTTTAATTTAATTTGAAAGATTTGAGATGCCCCAGTGCTGTTTTTCAAGATAAGAAGCCATAATGCAAACGTGTATGCTCTGCTTATTGGAAACTTGTTCACCATTTGCAGAAGTGTTTCACTGTGTTCCAGTTAATCTGTACCAGTACCTAGCATTTTTATAGGCTGTACTGCTGCATATAAATAAGAACGAGTGTCTTGGGGTGACAAAGTTGTTTTTCACATGTTTTCCACAATTTCACCAGTTATAAATCATTGTCCTGAGCTGATCAGTTGGTGTGCTGCTCGGTGCAGTTGACTCTGCACACTCTGTGACCTCCTTACTGAGACTTCCCTGAGGCTCCACAGCTGTTGGCCTTGCATGCTAGCAGCTCATCCACTCTCAACTGTAATCAGTGATTCACCTGCACGCCGCTTCCTCTGACATTTTCGTTTCCTCACAGCTTTGTGTGAACAGTCAATAGGTAAACAGGAGAATGGCTTTTGTTTAATGTGTAACAGCGGGAAATGCGACTGACTGTAGTTTCTGACGTGTTCATTGGTGCAGATTTAGTCTATGGATATTTATCTATACATATGTGGATCTATATCCTGTCAGGGTAAATATTCAGAGATCATTTGAACACATGAAATGTCATCAAAGAATCGACTTTGTGTGCAGACAGTCAATAGTCAGTCGCTGGTTTAGATACGGCTGGCGCACATGAGTCACAGTCCTGTCAGGCAAATACCAGGCAGCTGCAGTGTCAACAGTTTTTAACCTGAGAAAAATGAAATGTGGACAGAGATACAATCTGTGCTTTGTGTCAGTGTGTCGATTATCTGTGTTATATATTGACTAAACAAGGTGTACAGTGGTCACAGGGAGAGCCAGGCTCAGCAGGGGAGCAAACACAGGCATGTTATTGAGCCTCGGAAGACAAGAAAAGGTCACTGCTGGGGCAGAGGACGGAGAGATAAGAGCTGTTTATGTTTCTTGTCCCATTCATCTCCATTCAGATGCATTCATCTCTACACTTAGAGAGAAAAGGCCCTGCCCTTTGCCCCGTTCTCTGTGCTTTTGAAGCATAAACAAGCTCTACTCTCGGGTCCTAACAACTGCTCTGTCTGTTTGCTCAGTGTGTTTGCTCAGGCCTGTGGTTTTCGATTTGAGTGTGAGCCGTGCATAGGTAGCTCAAGGCACCAAATCAAATGCAACAATTTGAGATAGATGTCAATGCGACAGCAGCTCACCACAGTAACATAATATTTATAATGCTGCGATTAGACCAAAGTGATTGAGTCCAGGTTGTAGGAAGAACAAACAAGCCGTGACTTCCTCCTCGGTGACAGAGGGATTTATTCTCCTCAATATATTTTCACCATCGAGCTTCCTCTCTGTTCAGCTTCCTCTGCACTGGGGATAGTTTAATCTCTGGCTGCTTGATACACCAACCGTCCACCTCCGAGTGATTTGTGCTTCACTCAGAGTTCATGACTTTTTATCCTGCCAGATTGACAGCCCTTCTTATGCTTTGCCATCAGGGAAGGTTGTGTTTCCCATGGTACTTTGTGTTTGCCTTCTTGCCTGCAGGGATATAATGACAAGCATGGACCACCCATGTCTGCTTTGGCCTGAGTGTTATTGAAGGAATTCCCCAGCTACAGTGTGTGTGTGTGTGTGTGTGTGTGTGTGTGTGTGTGTGTAAACCCATAAGCTTAAGTTTATGTTTGCATGCTTGTGCTTAAGCCAATGTGATGAACCTTTATTTTAAAAGCTTATCACAAAGACTTAATAATGATTAGACCACAATAACTGACAATAGATCATTTTTCTCATTCGCTACGCTGAACAAACGTTTATTCAAAAGTTGATTTGAACATTGTGGTGGTGCCATATCCAGTCCAGGGAGTGTTCATAGCAAAACTGACTATTTAGCATTTATAAAAACTATATACTAAATAATTAATACATATCAAGGGTGAAAGTTCATTCTTGACCTTGGAAATTTGTCTTAGTAGTAGTTTGACAAAAAAAAAAATCCCAGCTCAGAGCTTACTCACTCATATTGGTCCTCTTTTACTTCATTAATGTAGAATATGTCACCAGATCCAACACGTCCATCTGCTGATGAAGACAGTGTATGCTAACGTGGATTTGGGGTTAGTTTTTTTTTTGTCAAATTAATAAATATGTTATAACACACAATAACATCCTATAATGTTAGTGGATATCACATTAGGGCATCATAAAAAGGTCTTCATTTGTGTTTACAATTACTTGATAGTGCTGCAAATAATTTAAATGTTATGGGTGTTATAAAGAATTTATTCACTGTTAATATACTGTACATGTACATATCATTCATATATAACATTTTTTTGTGTTTATAAATGTGTGTAAAGCCCCAGACAACTTGCTTTCATATTATGTGTTTTCAGAGCCTTTAAAACTACTGTAGACATATTGTTATACACGATTGCAGCTATGTTATTCTATGTTATCAAGCATTACGTTTGTTTACACAAGTTAAGCTTCATTGGTGGAGTCACAAATGTGGAGTTACTAATTGCCAACTTGTAGTGGAAAAACTACAACAGTGTGATTTGTGTATCTAGAGTGATTGTGCAGTGTACAGTGTTACATGCAGTATTATAGATCCATAATAACTCTCAGTGCCTCTGTCAGAAGCAATCGCTCTCTCTGAAGAGTCTTGAGGAAGAAAAAATGAAGCACAAGTCACAGGAGGTCCTGGGTGAACAGGAGACCGGAGATTTCAGGTGGAGAGTGTTTCATGAGCAGTCCATTCCCCAGAGGTCAGAGGATCTGCTGTGCAGGACAGTTTGCAGTGCCCTGGCGACAAACCACATCCTGACTTGGCTGGTCTTCCAGGGCTGCAAACTGCTGTCCATGTGTTTCTTTCTGCAGCGTCGACTCCTTACATGTGTTTCCAACTTGTTGAGCATCTTGGGTGAGACGTCCAGGAAGCCTTTTGTGTGGGGAGGTTCACTCTCGGTCCTGCAAAGATACTTGCCAAAAATACAACAAATAAAATGTTCTATTCTTGTACTCTTTGCCTTTGAAGGACACCAGCTTTTTGCTCAACCTCTCTTGTTTGAGAAGTCACTTAAAATGTTACCTTTATATTTCATGATTCACACAAAACAAATTTCCTGGAAATTCTTGATAGTTTCATTGAAGGTGCTTTGCACAAGTTAATGTCCAGCCTCCTGATCCAGCTGATAAAGTGTTTTACATTGTGTGGTACCGGGTTTAACAGGAAATCGGCTTTCCTACACAAAACCGGAGGCGGAACAGGAGGGTGATAGTGTCTTGAATTTGCTGTTGGCTTTTAACTTTCAACAGGAAGCAGCTGGTTCAGTTCATGGGGAGCTGTACAATCAATACCACTGCTATACGTTCACGTCAGAGACAGCTTCAGACAAAATATGAACAAAAGTTTACAACAAAACAAAAAAAAAAGTTTATCTTTAAGTTGAGTGTCAAAAATTCAAAAATGCTAACTCAGATTCTTTCTTTATCACAGTAACTCAGTTTCACTCATCCACTCATTCAGTTACTCACTCTCTTACTCAGACACCTTCTTTCCGTCTCTCTCCATCTTCTTTTTTCCATCTTCAGTCCGACGTTACCTCTTCAATGAAGTGCTGACCTTTGAACTCCTGTAGATGGACCTCTTTTCACTGATTGACACTTCCTTCCTTGCTCTCTTCCTTCCTGGCCCAGTCTGGTCATGTGAAGTGGGTGGACATATTAGGAGATTGGCTCGCGATCTTACGTTCGTGTGTCTGTCCGTTGTTTCCAGCGCTGTCAAATGTCAAACTTCATACGCACTTGTTTGTGGAAGACTGCAGATGTTAGGAAAGAGTTGGACAGTTTCAATGCCTGCATTACAGTTGCATGTAGGACTGGAGGTGTCTGGAAAAGCCAAGTAACAACATGAAAGCGGAGCAAATTCCTTGCATTTTTCCCGTTACATTTTCAGCTCAAGGACCCAAAGTGAAAACCACTTGAACCCTTGAAAGAATTCACCCTGCTGGAGAGCCAGACGGTCATCTTACCATCCCATCCAGAGTCACTTAATGGCTTTAATGGTTGTCCTTTGAAAAGACAGACAGGCTGTAAAATGATCAGACAACTGGTCAGTGCTGAAAGTGCGTTAAGGTTCATGTTGATGGCAGAATTGTGAATCAGTCTCATCTGCAGTGACACACACTGACAGAGGTTCTTGTTTTCTGCAGCCCCTGTTTGGCCTCCGGCCTCTCTGCAACACACTCATTTATGCACGTACGCACGCGCACACACACCCACACACACACAAACACACACACACACACACACACACACACACACACACACACACACACAGAAAAAAACACACATACATAGAAAGGCAACAAAACAAGACACATGGAGTGGGCGTATTTGCAGTGCCACGCCAAACTCTCTTGCCACAACTTGTTAGGCTGAATGAAATCGCTCTCTTGCACACGTATACAACATAATAACATGCATGCACCTTTAAGCCAATGAGCTCAGAGATGTACTGTAATGTGTAAGTAATATGTGTGTGTAAGCGTGGTAAGTAATAGGTGCAGTTGCTGCTTTGCATGAATAAAAGCTGATCAAGACAACAGATGTTATCTGGGAAGGAAAACATGATCTACACAAACACTATGTTGCTAAGAGATTATTTGCTTGATTTCAGTTAATGATAGTGCAGGATGACTGTCAGTCTAGCACACCCACAATTAAACAAACTCATTTGGTATGAGTGTCTCAAATTGTGTTCACTATAGAAGGAGATACAAGCAACTACTAAACAGTTGTAGCAGTTGAATAAAATTAAAAACAAAGAAACACACATTAAACAATTTAGAAAAAAAATCTTATTCAGCCTTATGTTCCTATTAAAAGTTATTTTATAGAAGAGACCAAGCCAAGGCTGGAATTGCATTTCTGCATGTCCCTGCAGAAAAGGGTGTAAGAGGTAGCAATATGATGCAGAGGCTGGTTGATCAAACAAAGATAACAAAACATATATATCGCAATACAAACACATACAATACATCATAGAAGGTGGCAGGTGAAGATGAAGACTTCCAAAACTAGTTCAAATAAAAAAAAAAAAAAAAGACAAAACAGAAATGAATCATGTGTCATATCCATGTATTGCAGTACAGTTGTTTGCAGAAGTGGACCTTTTAAACAGGAACATACCAGTACAATGTGGTGATTATAGTGGCTGATTAGTTGTCCCACCATTCAACAACATTTAAACCCCTTAGAAAGTAGTCAAATTGAGATATATTGAGTCTAACAATACTGGAACCAACCAGGTTAGAATTCCCAGAAATCATATGGAGGACATGACCTGATTGTCTTCTATGGTAGCTCTCCTCACAGTTACTGAACATGGTTGAACTCTATGTAAAGGAAATCCCGGTGGTCAAAAGTGGCTGAACCTGGTCGCAAGAGGAAGGACTGTGATCTGGGGAAACATATACAGCAGTCATTCAGTGTGGCCAGCCTCTGTGACCTGTCTGATTTGGGCTAAGTGCGGCGCATTTAGTGTGACTCACTGGCGTTATCTTTGCTTCTGCTGGTCATACCAGATAGGAGGAGTCACCTCACCAATTACCAGGTACAGAAAAATGTGACTCACTGACAAGTATGCTAATTTTGTTTTCAAGTACTTTCATGTGATTGTGTGACTTTCTGGCACTTGTAACAGTGGCACACCATCTGGTACAAAAGCCTAAAATATTCTGGAAATATTATTTAACCAGGTTGGAACTTAATCCTCTGGTGTCCCGTCTAGACAAACCGCTGCAATTTGGTTTCCTAGAATTCATCCTGGAGTGATTAAAGGAGTAGGAGATGCTACTGTGGCCCATTTTTACAGGATGTGAGGGTTCAAACTTGAGTTTCTGCCTGGTTTTGGCATCACGTCTTCTCAGCTGTGTGGGGCTGGACTGAGGTCACGTCCTAACCACTGTCCCACCAGTCCACGCTGACCCTGACTAACCTGTGGGCGGCTTTAACCAGCAGCCGACAGCAGGAGAACTTAAAGCTGCCGCCTGCCTCTGCCTCCTCACGACAAGACTGGCAGACGAGCACAGCAGGTCACAGAAGTGAGAAAGCTGTTTCCTAGTTGGCCCTTCACGGGTCATTTCCCTCCACAATGGTAATATTTTTACATTGACTGTATCCATTAGCCCCTGAGCATCCAAAGAGGAAAGTCATAATAAGATTTGTGCATATGTAAGCTATAAAGAGCCTTGAATGTTGTGGCAAGTGCAACTCTGCCGTTAAACCGGGGCCCCTATTTGAGTTGGAGAAGAGGGATTTGGAACGATGTGTTTCTATTTGCCGCACTGAGCTGTGAGCCAACTGGTCCATTTTCCACGATCCACTTTCACAGGGCGCTTTTATCCCTCACAAAGCCCGAATACCGCAGAGAAAATGGGACGGGGCGGAGTTCAAACGACAGCTCAAGTTTTATGTTCAGTTGAATTGGAAATGACTTTTTAAATGCCACTCTGTACGCGCTGTTCTACTGTAAGAACTCGGTTAATGAATTTAATGTGCAGTTTTTGGCACGGGATGTTCATTTTTCATCTTTGACTGATTAAAAAGTTGAAGTGATTTATAGCTGTAATGGGAGTCTGGGTTGTTTTGTCATGTGGGCAACTTATTATGATTTTAGCTCCCCTCATCTGCGTCATCAGCGACCGTATTTACCATATTGTCGAATGCATTGTGCCGCTGGTGAAATATTGCATTTCAGTTGTAACATGAAGATATATGAAGCTCCCGGCTGCTGACTGACCGATTGAGAGTTATCATGGCTCTTGAGGTTTGAGATGAGAGGTTCATGTAGTCAGCACATTCCCTGCTTTGTTTTCTGTGAGACTGCTCAGCGTTTTTCTGTTAGAGAAATATTCTTTTTGTTACAGAATTATCTTTTGCAGTGGATTGTACACTGTCGGGAGTTGCATAAAGGGCCATGAATATGGGGTTGAGCTTTACTTCTTATGGACCTGAGCTTTACTCTACTTACATTACTTCTTTCAATTCTTGGGAAATTCTCAACCTGCCTGCTGCATGCAATCGTGCTAAATCAGTAGTTTTCCCGAGAGGCGACTGTGTAATATGCCTCGGCAGTTATATTTGGGCATATTCCACAGTGTTTAGACTGCCTGGTGTTTGTACATAAGGCTTTTGGAGAACTTCATTTGCATCCTCTGTGTAATTTGTAGTCCCTATGAACATTTTTGTGGACAGGAGTTAAGGGAAGTGGTGGCACTTATCTCCAGTGGTGGTCTCACCTCAACCCCAGAGCCTCAAGTGTAAGGATTTAAACAACTTTAATTGTGTTGTAAGGAACACATTTAACACATTTAGAAATACTGCAATTATACTAATAATGATCATGCAATAATGAATGACTTTTAAGGCTTTTAATTCATTGTAACAGCAGTGTATAATGCATAGGCTATTTCTTCTGAAGCAGGTATGCAGTGACTCACTCTGAATAAAATATCCTGTTACAATGTGTAGAAGGAACTGTTTAATATGCTTATTCACTTTCTCACCTACAGTTAGAGCTAGGAGAATGACACCGCTCTCACTGTCTGCTGATGAAGCTGGATCCAGGAGACGGTTAGCTTAGCTTAGCACAAAGACTGGAAACAGTAGTCAGCTAGCATGACTCCGTCCAACAGTAACAGAATCTGCCAACCAGAACCTGAAACCAGGCTAGCTGTTTCCCCCAGTCTTTATGTTAAGCTAAGCTAACCATCTCCTGACTCCAGCGTCATAAGAAATGCGACTAGTATCTATCTTCTCATCTAACTCTGCAAGAAAGCAAATTCGCTTGCGTTGAAATTTCTTAGTTTTTACATTCACGGGATCAAGTGAGGGAGACTTTGCATTTTAGGCGGCACTCGGGCTCTAACAGAGGCACAGCAGGAAAATGGTGAGTCAAGGGATTTTTGAAGGACACATTCTTGTCCCCCTGCTCTCTCAGCACCAGGAGGTCATAAACATGATGAAGATTTACTACTGATGCTGCTGAAGGATATATTTAAAGCCATCATTCTTTCACTGCCAAGTCATTGATACCTCCTCCTTAGGGTAGAGTTGAGTGATGTGATGGCAGTATGTTGTACGGTGATTTATATGAAGTCAGTGACAATGTGATAATTGATAATGACGATAGCATAGAGCAAAGCGATCCTCCTGTTACTTTAGAGATTTTATTACACTCTGTGCACAACCTGTCTGTTTGTACTGCAGTCTATAGAAAATTAGGATCTAGCCTGTGTTTACAGTGTGGGCACACAGAACCTGTATTCAGTGACGCCACAGTCGAGGTGAAAGGACAAGAATCAGCCATGGCCTTGTTGAGACCTCTGGTCAGCATGTGGTTCCAGGTATTCCCTGCATCTATGAGCTTCCCTCTCTGGGTCATCAGTGTTTTGTGCTTTGGTGTTTTATCCATGACAGTGTTTTATCCATGACAGTCAAAATTAAATAGAGAGAGACAAAAAAAAAAAAAACCTAACCAAACAATATAACATTTTCATGTTGTCAGGCTGTTTTTCCCTTGTTCCAATTTTTGAGCCAAGTTGGTAAAAAAATTAAAAATCCCCAATTTTTTTTTTTTTTTTTACAGTTCACTTGTTATGCAGATTAAACAAATGAGATAAACTGTGTTCATTAGTGAACTTTAGAGATGCTGATTCTGATTTTATTACATTTATACAGAGTCAGGCTAGCTGATTCCCTGTTTCCAGTCTTTATGCTAAGCTAAGCTAATTGAATAGACCTTCATATTTACTGTACAGACATGAGTGCGGTATCATCTAACACCTCAGCTAACTCTTAATCGTGTTTCCCAAAATGTTGAACTGTTGCTTCAAGACAGCAAGCAATAATATTTACCAAAATGTTGCAGTTAGTCAAGTCTCAGAGAACTTGCATAGTTCCCTGCACATTCAGAATTATTGTTCTGTTCAGACTGAAAACAATTAGTGTTAAATACAGCCATATTTTTCTGTTACTATTTGATTGGCATGTGTTTTCTTTTGCACTGACAAAAATGTTGCAATGTTGTGATCCTGGGACAAGTCATCCCTCCCTGCTACGCACAAAGTTGATGGCGTGTGTGTGAGTGTGTGCACTTAAACTTGCTTGCACAGGCATGCAGGGAGTGTGGCGACTGAGCAGGTCTAATGTTTTTGGTGGGTGTCTCGCGCACACACCCGTGCGCTGCCGGGATAGGGTGGCCGTTGTGATTGAGGACTGTGAGACTGTGACTCACACCACGAACGTGACACCTGCACCGTCCAGGTCGTCACGTAACTGAGGCACACCCCAGCTTGCGCAAAAACGCTGCTTCTGACGTAAATACTCCAAATGAATCCTGCCAGTCAACCCCTGGAGGCAAAGAAAGAGCTTTTAGGCTGACAAGTTTTTTCAGGCGCATTTAATGGCTGCAGCATTGAGGCCTACATTTCCACTGATTCATTCATCGATTTCCCCAGTCATATGTCGAACTTAATGGGCCCAGCGTTTTCAATGCCAAATATTTCCTCCACATGTGTAGAAGTCTATTGATAGCATGTGGCTCCATTTAATGTAGACACATAAAACAACAAGCAGGAAGCATTAAAACCATGTGAGGCTGGCTTCGCTGCTCTGCAAGGGACCCACTTCTCAATTCAGCCTGTGTACTCACCGCCCAGG
This sequence comes from Seriola lalandi dorsalis, assembly GCF_002814215.2. Lineage (NCBI taxonomy): Eukaryota > Metazoa > Chordata > Actinopteri > Carangiformes > Carangidae > Seriola > Seriola lalandi. The sequence goes on from NW_019525496.1 coordinate 3,296,570, forward strand.
ACAGGGACACAAACACACACGCACACACACATACCTGTTCAAGCAATTAGACACGCCTGTTCTCCATATTGGAATAATAAATACAGACTAAGGGGTGCTGCAGTACTGTACCCGGTTAATGCTTCTCTTTCAGCCCTCTGCGCCTTATTAGAATAAACAGAAGTGGTTCGCAGGTTTGGGAAAGTTGACGAGTGGCAAACAGACCTACGAGTTCAGCCAGTATTCACATATATTTCTTGTGTTTTGTTTAAGCGTACCACAAGCGCCAGTTTATATAAGTTTGCCATACAGAGCGATGCAATCAGCGTGAGAAAGTTTTCGAGGGGTATATTTTAAAGTTAATGTGCTGTGCTCTTCCATGATTAACCAGACTCTATTTTAAATGTGCTGATACAATAAACCCCACTCATGTGGTTCTAAGAGAAGGGGAAAATGAATGCTTGTTTGAACTACTGTTTGACCCAGTTTTGGCAGTGTATATCATTTATTTGTGACACCCAATAGTGCGGAGGGCTCTTAGCGAGACTCCCTCCATGGTAAACAGTCATAAAAAGACCAGGATTCAGTTGCACAAACACAAATAGCTGACTATTCATAGGACTAATGCGAGCTGCCAGGGACACCAGCAGGCCTTGAAATGCATTGTCGCAGCTCGTAGAGTTATGGCATGGCTCAGGGTGGAAAGCTTGGCTGGGTGAGGGGCTGAAGGTGTAAAGGTATTCCCATATAACTTCCCCTTTCCCTTGCCTCTTTTCATTCAGCTCTTCTTTCTCTCTGTCTGTTTTCTCTCCACCCTGTATCCACCCCCCCACCTTCCTCCCCCCAAACAAACCTCTGCTCTTACCATGTGTGCTGCAAACTCATGATGGAGACATTTTCGTCATGACAAAGATGTTTCCCAGGAGCACACTTCTATGTCAAATTATTTCTGTTTGTGCGTGTTTTTGATATGTATGTACAGACAGTGATATGCCCTCAGATAACCTTGTTTCGTGAACCATGCTGCAAATTGGATTATGAAGGTGTCAAGTCTCTCCCTGATGGTCAAAAGCTATTTTCTGAGTGAGACATTAACTTGCCATTACCCCCTACAAACCACAATGGACGAGTGTATAATTTAGCAGCACACTGATTGATTGGTCTGTTTATTTTTTCGTTTGGCCTGACAGGAATTTAAGACTTCAACTTTCAAATTCTTTGCAGATGGCCAGCCGGCCCTTTGAAGCCCCACTGTAATTAACCTTTGGAGGAGAATAACAAACCAGTACACAGGGGCACTGTGGCCTGGCTCAGCTGCTTTGATGTGGTTCCTGTGTTTGCTCTGCCGTGCGCTGAATGGGAGGTGAACTCTGCAGACATGTCCGGGGTTGCTGAGGGGCACGTCACACCCAGGGGGTCTGCCTCCAACCGTCACACCACCACCAGCATGGAAAGAACTGTTATCGCCTTTCTGAAACATTGGCTACATTTACTTACACAGAGGCGCTTGGCCATTGGCCACAGTCTTAGCACATATCATACCCTGCAGTCAACTCTCCCTGCTGCCTCAAATGAACCAGAGGACATAACAATCCTGTTGATCTTAGATGACCTGGCTACTGACGGAGTGATGAACTTGAAGAATAAAACACCCACTGAGCTGCTGATTTCTCCCTCCCTATTGGAAATGACTTGTAATTAGTGGTGGAAGATGAAATCAGACAAAACTATCATTGCCACAATGTGAGTTTAGTTTTTACCACAGTGTCAAAAAATCTACTTACAATCAAGTAAAAACTTTAAAATTAAGTACATCTATGATATTGTAATTAAATCTACATTCACTGATTTTTTTTTGTTGGCAATCGAGGGCAGCAGGACAAGCTGTAAACATACTATTATACTGAATGATGTACTATCCCCTTATAAAGTTGATATGGCGAACAGTTCCTTATTTACACATCCAGTAGACATGTACCACCTGATGAATATAAGTCCAATATTTACTCTCCTTTTGACTCTGTTTTGGTCTCCACCAACTCCAGAGGGAAATATTTGTCTCTTAAGCGGCTAAATACTCCACTATGTTCAACAGCTAGTTCCTAACTTTGTCTGTTAGCTAACTAACAGTTGTTTGCCAAAACAATGAGCTGAAAGATGCTGAATTTTTTCTGATTATTCTTTCTGGTTTCATCACTACAGCCAACGCATTTCACAATGCCTGTTGCTATTTATCCATTATTTATATTAGATTGATTAGTGCAGCTTTCAATTAAAGGATACATATTATTACTAAAATATAACCTACTTACAGTAAGTACCAAAAGTACAAAGTTTCCCATCTAGCCAATCTAAGAGGGTTATACACATATATAGTATATATATATATATATATATATATGTGTGTGTAAAACGTTGATCCCAGCAGTAGAAAAGAAAAAATATCTTACCACTTAAACCTGTCAAACTGGTCTGACACTTTTTCAGCATTTGTCAGCAACCCCTTCATGCAGTCCCATGGGTTTCATTACTGCTAGTGAGAGACAAACATCTTCTTCTTCTTGCTAAGCACACACCACATCTCCGTGCTTGACTGAGAAGAAGGCAGCCATATTTGACCCCATCAAGCAGCTGGGTCTGGAGGCTATTTGGCTCCATGCTGCAACTCTGTGGTGGCTTTTAATTAGCTGGGGCTTTAGTGGGAGCTCCATCATCAACAGAGCGTTTTTGAACACATTGCTGTTCCTCTGCTCTTTAGACCTGCAGTGCAGCTTTCCACTTGGCAGGCTGGGTGGTGTAGCATTGCAGGCACCTTATATGAGATCTTTATCATTCATATAGAGTGACATTCACTCGCTGCATTGACAGATTGCTGCAGTGGCATGAGACCAGTCAGTCGTCTCTGTTCTCCCAGAAAATATGTTACGACTTACGAGGAGTTAATGCTGAACAGACCACTGATATCTGGCTTTGGATTTTTTCCCCAGGGCTATTTTGCTTCTTGCACAAACTGTGTGTTAAGTTGAGTAATATGTCAATGCCTTTGAGCTGCTCACTTTGTGCTGTGTCTTTGTTATCACTTATACTCTTTGTTCTTTTGATTTGCAGCATGATCCCAATATTTAATTTACTTATTTTTCTTCACCAATTCACAAAGAGCAGTACCACTGTGGTCATATATTTCACACCATGTCATGGCTCACAAATAATAGAGGAAATTTTTATTCACCCACTTCTAATGATCCCATGTGCCAGCAGCATGAATTCTCACCCACAATGCTACAGTAGGATTTTTTTTTTTTCCTTCAACAACATCTCCATGTGCATTTAACAGGCCAGAGGAACAATGTTGGCCTTGTGGAGGCTTTCCATGCGTTTTCTGTTAAGGACGTGGCATTTCAGAGAAACAGATCCCTTTGAATGCCTCACAATGGCAATGGATTTTTGTGTGTCAAAGTGTGGGCCAAGTGGGCTCGAATTCATTTTTCAGAGTTTTGGGGAAAAAAAACACACTCACTTAAAATGTATACTGATATTGTCTGCATACATTAAAGTACTTGGCTGCTTCCTTCCCCTTGTAGAAGTGTTGTGTGTGTTTGCAATGTGTGAGCACGGTGGGAAGGTTTCCACTGGCCCTGAAGTGCCGGTGGGTGGGAGGTGGTGGAGAGCAGAGCAGTGGTTGTAAGCTGTGGACAGATCGGTGCTCCGTCCTATCTGATTTTGTATAGCTGACATTCTGGCTCAATGGGCCATTTCAACACCTCGACACTCTATCCACATGGGATTGCAGACAAAGCTGCAGACCTCGCTCTCTCTATGTCATCCCATCTCTCTCTACCTCTTTTTCTCTGTCTAGACAGACAAATGTGCCTCTTTTCCTTTTGTACAAATCCTTTTATACGGTGCTGTGATGTAAAGCTGGTTTATCTTTGAGCCTATTTGGTCAGGAAATTGAGTGACTCAAGTCAACGACGTACATTCAGTATTCATATCACCCGTTTTAATTGTGTGTGAAAACACAAAGAGTATGAATGAGTGTGTCTTTAAAAATAAAATCTGGTATCAAGACAAAGAAAATATAAGATAACTACTATGTATTATATAAATTCAGACTACAGTCAAAGTGCAGGTAGACTTAGCGTTAAAGCTGCTACAGTCAACATTTTTACATTAACACAGGATCAAATGTAAAGAAGATAATTCATAGTGACAGCCTCATAGATATATTACCACCCTACTGTGCAGTTTCTGTCAGCATTGCAGAACGTTATAGCATCTTTAAGATCTTTGTTTTGGTTTTAAAGCCCACATCTTTACTGTTTTGGTCCTCTCTCACTACTTTCATCTAGATTTAGTTTCCAGAAGCAGCAGGAAGATGTTCTCAGCTAAAGAGCATTGATAAACCCAGCACCAAACGGCAGACTAACTGGTGTCATAGTGGAGTATTTACAGTAGTGTTAATATTGCTTGAAATAATAATAATGTCGCACCATCTCTGTCATAACAATCCACTGTTTGCTAACATGTTTGCCATATTAGTTTAAGCAAAGTACAATATAATGAAGCACATAATTATTAGCAGTTATTTCTGTCACACCTGGATAATAGGTGGATGGGAACAAGAGCTAATAGAAGCCAGGAGAGAGACAGAGGCAAAGAAGCAGGGAGGGAGTGCCCTTTTGCTTGCACTCCACTATTTTTATAACTCTCCGCGGGTTCACGGAGGCTGGCTCCTGCATGGCTGCCCACGGTGTTCGGTTACCAAGAAAACTTTAATGTGTGCAAGCTTACATCAGGGGCCACCGGCTGCAAGAGTGCAATCTGATGTTGTGACAGCGTGTGTCACCTTTACTGGCGGGGTCAGAGAGGGCACAGTTTTGGGGAGCATGCATAGGAGCAGTTATGTAGGCTACTGAAATGAGGATTGAATTACTGTCAGCTCTGTAGATGTACTTTGTCTTGATTATCAGTTGCTTGTGTATAATTACATTGAGAAGAGAGTAAGGAGTACAGGTTTACAGTATGCTGTACAGTTGGATACAGCTGACACTACTTGTCAACAGTATTTAAAGCTGCCCTCTAATGAGCAGCAAAACAAGCTGTAAACACAATAAACTGACGTATATAAAGTTCATATGGCAAACATGATAGCAAACAGCTACCTCTTTACACATCTCCAGGACATGGCGCAACGTAACCTTTCATTAGGAGTCATGTTTCTGGCCACCTGATGAATGTAAGTCCACAGTTCACTCAGCTCTGTTTTGGTCTCCACCAACTCCTGAGGGAAATATCTGGTTCTTCAGCTGGTAAATGTTTCACTATGTTCACCATAGCGGCTAACTCAGTCTGTCTTTCCTCTGGTGTTGGGCAGGTAGTGTACAGTGGGTTTATAAGACTAAGAGACTCAAGTAGTAGGACAGTCCCATTTAAGATGCACACAGTTTCAGTTTAGTGGTTTAGATAATCTGACTAAGCTTGTTTGTCATATAACTATAACACCCAGGGTGTGATAAACTGTGTTTTTCTTTAAGAGATAAGAAGTTAAGTGTGAGACATGAATGGATGGAGGAGCAGGTCAGAACGGCTCATGTGACCATTGGTGACAGTATGACTCTCTTTCTTACAGGCCACCATTTTGAGGGCAGTACGGGTGGTCTGAGCAGGGCTCAGGTTCTGTACTGCTGATGTCCTCTTGCAAAGTCAGCAAACGCCCTCTGCTCACACCCCACACACACACAAACACACACACACACCCAATGACCATCAATCTCCTCATTTGTGGCACCGACAGGCAGAAAAAGCAGCAAACAGTCTGCCTGTGTGCTGTCTTCGCTGCCACCTCATCCCTCTATTTATGCTTTTACTTCTTCTTTTTCAGACTGACTCCTTCATTGCAACCATTCCTTTTCTCTCACTCACTGCTTCTCTAATTTGCCCCTGTGTGTATAACGGGAATCCACTGCATGGCTCAAACGAAACCGAATCCTCAGATGGGAGCAGGAGAGCAAGGCAGCAGCTAAAGGGGAGGTCATGCAGGTTTATGGAAGGTCGCACTGGCCCCGCCGCTGATCAAACAGATGGAGATGTGCTTTGATCGTGGGCCTCGCGTTGCTGCCCCATCCAACGTCCTCCAGCAAGTATCTGAAGTTACGTAAGCATCACAAAGAGTGGGATCCACCACCGGGCCCGCAGCAACAGCTATGCCTTCGATCCTGACCTCCCGTCCCACCTCAGTCTTGTGACTACAGGGCATGGGGATGGTGGTGGGCATTTGAGCCATGCCTGGAAGGTAACTCCTGGTGCCAGTGTTGGGTTTCAAACTCGACCTACAAAGTGAGAAGCAGAAGCCATGTACTGATGCTGTCAGGGCCACGAGTGAGGTATAGGGGAGAAAAGGAGAGAGAGACAGTAAATGAGGGAGACAGAGAGAGAGAGATCAGAAAGAGAAGAGAGAAAGAAAGAGAAGCTTCCTGAAACTCCCCCTCTGTGCTTCCCCTGCTGCTATGCATGCTGGGCATGAATGTGTCTCACCAGAGAGCTTGAGTCCTCACCACTACTGACAGCCCGCAAACCCAAACACTGAGGGAATGCTTCATTTTTGGGACCACGGTGGTTTCTGGCACTAAATCCTGAGATTTTATTTATTTCTACTTGGTACATAAGTTGTTATTAAATATTGGCTCTGAGTAAACATTTCACCATATAAGCACGAGTTAGGCTGCTGCAGGGATCAGGACTTAATGATTTGCACGTGGTTGTACAACTGGCACCTTTATCACTCTCCCAATTGTGGAATAAAGTTATAGAGAGGTGACAGACTCTGCCATAAGCAGTGGAGCACAGATGAAAACTGATATTTTTATGTCATTCAAGATTTATTGTCTGCTTTACTGCAGAGCTGCCAGATCTGCTCTGTATCATAAGACATAACAGAGATAATAGATCTGAGTCCCAACAGGTTGATTCAAACACTTGAGGTGAATCCACTCCCACCCGCCAAGCAGGAATGATAGGAATGACTTTCTCAGCCACATTCTCTATTGTCATCCTGGGAAGCTGAAGAAGGAGTGGTTTATTTGAGAAAAAGGAAAACTTGTAGTGGCTGTCTTCTGCAAATAAGTCTTGCTTCATTAGAATTCTTTTTAAAAACCTGTTAATGTATTAAGCGTCCTGACATTAGAGTGTTTTGTTGAGTATTATCTGTTCATTATAGTAGAATAGGAAGTTATACTTTTTATATCTGGGTCCAGCTGAGCAGCTAATGTGAAAACTAATCAGAAATCAATTGAGGAAAATGATGTGCAGTGTTAAGTGATGGTGAATACAAGACAGAGTCTAGACCTACACTAGTGGGTCTGTGAGACTGCGCTCAATCCTAACATTAGCATGCTAACATGCTCACAATGATGAAAATAAAAGGCTGGTGTTTATCAGCTAGCCCTGCAACGTTTGTTCACCATATTAGTCTGGCTTGTTAGCATGCTAACATATTATGCTAATAAGAACTAAACACAGAGAAATGTCTTGTTTGTGGATATTTGGTCCCATAAACCCAAGTATTGGACACATTAAAAAATTTGACCCAGATAAAAGTCAGGGGATCTTCAAAAATATTTAAATTCATCTTCAGGAGGGCATGAATGTGCGAACCCAATTTCACTGCAATCCATCAAATTCAACTTGCCAAATTGACACTAAAGGAGAAGTCATCATCAACAGCGTCATTTGGAATCATCATTTACAAACCATGAATGTCTTTGTGCCAATCCGTCCTGTAGACATTGAAATATTCTCCAAATAAGAAAAACAGTGACCTGCCTGGGGCGCTATTCAAGACACCACTAAAGTCATTAAGGTTCATCCTCTGGGCATCATAGATGTCTGTACCAGATGTCATGGTAAACCATCCAGTTGTTGTCAATGCATTTTATTAAAGCCACAATCAAAGTCAGAGCAATTCATCTTCTGGGGACAATGAATGTCTTTGCACAATTTCATGGCAGTCCGTCAGTCAGTTGTTGAGATATTTCAGTCTAGACACTGCGCTACTAACATTGTTAATATACAACTGATACGGGACACTGACAGAGCTAACATGGCCAACAATGGTGTGTGTGTATGTTAGAATGAATATATGTGCTGTATGTGCTGATGTATGTGTGCATCATAATTAATCTAAACCATCTTTCACATGCTGCATGCTCTGTTGCACATAATGCGTATACCATTTGCAATGTGTTTGCTCTGAGCAGTAATTAATCAGAGGTTTGGTGTCCATTTGCAGACACAGAACATTCTGCTCTAATGTGTCTAGACAGTGGAGAGGGGTAGATGTATTAGTCACATGTACCATTTATAAACAGCAAAGAGAAAGAGACAGCGACATGGTAGCGTGATACAGCACCGTTGGGTTGTTGATGACAGATTAAATGACAACATTATGTCTCTGTGTCTCACACACTGGCATTTTCTGACTCACCCTGTCACCCTGTCTCTGTATGTATGTTGCTGGGCCTCCCCGGTAGTTGCCGGCTCAAGTGGGCTAAACTTAACTCCCAGCCTTCCATGAATTTTGGACATTTATTACCACACCCTTCCTTGCCATTGCTGGCGCCTTCTTCTCAAACACAAGTGTTTTTGTGCCTGCAGCCAAACCAAAGCAGCAGCCAGCAGAGAGGCTGTAAGTGACTGCTGCTGAGGAGTGAGAAGGACAGAAAACAGGAGTGGAAACATGCCTGTTAAATATACAACACAAACAAAATGCAAAAAAGGGACTCCGTCTAAAAATATCCTGGAACTGCACCAAGTATAGGACCAGTGGCACTGTCCAAAAATACATAGTATTGTTGTGGGAGGAGAAAGGAGACAGGCTGCTGTATGTGGCTCAGTGTTTGGGGGGGTACAAGTTTGGATACAGTGCATGATTTCCCGTAATCTATGAAAACAATTTCAGCAGAACTACCTGACTAGCAAACTGTTTGCCCTGAGAAAATCCGCAGCTTACAGAGAAGATGAATCACCCTAGATAAAATTTCCACGGCTTCCTGAAATATGAAAAAGAGGTGTGATTATACTCGCCTGTCTCTCCTGGTGTGGTGGTGTGTGTGTTTCTGTGTGAGAAAGACAAAGGCAGCAGTGGGAATGAGAGTTGGAGTGTTTACATATCCCAGAGTTCTTATCAACAGTGTCAACTAAGAGGTAAATTTAATCTCACCTTGACCTTGAACTGGCGTGGGACAGCCCTGTCAAAAAGAGCCCCCACCCAGTTCACTAACACACCCACACACACCCACAAAACAGATTTGGAACATTTTATGTAAACACTTCTTGTCTTTGACGTTAACATCCCACCCTGTAGCAGATTAACAAAGAAAGGAAAACGATTCTGACATAAAAAATGTTTTGAAGTCTTAAAGAGTCTATTTGCTCCCCAACCTTTTTAAATCATTGATGACTCCCTTTCGTCTCTAGTGTGTTTTTCATGACAGTATATCTCACCCACGTTTAACCTCTATCTTGATTTCTGCCCTGATGAATATTGTAAAAATGGAGATCTTTTACTTGTGGTGTGAACCATTTCTTTCACGTGATTACAATGCACTTAAAATTATTGTTATTTATATACTGTCTATATAGATCCTCTGTCATGCAGGAAGTGGGGTGTTTTACATTTTTGGCTGCAGCAACAATGTTTGCATTAAGTAGACCAATGAGAAGACACCAGAAGATCCAGTTTCAGCATGAGAACAGCGAGTCTACAGCTGAGCTATCGGCTATGAGTCTGTACTTGAGCTAAGTACTAAATATCAGCATGCTAATGTGCTTATATTATATTATATTATATTATACTATATTATATTATATTGTATTGTATTGTATTGTATTGTATTGTATTGTATTGTATTGTATTATATTATATTATATTATATTATATTATATTATATTATATTATATTATATTATATTATATTATATTATATTATAGGAAGAGGAAACCTCTGGTGAATTTCCATGCAACATTTCATGGTAATGAATCCAATACTTTAAGTCTGGACCAAAGTGGGGGAGTGATTGAGACATCCATAGAAGTGCAAGTGTGGCTATGTCTATATCAAAATCCATCACAGAAGAGATCAAAACAAAATCACCACAATCACCAAACGAAATTAAACTCTCAGAATACAGTTTTAGTTAATTCCCTACTGTTGTTGCCAGACATTGCTCAATAGCTCTTTAAACAGACTGCCCACAATGGAAGCCCAAGCTTAGACAGACAGAGAGATAATATTATTCTAAATAACTTCAGATATATTTGTTGAAGGCAGTCAAGAACATGAGCAAGTGTCACATATAGCACTTGACAGTGTGGTGCATGAAAACAGCTTCATTACTGTCAGAAGTGGGCAACAGTCTGTCAGCAGAGTTTTACTTAGACTGATGTTAGGATATATTGCCTGAGCTGGTGGGCAGTAAGAAATCAAATGCTGCTGACAGTCATGTAGTCAACCAAGACTTAGTGCTTTTCTGGGAATCTGAGCCCTTTATTAGATTCAGAAAAAAAAGTCACTGTGCTTCCAGTGAGGACGTCCTCATATTTCTCTGTCAACACCAGCATGTCCGGTCCAGCCGTGAGAGCGGACGTCCGGTGGGCCACTCAGGCCGTGGTCATTCAGGGGCTTGGTTACATGTCTTCCACCACTGAGCAGAAGCTGTGGTACCTGGGGGCTTCTGTAATGTTATTCTCTTGCAGTGGGAGTGTAAGGAATGGTTTGCAATACGGAGAAAGATTGAGAAAGCAGCAGCTGTGCAAACATGGCAGGTCTGCAGCAGATGGGGTGTGAGCGTTCAAAGATTTTGTGGGAGAAACGTGGAGAAGGGAAAGAGGGATTCTCTTTGCTACCAGACGCTCTCTGGTCTGTTGATCCTGTCTTCCTCCAGACTGCAGATGCTGATTTAATCTAGACTCTGATATGGGGAAAAGAAGACTTCCTCTTGCCACGGTCTGAAAACTGGCTGATGGTTGTCTTTGTAGGAAGTCTCCAGGTACTGCATGTTTTTCCATGTAGCTGAAATCTGCTGCAGTTCCTGTGCAAGACAGTCTCATTCCACAAAAGAAAAGCCGGTCAAAACCACTGACCCCAGTTGGATCTGATTATTGAAATATGAAAAACAGGTGAGGAGAGAGGCGAAGTCTGCATTGCATTTTGATTTGTGAAAATGATCTCTAATGTTTCTATATTGATCAAGATGAGTCCAGGTGCAGGAAAAATGTCAAGAAGAAAAAAAAAACAAAAAAAAACTCAAGGCTTTCTCTGGCATCTCTCTCCTCCTGCTGATTGCCAGCACAACTGTGACCACCACAGTGCACATTTTTCCCTTAATCATTTCCATGCATCTCGCAAGGATTGAGAAAATTGCTGTCATAAGTTGTACACAGACATATGCTGTTCCCTCCATGTTAAAGTAAACACAGAGGAAACTCACCCTCTTTTTTGTTTACCCTGCTTTTCCAGTCACCAAACAAATACAGCAAATTGGTCCTAATCAAAACATTGTGAAAGTGCAAATGGTTTTTGAACGCAGCCTTCTTGTCTAACTTGAGCAGTAATCCCATTTGAAACATGTGACAGTAAGTAATGTATAGCATCTTTGTGTCCTCTAATTCCCCAACCCACACAAACTTTTCTCTCTCTCCATTTCCTCTCTCTCTCTCTCTGTCTCTCTCTCTCTCTGTCTCTCTCTCTCTCTGTCTCTCTCTCTCTGCTTCTCATCTGCACCGGCCTCTCATTTCCCTCCTGGCCATGGCCATTAATTAGCACTTGCTTATTGGAAACAGATGACTTTTAATAAATTAGGGTCATGTTTTGAATTGCTTTAATACTTCCATCCCAGTTCCTAAGCAGCAACATGAAAGCATTCCTCTGCCAGTTCAACCCAATGCCCAGAATTCGCAGAGATTTGAGGGAGGCAGGACAGCTGGGGTAAGAGCTGTGGACCCACATACTTAGGGAGTCCTGAGTTATCCTTTGGGCCACCACAGCTCACCATTTTTTTCCTTTTTCCCAGACCTTGTTTTGATAGCCAAGGCAGGCTGATTCATCAGACATTAGAGCCTACATTTAAAATAATCAGTGCCTCTATCTAGGGCAGTTCTTCATAACCGTTTCAGCGCTCAAGATTAAGGTCAGGCCCAGTTGCCGTATCTTACCTTACCCTAGCTTTCCCCTGGAGTCAACTCCTTCCAGACATTTCGTGGTTTCATCTCAAGTTCTCCTCTTCAGGGAGATTTTCCTGATTAGAGTCACAGAGCTCAGTGGATGAAATGGCAGAGATCACACACCCCCCCCCCCCCCCCCCCCCCAGCCCGCTCTCTTTCAGAGTGCCAGGCCTCCAGCCCATGTTCAGCTAAATCCTCACGGTCTTCCATCATTTACATGTATAGGATTTGTCATGCATGGCTTGCCCAGCTCTGGTCCTAACCAGGAGCAAAACAACTGTAACTCTAATCCTCCTTAAATAAGTCCCCCCTGATGTCACGCTGTGTATCCGTTCACTTTCTTAAAGTTTCATTAAACTGAAACTGTGTGGCCTCCCCTGAGTTTTTTTTTCTCTCTTGGCAAATTCAGAGGCACAAGCGTGAAACTCAGTGTAACATCTGAGTTGGATGACAGCCCAATCACTACTGAAGGATTTATGTGCGTAGATGTTCCCTTCAATGCTAAACAAAGGCAATTGAACACAAATTACCTCTCATCAGTGGCTGACCTCATAAATCCATATATTAATTTCTTCTTCCCCACCGTCGTCTGCACACTGGTGACAAATCTATTACTGCAACAACTCAGTCATTACCCCATTTATTTTATTTGCAATCCACTTAATTCTAGCAGGTAAAATTGCAGCATTAATGTCCAACTCTCTTTTTGGCCGCTCAGAGCGTAACTAATATGGGTATGGCTGGTATTCTGCTGCTGCGCTCTGTACTTTCTCTCCTTTAGCATTTTTTCAAGAAGAAAAATGACTTTCGTTTCAGAGTAGAGAAGCAGAGCACCGGGAGAGCGCGGCCCTCTCAGTTTTTCTCTGCAGATCTTTACTCTACTTGGTCACTAACAGCACCAACTGAAACGCTTTTCTTCTCCTAATGAGACAGATAATTTCTTGGCTCGGGCTGAATGTGGGTACTCTCTCTTACTGGCCACCTTTGACTTCAAGCTTTTTGGCATTTTGTAATACCATAAACCATGGGAATTAGCTTTAACTGCTTAATCCATTGACATTTGACTTGGTTTACAAAGCATTATAGAAGTCGCTCTGTTTCTTTACTTCACTGTGTGAATCGACAGTCTCTCCACTAAAAAGGAGCCTCCACATGTTTCTGATTGAAGTAATTGAAGGGAAAGCAGTGTATTTAACAATAATTATAGGTTTATATTAGCTAGTTATCCCACCTCCTCTCCAGTGCAATCACACCATCCAGAGGATATGGTTGTTGCATGTGGCTACATGGCTGTTTTTGGTGGCATTTTGTTGCTGTTACAGCTGGTCCCTCCTGAGTCTCACATAGCCAGACCAACCTCCAGAGTTGTGTCAGTGCAGGAGAGTGGTCTGGCTGCACCTATTATTCTGCAATAGGGGGAAAAAAAAGCTTTGGTTTGTTTGCATTTCTTTAAACCAATTGTAATCGTCTTGGGCGGCGCTGAACCCCAGGATGCAGCGCCTGCAAAACAGTGTCGGAGGGGAACTTGTTTTGGTGGATTATTTGCACGTGGGGAGCACAGTCAGTAAAATGCCTAAAACACCACAAAAAACGGCAAAGACACATGTTGATGGTGTGATTGCACGATCCAAATCTTCATCAAAATTAGGCATTTTCAGTGGGTAGGCTGCTCACTCTGAGGTTGCTGGAGTTTCCCATAGTGAAAAAGATTTTGAAAATGTTAACAGGCAGACCAAGTGGAATGAGATGAGAATGCTCCCTGAAAAAAGGTGCCCTATGGCCCTATAGGTGTTATACCTACAGCCTAAATCCACTGAGCTCTGACTGTGTTCTGTGAAACGTGTTGCTCATAGTGACGAACCCAGAGAGAATCACCCGACTGTGTGGTTCTCAGCTCTACAGAGAAGCATCTTTCAGCACATTGTTCTGGTTCAGCACGCTCATCAGTGTTGCTTTATGCAGCCCATCGTACCCACAAAACTACCTGCCAATAAAAAACAGCATGGACACAAAGTTAGCGACTAGCTGCTGAAAACAGTGAAGGATTTAGTTGCTTAAGAGCCAAGTAGTGAAACTCTCCATATACCTTCCTTTATATACAATATACTATACAAAACCTTAGAGAGCATATACGTGAATTGTGCAATTATTTATGCATTTATGTATAATATAGCCTACAGTATATAAGAATAGATATAATGCAAAGTAAAGTGTGTTAGATATGTTCCTACTTCTTATACCACAATAATACTGCTGGAGATGAGACAATCACTTTTTTGTTCATGACCAGTATGTATATGCATCTACAAACGAGGCTGTGTTAAGAAGTCATAAGTAAAAGAACAAAGTTTGGTGCCACTGCTTTAGATCATATTATTCTTCTATTTTGACTCCAACACTGTCTTGCAGAAATCATAAATATTTAACCTGTGAACAAAATGCAGTCATGTCTTATATATAGTTTTGTACTGGTATCAGTTCAGGCGCCACAAAATGGATTTTAAGGGTGATGGTTTGATTTTAAGGGATGGACAGACTGTTCTGCTGACAAGAAGGCGTACACATGCATATTAAGCTTAGGTATGTTTACTCTGCCGTCCACGTTGGTGGGAGCAGGCACCTCCTCACTGCTTTCTCTATAGCTGTATTTCTTCGTATTTCTTGCTGCCACATTCCTGCAGTCTCCTGTTCCCCGCTGCTGTGGAGGAGAAGAACTTTAACTGTTCTACATGGCTTTTTACAAAAGGAGGAACACACAATTTCAGTCGTTAACTTCCCCTTTTATTGCCCTAAAGTAGCCAGGAGAGAAAGGTACCATATGCTGGCTCTTTCATTGTCCACTGGCTATTTTACACATGTGGTAAAGTGGTTTTGAGATTTATAACTAAGAGTTTGAACTGAGAAAATGTTGTATCATGAGTTGAGGAGATGGAGGAATGCACGCACAAAATCCTGCCTAATCAGATCATTTCTACATCAATAGAGAGAGTGACTGATGGGAGAACAAGATGAGGTGCACAGGGCACAATTGGAGGAATGGGTGTAGCTTTGCAACAATCACCCCACCCCAATTCACATTCTCCTCACCCTTCTGATCATCTCACTGCCTGTTGGCAGCCCCCACACCCCACACTAAACAAATATACAATCCGGTCTGGTCCTGTTTTGCTTCCTCTCTCTCCCCTGCAACCTCCACAGGCTCGGATGCCCTTGACTTTGTACTCTGAGTCTTCGATGCTAATTCTCTGAGGTTAGGACAATAAACACCGCACTGATGGGCCTGAACCCAGAGGAGGCCACGCTTCCTGCCTGCACGAGCTAGTCTCTGGGAGAAAGACCAGAGGATTGACAGGAAAGAGGGTCAGGGAGACAGAAAGAGAGGGTACATGAGGCAGAAAAGAAAATGTGGAGAGAGAAAGATTATGTGTGTGTGAGCGAGTGAAAAATGGGAGTGGAAAAGCAAAAGAATGGGGGTAAGAATGTGGAATGTGATGCATGAATTATCAGCCAGATTTGAAGAAGGGAAAAGGGTTTAGGGTTAATTTGTTGTTGGACTTGTGTCTTTCAGAGCACAAAAAACATGAATCCACAGGTCTGACACTTCTTTTTTGTTTTTGTAACTTTTTAACAGTTTAGATTAAAATGTGCATACAGACATGGGCTTATTTCTGGATGGATGCAGATCACTGACATTCAGAACGCATGCGTTTCAGGCTTTGCAAGCCTGAAGAGAGCTCAAGCATGTTAGCAGCCTCTGTGCGGAGCTGCACGCTGCTTCTTTCTCTCCGCCTGCCTTTCTCTCTCCGTCTTCGAGACATCTGGCTGCAAGCATCTTTAGGATTCCATCAATACCACAGCAAGGGGGGAAAACCCCACAGCTGAAAAGAGCAGCCTCAGCAGTCTGAGTGCGGGCCAGCTCATATCAACTCCAACAACCTCTCAGTCATCTCGTTGAGCTCTCTGAGCTCTAGATCTGGTCCTGCCAAGAGCAGGGGAGTCAGAGGAATGAGGGGTGAGGTGCAAAGAGGGAGCTCATATCTGTCCTATAGTAAAAACCAGGGGGTCATTGTATGTGTGGGAGGGCTTGTGTGTGTGTGTGTGTTTGTGTGTGTGTGTGTGTGTGTGTGTGTGTGTGTGTATGCGTGTGTGTCTTTGGTGTCTTTGAATGGCAGCTAGGCAGTTCCAGCTGTTGTGCTTCATCTGGGCAATTAGCTGTAATCAGCTCTCTGAGCTCTCTGGGTGTTCTAAGACACTTTCACACGCTGGCACTCCACCGGATATCCCTCATCACCACATCCCAATCACACACACACACACACACACACACTTAGGCACACACACTGAGTTCTACCTGGAAACTAAAGTAATAATGAGAAGCTTCAACCCCCTGTGGAGAATGTACAAGAACATGGGTATTTGTGGACGTGTGTGTGTGTGTGTGTGTGTGTGTGTGTGTGTGTGTGTGTGTGTGTGTGTGTGTGTGTGTGTGTCTGTCCGTGTGTGTGTCTGTCCGTGTGTGTGAGTGATGTGTGGTGGTTGTTTGTAGCCAGGTCTCTGCGGGCCTCTCCAGCCCATGGCTCTCACTCTGTTCAAGCTTTGCCATGTGTTGCGCACATGTTCCCGTCAGCCCTGTGAATCAGTCTTTGTGCCGAGCAGCATCCTTCTCAGCGGTTACTGTATTTCCCCTTGTTACAAACACTGACCTCGTCCGCCTTTTCACCTGAGTGAAAGCACCTTCACTCCAATATGCTGGACAAAGCGGATACACATACCCATCGGGAACTATATACATACACACTGTAAAGTAATTCAGACGTGCATATATGAGAAAAATAAGCCAGTTTAGGCACAGGCCTTGACTCACACACAGAGAACAGAGGTTATCCCCTACCTTTTCCAGATCTACTGTGACCGATCCCCGTTACCAAAGGGGGATTACGGGATAGTCCAGTAAGTTCTCTGTGCCACTTCTCATCTCCGCAGTGTGTGGGCCGAGTTGGCCTGCAGAGGCACCGCGGGCAGGCAGGGCCGACTGCTGCTCTGGGCAACAGCTGCTGAACAAAATGGAGCTGAAAAATTCCACTCCCAGTTCCCATAAACAGGACTGAGATATAATTTACATATTGTGAGACGAGAAAAAGATTATGCACCTTGCTGCAGGGCAATTGTGTTACTGAGGGGTCACAACTAACCCATTATGCACGCCTCAACAATCCACCAGGGTGCGTCTGAGAGGTCAAAATGCTCATATTAGAAATGATGACATTCTCCAGTATTCAGCCGAGTTTCCATTTGCCCCCTCCCACATGCAGGTCAGAGGTCAGCGTCAGATACTGGGAGAGATTTTGTATTTTTCTCAAGGACACTTCAGCAGCGTGGGTGCCTGCAGACGTGGCATGAAACAGGTCTCATTACGCACTCTGTGACGTAGTGACAGCTGCTACGATGTTACATTAAAGTGCAAGTGACTGTACTGGTTGACCGTTGGTCAGCGATTGTCCGCCTCCAGCACCAAACAGCCTCTTTAAACCTGAGCTCTTGGTCTCACGTCTCCACCGGCTCCTCACATACATACGCTGGTCCAGCTGACTCATCTTAAACCCCTCCTCACACACGCCTACACACAGAGAGTGAATCCCACCGACAGAAACATATCCCACACACATGCACGCGAACACTGCGCGCACGTGAACACACACTCACACACTCGGCTAACCCCTTTTGCTAAAGTGGAGCTCAGCACATTCTTGTGGGGCATGTTGACACCCTGGCAGGATCTATGAGGAGGTTCTGGCATCAGAAGCATTTTGCTATTCCAACGTTTCTGCTCTTATGAATACACACTCCCCCATCTCAGCACCACGGACCAAACAAGAATCCAGCCAAGTATTTTAGTCGCACCACATACAGCATTATTTGAGTTTGGAACTTGAAGTGAATGGATATATATTATATATCTGGCTCAGTTGAATGTATTTATATTTATACCTTAGGTTTAGACTGTGGCACAGGATCTCTGCATAGTGCAGACTGCTCAAGATGTGGAATTCCCTGCATGCAGTGGGCAAAAGGTAAGATACCCTGGAAAGTCACAAAAACAAGCACATTCACACTTACACATACATTGACACCTATTTAATACATTTTTAAAATAAAATATCATCAAACTGTAACTTATGTAGCCAGGTCAGGTTTGCCAAAGAACATTAATCTTTTGACTGTTGAAAGCTTTAAGGTGCATGTCCAAATCCAAATTCATATCTTCCTTTACATTCTGGGCCTAAAATGCAGACTCATTCAAAAATGATGCAACTAAACTGATTGTTCAGCATTGTACCGACATCGCTACATAATCATTTACAGTAACGGCCAAAGCCTGACAAGATAAAGATGTTCTCATTTAGATGCTGCTGTGACACAAACTTGGAAACTATAGGGGGTATGTGACAGAGCAAGTACTTATTAACTGTTTTTTTTAAAGCTGCTTCGATCAGTACTTTCATTTTAACAATGAATCACACAACCACTTAAATGCAAAAGGGGTCGCTGGTAGTGATAAATCCCCCGATAATTATCATCAGACTCTGCAGTTCGCCTTAGCTCCAAGGTTTTAGCATCTTTCAGCTCATTGTTTTGATTTTCTCGCCCGCAGCTTTGCTGTTTAAGTTCACTGTCAACACCATAATTAGCTCCACACACAGCTGCCTGCTGTGTGTGGCCCATTTAGGGTTAACCCTAAAGAGAAAGCTACTTCCCTCCGGAGTTGGTGGAGACCAACAATGGAGCTAAAAGAAGAGTGGTCAGGGACACAATGCCAAATGGATCCTAATGTCAATCTAGGTCTGATGATGTGTATGCATGTTTGCATTATCAACTTTATAAGGTGATAATATGTCAGTTTTGTTTTAAAAACTTTGTTTCACTGCCCCCACGCGGCAAAAAAAATTGTAACTAGCCACTTATTTCCTTTCAAAAATTTTCAAAATATAAACTTGTCAGACTGCTATACCTGAATATTTTGATCAGAATTAGCCTCATCACATATTTATATCTATTCTCACTATTTTAAAAAAGATTGTAAAGCAATTATATAGAATGCATTCAGAGAATAAAAGTAATAGTAATAGTAATAAACCCAACAACCCAGTTTGCCTCCTTTACAGTGAGTGTTTCTCCTATGTTTCACTTCATTTCCCGCTCTGTGATGATGAACCTGACTAATTAGCAGCAGCTTGTTGTGACCCAGGTCTATAAATAGACTTCCTCGCGCCTCAGGCCTCTCAGTGGTCTTAGAATGTCTTTACCAACGTGGGGCACAGGACAGCTAATGTCAAACACATGGAGAGGAAAAAGGGTTTACAGCGAAGGCAAGCAAAGATGTTTCATCTTTTAAGTGATAATTACTTGATTCCTTCTCTGCTCCCTCTCAGCGTTTGCCTTTGATGTCCTGTGTGTCAGCCTGCAAGACAAGCATAAAATTACAGGAGAGTGTAATGAGTTTAAAAGGCCCATTCTTTACCGTTACATGTGTAATTAGGGAATCTCTCTCCCTCCCTTGTTCCCTGCTTTAGTCCTCCTCTCTTTCTATTATCTGTTCTTTGACACTTGCTGTTTCTCCCCAATTTGTTTGCTATGTGTGTGTGTGTTTGTGTGTGCAGCCCACATGCCTCTTGACACATTCGCCACTGACTATGGCATGACTCAGATGCCAGTGGAACAGGCTGCGGCTCTCATTGCCAACTGCACATATTTCTGAAGTCAAGATTTGCAAGTGTCTTTCTGAGAGCCCCCTCACTTGTAAATAGAACAAGGGTCTGTAGGAAGGAAACTGAACTCCACTCATAAGCCTTGCAGAGCTATTAACAACACTGAATACTTTACAAGTATCCTCTTTAACAAATACATGAAATGTCAGTGCGGTTCACGTGGTGTGAAGAAGAATATCATCTCTGTCCACTCTTGTTTGTACCAGCTTTAATCAAGCTCATACCGTGTGCTTTTTGATTGCCTTTTGAGATGTGCTGAATTCAAGAAAGAGAGTTTAAGAGGCCATTCACCACTGCAGGGCTCAGTCTCTGGCCTTATGTGCCTCCTCCCCCTGTCCTGCCTACCTCTCTCCATCCCCTGACCACTTCCTCCTGCCTTTGAAGCCGCGCACCCTTCTCTGCTGCTGCCAGACAGGATACCCCACATCCTGTGAGAGACAGGAAGGAGCCCTGCTTCCTAGCCCCAGACACAAAATCTGTGCTCCAGCACAGCCTCCAGCAACCCCTTCACTCTGCTCAGACTTCCAACAACAAAAAAAAAAATCTTATTGTAATGCAAAAGAGAAACAACAGTGAACACATTCTTATCAGTGTCTACAAAACTGCTTCATCCCAAGAAACATTAAAACTAAAAAAAAAGAAAAAGAAAAAAAGATCAAAATCAGATCTTGGAGGTCCACCTCAAATTTGTGAGGATCTCAACAGCTGATACCAATTTGCCTGAGCCTCTTTTGGACAGGCTCGCCCATGCTCCAGTGAACACAGGCTTAGACCTCCATCTGATGCAGAGCTAGTGGTGGTTTTGGTTGCTGCACTACTTAACCACATGCAGATCAGGAATTTCGTTACTAGTATTTTCAGAGCTTTCTTCAACTCATGCAAATGCACAGTCAGGGTCTGTCAAAAGATCAGCTGAGACGAGGTGGGTCTGGCTGTCAGAGTGTGCTAATGGCCGGTGCCAGTGCTCTATCCCAGCTGTTGGACAGATTCTGTGAAGAGAAACTTTGCATGTAAGAGAAATGCATTATTCTGTATTCAGTACACAGTAGCTGTTAAAAGAAGGAAGGGTGTCACTAACTCATTTTACCCTCCACCACTGAACTCCCCAGTCTACTGACTCATGTTCCCCAAAATGCAACATCTGCTGCAAGTCAAAAAAAGGCAATGGGTTGTTTCAAGCTCAGATTTTATTTAGAGGAGACTTTATTTTTAATGTTGATGTGTATTTATATTTTACTGCTAAATATGATATACTGCAGCCCCACTCTTCGCCACCGCCCAGTGTCGCAGCCACTTGCTCAACTTGTCCGTCTAGTCCAGGATGTGGAACCGTGCCTGCTTTCCCATCTGCAGTTTGAGGTCAAACTCCAGAGAGCCCTGCTAAAACGTCTCTGACGCTCAACTGTCACTTGTTTGAACAGGCATGCTAGCCTGTCATGTATATTGCTTTTTAGTGCCATGAAAACAGGCGCACACCCAAAATGCTTGGCCTACTTCCAGAGAGTAGAGAGGGGGCGATGGCGGCGGTTGTGGCCGTGAGCAGAAATGCTATGGCCAAAATGACTGTTCCCTGTCCAGCAGCGTCAGTATAAATTTTGCCGGCAGCAATCGGCCTCGCCGCCCTGTCAGCTTTCAGGTGTGGGAACTCCCTCTGCCAGGCAGCCATCAAATGCAGTGCTGTAATTTAGACCATTAAAACGCACTACAGAGGTCTGAAAGCTGCTGTACAGGAAGTTGGCAGGGGGACAGATTCACACACCACTCCCAGCGCTAAACGGCCAAGCTTTGGAGAGAGGAGATGGCAGGGAGGTGCACTGATGGGCTGGACTGGTCAACTGAACTCAATTCACTTAGCTAGTATCTTACCAGGTCAGACCACAAGCTTTAAATGCTTTTATTTGTAATATTAATCTGTTGATGTATTTTTGTTAGTTGTCAGTCAGCCATGTCAGCCAATATCTGTCTGCTTCTTTTTGCTGCCAGAAGTGGCTCCGTGTGACTGGATTTGTGGCCGAAGGCTCATAAAGTTCACCCATGGGCCCTAAGATAGTCTCCCTACAGCAAATAGCTCCTGCTCCCAGTGAGATGTGGACACAAATAAACTGTAGTCCAAGAAAAACTGAGTCAGTCAAAATATTGTTCTATTTTATATCAGGCCTTGTTCATTTATGTCCCACTCTCTTATATGAGTGAAATGCTCAAAGGTTTAAAATTGAACTATTGATTTATTCATTTTAATAACATGTTGTATAATCTGTTGCTTGTTTGTTTCCTGAGATATACGGTTGAGTTATTGACATAACTTTTTTGTGTCACGTGTAATGCTTTTACAATTGTCCATTTTTAAGGTTTCCATTCATATTTATTGCCTGATTTATTAGGCCTGTTTTCATGTGTATCACTCATGGTTTGCCTTTTAAATACTAATGGATTGAATGTATTAAACACAGCAGCTGTGCAGGCTCCACTAATATGCTGTTGCAATATGTGTTAGTTTGTTCTGACAGTATGAGTCATATGCTGTCTGCTGTGAGCTGTATGACTTGTGTCGCTTTTGTTTTTTGTTGTTGTCACTGTGCGTGGGCAACCAAACTAGATTCCTCTCTGGGCTTTGATAGGCCCACAGTACCTACCTACTATACCTACTTACTACAGTGGAGCTCACCATGCATTTCTGATTGAATGCAGAGCCAGAGGCTGGAGCTGAGTGTGTTTGTCTGCAGTGATAGGAGACACCTAGTGGCCTGTTTGGATTTTGATACAGAGAAATTAACCAATTATAGTTCAATAATAGTGATAATAATAGAGTCTAAATTATTTTATATCAAACCAAAGCTGGAACGACATGGGCAACTCCTTTATACTGTCCTCTCTGCTCTTCCCCAGGCCTATAAGGAAGAGACAATGATAGTAGGCAGGAGGTTTAGTAAATCTTTTAAGGCAGGAAATCTGCTTTCTGCTACACATCAATTGTTTCAAAATTCTGAAATATGTCTTCAGCATTCTTGATGTTGGCTAACTCTGATTGCGACAGTCAGGCATGGAACAGGAGAGAGTCATGGCAGCGGAGCGCCGCATTGAAGGATGGGAGTCAGCGCAGGGACCACATGGGGACACGCTCGCCTGTTGACGCTTCAGCTTTTAATATGCTTGAACTGGCACAGGAGTTAAAGTAAACTAACCCCGAAGTTCAGGTTTAATTATGCTCCTGCCAGACTGCAGAGTATGCACCCCACTTTCCCCCTCACCCTGATGGTTGCCATGCCGATTGTTTCTGCCACCTTTTACTATGGCTGTGTTTTGCTGTTAAATGGTTGGTTAAAGGTGGTGGTAGGTCAACAGCAGAGCCAAAGTGAGAATTATAGCAGCATCAGAAATGTAATAATGATTTAGGAGACTTACAGTTAATGATACAGTAACATATATTCAATTTAGTATATATGGACATACATGTTCATACTGTAACTTGAATAATCTACGAATAGAGCCCAAGCAGTAGAGGACCATTGAAACGAAGTGTGGCTTCTTCCCATCGACAGAGGGCTGTTTGTTGCTCGGCCTCACGGTCTCTCTGCTCAGGACAGACGAAGCAGTGCCAGCGTGCCAAACGGTGGAAGTGGGTCAGTGCTCTGTCACACAGTGGCTGTAACACATACATCACGCGTGCACCTGTACAAACATACAGAGGGAGGGAAAGCAGAGGAGAGCTGGAATGGCGTCACCGTCCAAATCTGAATTGAAACTTTAATAGTAGGTCACTTTTTACAAACAGAAATTGCTCTGTAACCAGTGTTTTCTTTCTTCTGTTTGACTGATGCCATATGCTACAAGTTTGGATACTGTAGGCTGACCACTGTACTTAAATAATACATGAAATAGATGAAAGAATATCACTACTATATGAGTAAAGCGTCTACAGTACATTTAACAATTTGTTGGTGTTGAACTTGATGCAGTCTGCGGTAACTGCTGTCCCGTTTGTCTGACTCAGAACAAGCTCTCTCGTCTGCAGCAAAGCCAAGACCGCAGAGGCAATATATTTTACAGCCCTATTTGCATCCAGCAGTTTATGTTCTCAGCTATAGCTCTTTATAGTTCAGAGCCTATAGCTTTCTGTGACTAAGCAATCTAACAACTCCTACAGATGAATGCAGACAAGCCGATGCCAAAGCCTGTGTGGCTTTGTGAGTGTATGTTCAGGCATGTCTGGAAGGAGCAGGGTGTTATTTTATGTCAAAGGTCTCTGCATTCATGGACACAGAACATTTCTCAGAGCTGGAGGCTTCTATTACAGCTAATAAGAGATGGAAAACATACTGTTAATTCACTTCTGTTGTATTCGAGCCAAAGAAAGAGCAGAGGAAAACTAATTATGACAATGGAACACAAGTTTAGCAAAAAAGAAAACACTACCAAGTAGCTTTGAAGAAAAGAACACATCTTCAAATCTTCTTTACGAATGGAATAATTATGGTAACAAGAGCTGTAATTCTGTGAGACTGTATTTTGGCACAACAACAATCTCAGCTAAATGCTAACACCAGCATGCTAACATGATCACAATGACAATGCTAACATTTTGATTCGAAGAGGATATAGCTTATTTTAATAATTCACCATGTCTTTGTGTAGCAAGTTCACTTTTGTGAGTCAAAAACCAAAGTTTTAGACAAGATAGGTTTTTGAGCAGGTGATGGTACAAGAGGCGTTTCATCCCGAGGAGGGAGATTAATGTCTGTGCCAAATTTCATGGCACTTCGTCTGATAGTTGTCAACTTCATGGTGACATGACAGAACAAGCCAGGGGATCAAAGTCATTAGGATAAATCATCTGAGAACGTGTATGTCTGTACCAAATTTTGTGCCCTTCTAATATATGAATTGAGAGTATTTCACTGGATAAATGAAAACTTCAACCTGCTGATGGCAGTTGATGAATGCTTGTTTATATAACAAAAAATGTCACAAGAGAAAATATAGATGATGGACTCTTGAGGACAATGCTTGATGAATTCCAGACCTGCAAGGAGAGTTCATCACAAATGATGAGGACCAGCCAGTGTCACTGTCAAGTCTGTGAGTCTGGAGAAGCTCAAACTAGAGGGAAAGCCACTTTCATATCTGGGGTCAGTGAGCGGCATCTCTCAACATCGACCATGTTTAGCAAAACGGATGGAAATAGTCTGTGTGTGGCGTAGATTAATTTTCAGGTTATTTCAATGTGGACCTCTTTCCTTGTCAAACAAGGACAGGGGGCTAAAGTCTTAACGTGCATTCTGTATCTAAAGACCCGGCAGGGGAGGAATCCTAAGTCACTTCATGTCAAGTCTATGCCAGTGTCTTGATCGGCACTAGTTTGTTGAGAATTTTAGAACTTAATCTCAGTGTGTAAATGTTTTTACAAGTTTACTCACATTGTCTGAATGTTTGTGATCTCAACTATGAAAAGGTGGCTGCCCCTCTGTCTCTCCCCCATGTCTGTCTTCTTCTCACAGCATGGGCTGTCATGTATGACCTCAAGTAAACAGCTCCTTCAAAGTTTTGCTCTTGTTTGAAATGTATGAATAAATTGCAGCAGGCCTGTAAACTTTAACAGCTGTTTTGTTGCTCATTTGCACTTTCCTGCGTGGCTCATGTTTAGAGTGGAAAATGTCCCTGACAGCTTGCCTGTTATGAATCTACTTGTTCCCATAAAACATTTCTTTTATTTCTGCAGGATTTTTTCCAGTACTTGGACAGATGGGCCAGTCTCGACATTTCTTCTCATTGAGGGAAACTTGTAAAGAGAAACTCCTGTAAACTGGTTCATTAAAAGAATTTACAACTGCTAGTTGATTAAGGAGCTTTTATTTAAAAATACAGATCATTATGTTGCACCAACAAAGCTGTGGCCAGGATAGATAGAGAGCACCTATTCTGGCACAATCACCAACCTGCTGCAAGCTTATATCCCAGATATGTGGTTTTTTAGACATCCTGCCAGAGGACTGCAGTTGAAAATTAGCCTGTTGGCTAACACTGGCACATTTACAGAAAGGTTAATTAATGTGCACTGTCCTTTTCAAATAAATAATAAAAAAAAAAATAAATAAAAAAAAAAAGCTAGTTAGAGGTCAAATCGAGGCAGAGCATTTAAATTTAAATTCATTTAAGTTTCCTACAAATAGAGCACATGGTGTGCGTGACTCTCTTTGTGTGAGCTGAATCACAGCTTTTAAAGTCTGATAGTTCTATAAAATTCCCTTTAATCCACAGAATAAGCAGAAAAAGGCCTCAATTAGAGCTCGCTCACCTGACTAAACAGCTGCTGAACAAACAGGTTTGTGTTGGATTTTGGTTTCCCCTTCCCCAGTTTTAAAGTGAAAGGTAAATATTCCACTCCAGGATGTTGGCTGTACCTGAAACAGTCCAGGCACTCTTCAATCCCAGAGCCTTTCACTGCAATGAGAAATCTGCCACATATATAGATATAAATATACTGACGGTGCCAGCTGTGCACACAAATCACATTACCTGCAAATTCACAGGATCTTCAATATGCTGTCCTGTTGAAACATTTACGCCTTGTTTATCAAAAAATGTTGAAAGAAGTGTGTAGTGTGTACACTGGAGAAATATTGTTGTCCCTGTTGGCAGCCACAGCCCTTCATTTTCAGTGCAATAATAAGTGAGTTTACCTGCAGTAATCATCAGCTATGCGTCTGCACGGCTGCAGCAGATGTGTCCTCTCCACCCCTGGTGGTTCAGAGGAGACGGACTTACTGTGGGAAAGAGGGAAACTTGTCTGTCGAGAAGAAATCTGCGTCTGAGTCTTTAAAATAACATCTAGTACTACTTGGATATAGAAAGGTTAAGGTTTTAGTGGATAATATTTAATGCATATATTTTTTTAGACTGTTAACCTCAATGATAGAGGAAATGTAAGAAAGTATCATACAATGTGCCAGTTCTAATGAAGAACAGGATAGTGACTTTAATCCACACACGTATACTCACACAGAGGATGGAGTAGCAGGCAGATATTACAAACATATTGTCCCATTAAAGGCAACTACATCACTGGAGCCTTATGTGAAGCAGAATTGACCAAAACTCAAAGATTTTTGCAGTGAACAGTTACATTCTGGTGCATTATTAGGTAGGGAAATATATTCATTAACTTTCTTTCTGAGAGTTTCATGACAAAATTGATACCACTGTCATGTCTGTCCATTAGATATGAAGTTAGAGCTAGAGGGAAATTAGCTTAGCCTAGCAATAAGACTCATATTTAGCTCCATACTTGACATGAGACAGGTATCATTACATTTACATTTACTGATTTGGCAGAGGCTTTTATCCAAAGCAATTTACAAGTGAGGGACATCACTAAAGAAGCAGTGCAGTAGGAGACCTTGACGTAGGTACTAAGTAGGACATCTATTTAATAAGTGCCAGGAAATTAAGTAAAGGAGTATGATTGTGCTCAAGTAGATTGGTGCAGACCCAGAAGTCACTGTGAAAGCAAGCATCAGTGATTTGAATTTGACTCGGACAGCCATGGGTAGCCAATAGGTCAATGAGAAGCTGTAGTGACATGTGCCCTTTTGGCCTGATCGAAGACCAGACAGGCTGCTGCAAGGGTTTCACTGTGCACGAGGGGAGGCCTGCCAGAAGGACATTGCAGTAATTGGAGCGAGTGGTGTACTGAGTCATGTAAGGCCTGATTTTTCTGATGTTGTATAGTGCAAAGCTGCCCGACTGGGAGACGGATGCAACATGTTCAGAGAAGGTTAGCTGGTCATCAAACATGACACCCAGGATTCTTGCAACCTAGGTTGGGGTAAGGGATGAAGAGGAGATTTTGATATTGATATCGTGATAGAGAGACTGATTGGCCAGGATGACTATGAGTGGATATGTCGCAGAGACAGGCTGAGGTACGTGCAGAGACAGCAGGATTGTCTGGTGTGACCGGCAGGTATAATTGGGTGTCGTCTGCATAGCAGTGATATGAGAAGCCATGCAAGCGGCTAATTGGACCCAAGGAGGTGGTGTATATTGCAAAGAAAAACCAACCCATACAGAAATGTAATATATGACATATATGTCCCAATATCAAGAGTGATGTTGCCATATATGTCACTAAGGGGATATATTATTATCACATATATACATAATCTGTATATATGAAGATATAAGCTTATAACATATAGGAAATACCAATGGTTAAATTTGTAAGTATATTAAAACCATCTATATGATATTTTTTTAATATGAAATAACATATTTGTTAACAATATTAATTTAATTTATTTATTAAAACAACATGCTTTAAAATTTAGCTGAGTCTTGGTCCCTCCATTGCAATTGTGTAGTTTTCACCTTTCCTGTCATGTCGTGGTGAGACTGTGGTTTCTGTTTATTTATGTTCTAAAAGGAATATGTGGGATGAATTAGAGAGACAGAGGCCCCGCAGACCCACTCTGAGTCCACCAGTAGGAGAACCAACGGGCCAGAGAAACCCTCCATTACACCACAGCTTTATTTTTAGCCAACATTCTTCAACTCAACAAAGAAGTCATTCAAGTTAATCCAGAATCAAATATTTCTTTACAAGTTGCAGAAATAAATCATCTAATTTATTTACATTTATGCTACTGTAAAATCTTACATTTGTCACATACAAAGTGTCATATTGGGGCAACGATAGAGAGTCCTCACATGAGGGTTTGGTCATTATGCGTGGGATTAGGAGAAGAAGAAGGTTTGGCTGTGTACGGCCTCGTCTTCATAAAGTATCAGCTGAAAGAAAAACCAACAATCCTGCTCACTGGATATGACTGCTCCACTATTTCAACAACATTAGAACATTCTTCAGTGGCATTAGAAAATATTTGGAGAGGGAGGGAGAAAGAAAGAAACCTAAGACATAAACACATGGAGCTGGGAGAGCTAACAGGCACAGGAGGACAACCTGCCAACGGGAGCTGCTTATTTTTTTATTCAAAAATAATGTGTTAAAGGTATAGTTTGATATTTTGGGAAATGTTATTCTTGCTTGGGAGAGTGACACCACTGTCATGTTTGTATGCTAAATATGAAGCTACAGCCAACAGCCTAACTTAGCATAAAGTCCAGAAACAGCTCATCTGGCTCTGTCTGAAGGTAACATATCCTTTTACCAGTACTTCCAGCACTTCAAAGCTCAGTAATAGAGATTTATATTTTGTTTGTTTATTTCATGCAAATAAGAAGAAAGAATAAAGATGATAACTTGCCATTTTACAGAGGGTTGTGCACCAGACAACCAGAGAAAACTGGTCCAAGCCAAACAGTCTGGTACATAATCCCCTGTGAAATATCAAATTGTCCTTTTTACACATGGGGTTTTTGTATGGATGAAACAACCAGGATAAAATATTGAATTGGTGAGCTTTAGAGGTGCTGGTGGATGAATTTTGTTACCTTTTGACAAAGCTTGAATAGCTGTTCCCCTCTGTTTTCATACTTTGTGCTGGGATAAGATAAGCTGTGTTAGCTTCAGCTTCATATTGACTATACAGATGTGGTGTCACTCCTCCCACCTAACTTTGATGAAGAGAAGTAAGTGCATTTCTCAAAATGTTGAACTGTTCAGTTGAAATAACATTGCAAGCATTTACTTTCACTAAAATTACATAGAGGTCATTGACAAAGCATATGGATCAATACGAGGTGATGCAGAGAATACCATAGACTACAAATTGAATTCCTCATAGTTCCTGCTTAGCTCCCCTAGCCATCTAAAATAAGTATAATAAATGTATCTAAAATAAAAAATATATCGTAATTGTACAAAATGTGCAAATCAGAATTTAGTCTATCTTTGTCCCTTTCACTAAGTAATTACCATTTTTGGGGCAGAAGCTGTGATGGCAGTATGTTGTTGTTCCTGCCGTGTTCACTTCACCCTGACGGTTCACCAGCTGCTCGCTCAGCAGTGAGCCGACAGCACAGACAGCAGCTTAGTTTACACAACCCCCAATTCCAATTTTTCCCTCCATCAAGTCTGTGTAATTTATTTCATGCATGTCAACCTCATCAGTATAATTTCCTTCATCACACGCCGCACAAGTAGACTTCTGGTCAAAGATGATCACAGTCTTAGACCTTTGTGGAGTGATACATACTCTGTAGTCCAGTTTGTCTCATACTACCTAATACAATCCTGCTGTCCTTGTGTGTCACCCAGACCTTCATGAACCAGTGCTTTTCAGTATGATTTTACACCAGTGTCACGTGAATTCTTGTGTTGCATTTATTACATTACTAAAAGGGTATTTAGTGGTGCAAGTCAGAACATTGTGTCATCTGATGTTGCTGCTATCAAAGCAAGGAGACTGTGAACGCTGCCAAGCACTTGATTCATTAAGAGCCCCCTTACTCCAAGAGTGAGAAAAAACAGTCAAAGGAGTGATTTATGTCAAGGCGGGTTTATCAGTGATATTGCTCCAGGAAAATAAAATTACAGACTCCATGGAACTATTGCATGTGCCATTAGATTTAAAACCACAGTGGTTTAATTACTGAAAATGCACAGAGAAATCGGAATGAAATGGTTAGGTGTAATACAAGAAAAGGGCATATATTTTCCCAGCCCACCACATAGATACACATCCCATTCAAACTGTTGATTGTTTTCTGTGTAATATAAATTCTGAGAGTTTCTGACAAGGTGTCATTCATCATAATGACTTTGAGTGAGTGGCAGATAAAGACTCTTTTCATTAGACACTCTGGGGCACTGAAGTAGGCCTGTCATGGAGTTTCAAGTCAGAGCTGTGCCCCTGCTTGAATGAAAATACAGCATGGAAAGAATTTCCTGAAATGAAACTCAATCGCATTTGCCACTAAACGGCAGAATATGCACTGCAGGAACCATGAGAAAAGCCTTGGGTTTGAGTGGCTCGTTAAAGCAGTTCTTGAAAATTATAGAATAGTCGCCCAACAATCAAAATTAAACAAGAGCGAAACATGCTGCAGCTCCATGAAAGGGAGAGTCCTGAGGGTGGAACAATAGCAACATTATATATAATTCAAAAATGAATACTGGTTTTCCTCTTTAAGTAATTCAGTTTCTTTCATCTGACACATAGAAATGTTCTGACTTTTGTTGTGGAGGAGCCTTTCCTTGGAGTAGAGGTGGCAGCCAAGGACAACAGTGGCGTTACTGAAGATGGTGTGGCGGTGGAGGCTGTAATCCGTGGCTTTCCTGTGTTGACTGGTCTCACAGAGCCCAGCTGGTGTTGGGTTTCCATCCAAGCAGCTGGGCTAGGGTTTTTTGTCGTCCTCTTCAGTCCTCTTTGAAAGAGGATAGTCAAGTTGAGTCCCTCCATGAGGCCCTGAGGACCCTGCCACTGCAGCCACATGAGGAGAGGCGTCCCTGTTGCAGACGTCTAAAAAGACAACAGGCCTGCAGAGAGCAGCTGGAAGACTCTGGGAGACATTGGCAACAGGTGAACATAGCACCAGTGTGAGGGAGAATATCTGGCAATTAACTTGGAAGGTCTTGAACCAGTGTGGGAAGTCGGGATGTTGTCAATATGGGTGAAATGTGTCTGACTCAAATGATGGGAAGAAATAAAAGACACTAGTTAAAAAGCAAATGTTTTCAGTTCAGGAAGGTTTCTCAGACAGGGCAGGGTATGTGGAGCTTGTGAAGCGGCTCTCCTGCTGGGAGAGGTGCAAGGTTAGGTGAAGCTTTTCACTTACCCCCACAGAGGAAGTGTACAACTTTAGGAAGGGCCTTGACAGTGTGTTGATTGGGCCTTTTCGTCAATCTGACTGATCTAGTGTTTCTCGATGTGGGAAGGCCTCAGGGTTGAAATGGTTTCCTTGTATTTTGCCTGGCCACACAGATGGTGGAAAATAGCTCTGTAGTGGGTTTTGCTTGGCTAGGCAGCTCTGTTTTATTTGGAGTCCTGTGCTAAAGGATGAGTAGCCCAGCTTGACTGGAGCAGGCCCAAGGCCTTTGGAGATCACACAGGCACTAAAATCCATATGTGAGATGTATAAACGGCAGTCAGTGTTTATTTACAGCATTTGATCCTTCAGCATTGCATGCTTGCTAGCTCCACACTCTGGAAAGAGGAGGTGAAGTCACACATACCTGGGTTGAGTGAGGGCAATAAGCACATAGAATAAACCACAAACTTAAGCAGGTTTTTACGAATGTCAGTGTAACTGCAATATAATTCTAATATCTTGGACAAAAAAAAAAAAAGATTTGTTGCAGATTTGTGGATTATAGCTACTCGGAGATTTGAGAGGACTCATCCTGACTTTTAGTATCCATTTGTAGATTAAATGGACAGGGATATGAAGCTATGACAACAGCCAGCTAGTTTAGAGTGGAAACCGATCACCTGGCTGTATTCAGAGGTAATAAAATCCACATAACTCCCCATAAAAGAACAAATTCTTGTTTTTACACTTGAGTGCTAATTAGCGATCTTTGGAGGTGCTGGTAGGTATATTTTGTTAACTTCAGACAGAGGCAGGCTAGCTGTTTCCAGTCTTTCCTACTGGCCAGATGTGAGAATGGTATCAATCTTCTCATCCAACACTTTGTAAAAAAAAACGTGTCTTTTACAAAATGTCAAAAATAAATGTTTGATGTTGGGGATGTGTTTAGAGGGTATCAAGAGCATTTTGACTTCACTGTGATCATTGCAAGTAGAAGATTGTAATGATTTGTGCCATAGGGTTGGGTTTGAAGGCTTCCATCACCCCCAGCAGCAGAATATAACAACTTCCACCGCTCTCAGTGCAATTCTGAAGATGCAGGGTTATGCAGCAGAGTCATGACAGGGTCAAAATCGTTACTTTGCAAAAACCACAGTGCTGCCTCTTACTGGGGTCACTGCCATGTAACACAGATCTCATGTATATGTATGGATTCCTCTCTGGAAGTGCACAAGTGGTCACAAGCGAGCACACGCTAAGCGCTAGCAAGTGTTTCAACAATTTTCTGTAACCTTTTCATGAAATACATTAACATGAAAGTTAGGTAGTCTACACGCGATAATTTGGCAGCGCTGCTGGCTAATGTTCAGTGCATTTTATTTCAGAGACATGCTCTCTCTGCTTTTGAAAATCCAGTGTTCAAAGATTCCTTTTTTGCATACTCCAGCAGCGGTTTGAGGATGGATAAACATGGGGACATGAAATGAAGAAGTCAGCAAAATTCTCATCCTTATTGTGACTAGACACCAGGATGAAATATTTCTATTGAAAACAGGGAAAACCTACGACCAGTCTCTTATGTCTCTGGAAAAACAGAGAATCTTTGAGCTGTATCTTGCAGGCATGATTATGGTGGTGCAGAGTGGATGGCTGAGGTGGTCGAAATAGGAGCCTGGAGGATTTTATGACTGCTCTGTGTCCAGGAAAGGCATGTCTGCCTCTACTTCTTTCCTGGTTGTCGACCAAACTGTGATAATCTGAGAGGAGTGTGTCCACCACAAACAAAGGGCTAGCACATAACCTTACCACACAAGTTAGCCTCAAATTAATTCTGTACTTGAGGCTATTGAATTGCATATTACATTATATGCACCTGAACAACCACTGAAACAGCTTCCTTAAACCTAATAGGGCACATAAAATCTAAGCTTGAAAAAGAAAAAGTAGTTTGTGCTGTATTTTCAGATTTGCATAAACTATTCTGAACTTTCTGAATTTAAATTTTCATCAAAAGCACTCAAATGGATGTCTTTCCGGTGATATGAAGTGTACAATGGGTGTACTTCAAGGATCAATGTCAGGCCCTCTATTATTTAGTTTATGTATTAATGATCTCCCACAACACTGTCACAGGATAGAGCTGCAAATGTATGCCGATGACCGTACACACATGAAAAACCAATAACAACAACTACTGCAATTGCTATAGAAATGATCACACTTGATTAATCATGTCATGTCATGTGTTTCTTAATTCTAAGAGTCGTAAATGGATGGAGAGCTTTTCCATTTGTATTGTCCTGTTTATGTAGTGCTGTTCATTATATATCATTTAATAACTGTGACCTGTGTGACTGCAGATGAAATCAATAATGCACACTTTTTGATGTTATTTATTGATTCATATGTTCATTATATATGACATACATGAAATCACAATCACAAACACCTTCTGAAATGAAGAGAGAATTGTTCGATATATGCACTTGTTTTACTTTAAATTCTCCTGTGTTCTCTAAACTGTTATCTTAGTTGACAAAAGCAAGAATCTCAGGCAGAATACTCAAAGCTTAATTCATCTACCTTGATTTGTCCAGTGAGCTCTCATGTATTCTATTTCATTAGCTCATTTCAGCAGAGTTATGTGCCTTATCACAATGTGTCTTGTACCAGCACGTGTGGAAGGATTATACCACGGCACACATTTTTCTTGCTGTGGCTGACTGTGCGGGCACCTTGAGTTACAGCCACTTCAAAGTCTGGTGTTAGTGGTCCATTAACCACTAGTAATTAAAGTGTCACTTTAAATGGCATTGAGTGCTCTGCTCTCCCTGGACTGTAAAAAAAAGATTTTTAAAAAATTGTTGCATAGAAACCATGGTTTCCTGCAGTCCACCCTCATTACCAGAATAAAGGCACAGACATTTTGGCAGTGGTGGTGCAATAATTCCATAGCAGGGCTTTCCATGTGGGCCCTATGTAACATGTTGGCTATAATTTCCTCTCTGTGTTTTGTCAGCTAGTAAATTTGTCATGAATTAATTGAAAGGTGCAAAACTGTGTCAGAGAAGCTGATTGCTGTTGAAATAACCTTTACTTTAAGTGCTCATTTCACATATTCTGGCCTCTTTATTTTCAAATGGCTTCATATAAAGTCCAGATGCTACCAGCATTCATACTGTAGATACTGTGTAAGGACTCAAAAGGACAAATACTTTCCCTACCACACAGTCAAAGAGCAAATCAAAATAGAAAAATCTCTGGGTCCATTTACCATTGGACAGAGAGAAGATTCAAATATTAGTTATAGACTCAACATCTGGCTAAAATGTGATGAGGAGCCTTACGAGTGTGATGTGCCCTCTGTATGTGGGGTATTATGCACAGGCACTTAATGCTTACAGTATACTAGAGATTACGATGGCAAATTATTTTTTAACACCTCAGCTAAGGTTCAAATCTTGCCCAGTTGCATCCACGTGATGATGCTGTATATCCAGTATTAAATACACTGTTATAAAGTTGAAATAAGTTAATGCCATCGCACTGTCAGTGGCTTACTTTGAAGTTTTCACATAAATGACACATTCAGTTCAACAGTCGAGTGATTATGACTTTCTTTGGACAGACAAATAAAAAAAAAAGGTCCTGGAAAATTAAATGAGGCTTTCAGGGTTTTAAAGGCATTTTGCCTTGCCAACCTCAATATAATAACTGTAAAACTATTACAACCTGAGAAGTGTTGCTATTGGCAGCTTGTCAGAGCAGGGGCAGTAAAACAGTGCCATTTGAGACAGGCTGCCATGTGCTTACATTTCATTTGTAATTCCATGAATTTGAGAAGGACTCGCGCTATCTGTTTGTAGTCCAGCAACTATACCAATGAGACACGTTCCAAAATGGTATAAATTTGATTTTTGATGTTTCATTGATGCCCAGAAGTTGTAACAAAAGCTTAATAGTTCACCCTTATTACTTTTCCAGCACTGACATTTAGGGCCCATGTCCAGCACCCTCGCCACTGTCTCTACGCCATCACTTGGAATATTTCAGTGCATGGCTGTGTTTGAGAGAATGTATTTCCTCGCCTTCTTCATAAAAAACAACGTCAATCTACTGACACACTCGGCAATAAATCAGAGACATATTTATGAGGCCTGCCAGATTATTAAAGGAAATCCCACTGTGGACACCCCAGGTGGGAGAGAAGCGTTGGTCAACTTGTGTGAAGGCCATTTCTCAGCTGGATTCAACCCAGCACCGGATCACCCGTAGGCAAAGGCCAAAAAAACAACGGCTGTGAACTGGTTAGAGTCACAGGAGGAGTCCAGAGTCAATCCTGCTTGTTTTATTTGGTTGGTGTTTCTCATTGAGCAACTTTACTACCTGTTATGATATATGAAGATCTCTAGTAGTGTGTAAGTAAAACAAATCACAAGGAAGGTAAAGGTCTCTGTTGGGGAATTATTTTTCACCTCACTCCTGCTGAGGTGAGGATAACTTACCTTCTCCTCAACTGGTTGCTTTCTGCAGGCAGCTGGGAAGTGTGCCAGAAACCCTAAAAATAAAGAAACGAGAAAAATTTAATCCCTATCACAAACATGCCATAGCCGGGGGGGAGATTAAAGGCTACTTCCGAAAAGTAACATTTCTGGAGCAGGACAATAATTCCATTTATTCCACAAGCTATTTTCTTTTTACATGTGAGACTCTTTCTTAGGTTGGGAATGAAAATTGATGCTTTTGTTTTTGCTTTATATAATTTTACGCAGTAGCTATGCCACTGAGGAATTTCTTTTGCCAAAAATAATTTAAGCTGATATTTTGAGTCAGTGTGAAAAGGTTTCTGTGTCCCAGGTTTTCACAACTCAGACTAAGAAACTCTGAGTCAAGAGTGCTGATATCAGATTAGGCAAAATTGAATTATTCCTCTGAAAAACTGCACGGGAAGTGTAACAGTTTAACCATTTAAATAGTAGAATAAATTGAGTATGGAAAATCTATAGAAGTGTATTTAGTATGTCACTCAATGTTCAACCCATATCATATAAAAAATAAAGCAAGAGGGGAAAGAGGGTGCTGCGGAGTTGTGATGATATACATGCACACATGCATACACACACATGCACACGCATATACGTGTACACTTTGATGCAGTCCTGACAAAATATGCTACAGACAGTGCTCTGTCAAGACTGCTCAAATTATTTCTAAAACAAACAATCCTTTTTATAAAAGAAAATTAACATGATAGACATATTTTATTAACCTTTTACAGGTGACAAATCCACAATAATCTGTAATCCGTAAACATTTCCATTTAAATATCTTCATCAGGTGTGAATTAACCTAAATATTTATCTACCAACCAACCAGTTTACCTGAATATTATCCAAAAGGACACAAAGAGTCAAACATATTTATTATCAGAAGAGTTTCAATGGCAAACTGCTTATTGTACTGTCCGCTATTATATAA
This sequence comes from Seriola lalandi dorsalis, assembly GCF_002814215.2. NCBI lineage: Eukaryota > Metazoa > Chordata > Actinopteri > Carangiformes > Carangidae > Seriola > Seriola lalandi. The sequence continues at coordinate 3,333,718 of NW_019525496.1, forward strand.
TCCTGATATCTTTTTGTGTGTTTTGCTGAACGTCTAATGGTTTAATTATGTTAGTTAAGAACAGACCTATACATTCCTTAATAATCTCTAATGACAACAGACCACTAGAAAATCCAAAATTTGATTTTACCATAGATGTAATTCGAAAAAAAATAAAAGAGCTCAAAAAAAGACAACAACAAATATTCATTTAAGTTTATAAAAATACAATGGAACTGTTTTTTAATAGCTAAGTGATATGCATATTTGAGAAAGGCACGAAGCCACCGTCTGTGGTGTGTGGTTGAACTAAGACAGAGCAGTGTTTCATGCGAAGGAGTGTCCCCAGTTTGCTATTGGACGATCCCTTCACTTCCACTGAAGAGCAACACTCCCCTCTGCTGTCCACTAGCTGGACCCTGTCCAGCAGCTTTAATCTATTCTCATTAATTTACTTCATCCAGGCAGTTTGGCACAAGATGGACATTAAATCTGACACCTAGATACAGTGTAGTAAATGTTAAAAAATACTAGGAAACTCACTTATTCCAGAAAGCCTACATTCCGAAGCTGTCACTAGGTGGCGTGAATGCATCACTACTAAACAGGTGACACATTCTGTTGCTATGGTGATGACGCTGGTCAATGAAAACCGTAGCACGTCCCTGATACTTCTACATTTCATCTCATATAAGGCTGGTAAAAGCCATTTTACCACTTATGTTGTCATTCTTTTTTTTTTTTTTAAATTCAAGTTCTAAATCTAAATTCCTATGTTGATACACACGGTTAGAAATAGTCGTTTTTGAATGCTGGAAATAATTTCCCCTGATTTCCCATGATGCATCGCTTTATTTTGTCTAGTAGCTCAGGGAGATGAGAGGATACTGACACAGCCACCCTCCGCTCTCACCCGACCAAGGCGAGCCCTTGACAGCATCACCGACATGCCCCGCAAGGCGGAACGCACTTAGCCGGTGTGGCTTGTCTGTTCAACTACAGTTTACAACCTTTTATAAGATATTCGACGGACGCCTATTTTTAGCCATAAGGTAAGCTGTCCACAAGATAATGGGCTGTTGTAGCCTCGTTAGCTGTTCAGTGAGGCTAGCACAATTAAAGCCTCATACATACTTCCCCTGTTTGAAGAGGGTGTTTCAGAAAAAAATCGCAATTTTATATAATTTTGCTTATCTTTGCAGACAATTTTCAATTCGGCTTTTGTCCAAGTAGGTGGACTTAAGTGACATTTTAACTGTAATAATGGGTTTGTCTGTTATTCCTGTTCTTCGATAGAAAAATCTTAAATCATTGAATACGAGGGTGGCAACTGCTAATATGAAGAAACCCTACTTGGAAGATTCAATGTATGCCGAATTTATAAGAACATCTCCACAATGCAATAAAAAATATTCATATTCTACTACTGGTACATTTCCCTTTGTGTTTAGCAGGCGACTGTTTGGGTGTCGGATTGTAAAGGGAGTGTGGTGTGACGTTTTCCCCATTCAACAGAGAATAGCATGTATCAGGGCTAGCATGTTTGCGGTTCCTGAAACTGGACAGCTCCTCCCTGGACAGCAGCAGTACATACCATTAGCTGCAAGGACATTCTTTGTGATGACCGTAGGAAATGGCATCCTACAATACATCAGGTCACCAAACAACAACGGGAAGTGAAATGTTTTGAAGTCGTTCATAGGCACCGCTCGCCAGGCCCCGGATTTACGACCACTAACATTTTGTTAGATAATGTTAAAGAAGGTCATGTCCCGAATGATCTCACTGGTTGAAGCTTTACAATAACGTTTGTGTGAAGTAATGAGCCTCTGGCAGCTGCTGCCAGGACCAGCAGCGGTTTAATGTGAGCTCTGGGTTTGGGGTGCTGTCCGCAATGCAGGTGCTGAAATTGAAAGTGCCGTGGAAAGTATCAAGCGTCCCCGCCGGCTAACACGTAGCTTTATATCCTGATACAACTGTAGCCAATGTTTGTAATGCTTAAACTGATTTAGCCTGAATTGTCTATCTGTTTACCCACAATTATTATTATTGTTGACGTGGTAGGCGTTAGATGTTGAATAGGTTGATTATTCCAGGGTGTGTTTTCCCCTAAAATGCTACCAACAAATTTAATGAACATATGCGAAGAAAAGCCACAGTCCACATAGTCAAAACCAAAGATGAAGTATCGACATTTGTGTGCAAAGAAACTGAAACAGCTGAACATTGACTGCTAAGCTCTTGTTGTAGCTGAGGATGGTAGCTACTAGCTAGTGTTTCATGCTGCTGCAGTTCATTGATTATTTATGTTCTTATGTTTGGGGAAATGCTGGTTTGTGTATTATGAAAAGCAAGGCATGAAAGGTGGAAGAACACCTTATGCTGGTTTGACATTAATCTCTGTCTTTTAAAACAGACATAGCAACTGATGTCAGGCTACATTGTCTCTGAGCAAAGATAGATCAACTTTATTGTCTTTTTAATTACCTGAAGTTCTGGACTCACTTTGTACCACTGTCACCTCCATGATATGGCATGAGCCATGTTGTGAAGTTGGCTGAGGTGATGTCTTTGCAACTGAAAAGCTATTCTAGGAAAGGGATGGGATGAGTGATATGCTTGCAGCACAGGGTTTACTGGAAGGACACCACATTACTCATCAATAATAGATTATCTCTTCATCCTTTATGACACATCACTGGCTCTATTTGTGATTACCAGCCAGTGTTTTGGTTATCACATGCCTTCCTTTTCCTGTGTAAGAAATGAAAAAAAAAACAAACACAGACAACTTCTTTAACTGGGCAGTGTGTCCGGCAAAGTGACATGGGATATATTATTCATGCTAGCGAGCTGATGATGTAAGAGTGAGAAGCTCTGGGATGTTTTATTCAAGCACACTGATGTATGCAGGGAGAAGCTTTATCTGCACTCAGGAGGGGTGTTTCACAGGGATCAATGTGCTCTCAACTCTCAGCCCAGTACAGATGTCTGATGGAGGGTGGAGATGTTGGGACTGAAAGATTGCTTCTCTCTCTCTCTCTCTCTCTCTCTGGTTTGGCTCTGAAGACAAGGACATCCAGTGAAGGGAGGGAAGAGGAAGGTGGGGCAAGGCAGAGAAGGAAAAAGCTTGCTCAAGACTGGCCACCTCCATGCCACACCCAGTGTCAATGTGATGTCTATCAGTGTGTCCAGCTTGGATTTTTACCATGTGAAGAGAAGCTAGAAAGAAGTTAGAGCATATATACCTGAAAGAGTATTTTATATTTTAGACCTTTCTAATTTAACACTTTAATTCCATTGTAAGAATTGGACCTTATTTTCTTATTTTCTTATGTATCTAATGTGCCAACGAAGAGTATTTCCACTGGATGCCCTAATAAAATTATAAAATAGAGTGTAGATTAGATTAGGGTATAATAGATAATGGTTACCTTTCAGATGTCTGTGTTTTGAAGGCGCTGACCACTCACTCTCAGGCTTTAAATCAATAGCTTAATTTCAGTGATTGGTTGCTAATTACAGCAAATAAAAACTGTGTGTCTACTTATGGTGACTTCTCTATAAAATCGTACTCTAGCATTGACTCAAGCCTGAATAACAATGAGAGCCTTCGCACGTATTCTGCACAAAAATAAATGTGGATCTTTGCTTTTTCTTCAGCGTACAATTTTTACTGTTGGTTGATTAGATGAGGAGCCACATGGCCTCCAGTCTGGATGAATTTCAATGTTATTATCGTATAGTGATTAGTTCAATCTGTCTTCTAAAGCAAATTGAGTTGGACCAGTTTGCAGTCAGAGCATAGTTGGAGCGCATCCCAAAACCCAGATGCTTACGTGCAAAAGGGTGAGAATAACGGCCTGTTTACCAGATGAGTTGATTTGTTAATCTATCGTCCTCTCTCTCCTTTGTCTCTTTCCTTGTTTTCTGTCGTCTCTGTCTGGAGGTTGCAAGGCTGGTGTGTGTCCGAAGATTATCAGCCATGGCATCAGCAAATGTTACCCTGGAAAATCAGCTGCACAGTGCACAGAAAAACCTGCTGTTTCTCCAGCAGGACCATGCCAACACGTTGAAGGGGCTACATGCTGAGATCCGCAGATTACAACAGCAGTGCACAGGTGAGCACGGCCTCAAATACCTACAGTCTTCTCTTCATGCAGCTGTGGAAAACCAGTAGGATCTTCAAGATCTTCATAGAGGATATCTGAATACAGCAGCACAAGTAATAAATGTTAATAATGATCCTGGTATTCTACAACCTAAATGTATATTTTGTACCAAAAGTCAACAAGGTGCTGTGGTGCCACTATTAAGCCTTTTAGAGAGAATTTGATGACTTACGGGAAATGCACTCAAGCATTAGTGAGTACACCCTGCACTGTAGTGATGCCACACAGAAAAAATGTGTATCGATCATCAGTAATAGATATACTCTCTTCCAAAGGAAAGCAAGATGGTCGCCGAGATTAAAGAAAAACAGGACACTGTATGCTTTAGCCCTGATTATGCATATCCTTGGTGAACCTGGCACCAAAGCTAACATGGAACTCTCACTAATCTTGTTAAACTAACGCTCCGCCATATGGAAAGCACTGACATGTTTTCCACAAACATGCTTTGCTGCTAGTTAGGCTGTTTGAGGAGTGTGCTGTTTGATAACTGCTCTGTTGGAACATCATGTGACGCAGAAATGTGAGTAACCCTCTCCTTTTTTCACAGACCTGACATATGAGCTCACTGTGAGAAGCTCTGATCCCTCAGGTAAGCATCCATCATACTGTATAGTACACATGCATGTCAGTTTTACCGGGGACATTCAATGTCTGGTGTCATTAATATTAACGAGTATTACTCTTACGCAATTTATATAACGATACAGTATAATTCATGAATTCTGTTTTAAAACCTGTTGCCCTGTGTTGAATTAGATTGACTTAGAAATACTTCAGTTACTTGTATAAAATCTTTATTCTTGCCATTTGGTTTAATAATGCTAGTAATATCTCAGAGTACAGTTTTTATTTTTACACTCAAGTGTTTCAAATTGTGAAGGTACACAGCAGCAGACAAACTCTTCAACAGTCAGGGCTATAAATCTGTGTTTCCTGCAGAAACAGAGGTCTGTGTCAGAGGACAGGCCTGAGAGAAGAGGGCTCTGTCTGTTTCCTGGTAACAATGTCCCACCCAGGAAGCATTGCATTGTGGGACTCCCCACTGTTCATTAGTGCTCCCACTGCTCATTGCCAACTGCCCCTCCCCCCTACGTTACCATGGCCATGACTTGGAGTCACAACACTTTGATTCAGGCCTGGCTCCACTGTCTTTATACTGACTTGACGTACAGCGTAATACAGTCAGCGAGGCCACTAACAGGCGGCATGCAGTTTAATTTATTTTCAGGCTACTGATGACCTCACTGATGAGTGCAACTGCACAGGAAGCATGTTGGATCTCACCAGGGTCACAGCATGTTATAAGCTTTCTAACATGGCTGGCCCAGATCTGAGCAATGTTGTTAGGGCCTCCAGTTAGAGGCACTATCATGTTAGTGTGGGACATCTCAGAGATTGGAGTGCAGGAAATGAGATTATCTGTCACAGCACTAATGCACAGCCTGCAACCTGCTTAGCGCAGCAGAGCTCAGCTGCTCCAGCTGGGGTGAAAATTTACAAGCCCCTCCTTTGAAAAATTAAGGGAAAGCAACACTCAGTTTTGTACCCCTCCCTGAGCTTGATAGAAGACTGAGTTTGGGAAATGTAAATGTAAACCAGACATCGAAAAGTTGGTTATACACACATATTTATATACATAGTACAGAAAATGTATTTTAATTCTGCACACATGCAGACGTGGCTGTATTGGCTACAACTGGGTGGGGCAGGGCAGAGTGGGGGCAGCAGTGATGAAGGTCAGAGGAGAGCAGTGCCCTTGCTGTTTACAAAGCTGTAATGTGAGACTGGAGCTCTCTGCCCACTGCAGATGAGTCCCCATAGGATCATACTGTCTCTGTCAGCTGACAGACCGTCCATACTCAGTGTCTGCACTTAATGCACTAATGATTAGTCCAGTCTGGGGAGATGTGTGTCTCTGGGTGTGTATTTCTTGTGTGCACTCATTTATGTGTACTTATGTTTGCTGTTTACTACAAGTATGCATCTGTGCATACATGTCAGGGATGCTGATTTAACTGCCTTTTATTGTGTGTGCAGACAGCAGTGAGGTCCGTTGCAGGGAGCTGCAAAGGAGGTGTGAGGAGCTTGAGGCCCAGTTGAAAAAGAAGGAGGAGGAGAACACAGAGCTGCTCAGGGACCTGGAGCAGAAAAACGCCATGATCTCCGTCCTGGAAAACACCATCAAGGAGAGGGAGAAGAAGTATTTGGAGGAGCTTAAGATGAAGAGCCATAAACTGGCCGTTTTGTCTGGGGAGCTCGAGCAGAGAGCAAGCACCATTGCTTACCTTACCTCACAACTTCACGCCACTAAGAAGAAGCTGTTGGCTGGCAGCTCCTCTGAGGCCAGCCCCAACGTCAGTCCAGTCACCTCCTACAAGCCCACGCCTCCTCCAGCCAAGGACAGACAGCCTGAAACGCCACGTCGTCGCATGAAGAAGAGCCTCTCCCAGCCTCTTCACCCGGAGTTGACAGAGGTGTACCGGCTCGGCCCAGATGGGAGGCGGGTGGTTTTGCGGGAGACGGTCGATGCCATGCCTGACCCCACACCCTTCCTGCAGGCTGGGAGAGAGTCTCCTGAGCCACAGGTAGTGCGTGAACGGCCCGCCGTCATCCCTCCCATTGCCTCTGAGCGCTCCCCCGTTCCTCCCCTGGGTGCTACGGCCAGCCCTCGTCACAGCCCCGCTCGAGACCGTCAGTACAGGGCTCATGTGGGTGTGGCGCACCGCATTCCACATGGCACCCCTCCCCTGGCCCCACCGCAAGCAGAGCTGGAGACACTGGCAGTGGACCAGGTCAATGAGGAGAAGGTTGTGCGGAAACGCTCGGGAGCCGACAGGACAGTTTAATACTGCAATGCTAACATGCACATAAACACACACACATATCTACTGTATACACACTACACTGCAGCAGCAGGAAGGAGCCTGACCCACTGTGTAACCTGCTTTTTACGCAACACTGCAATATAAAAAAAATGATAAAATTATCATTTTGTTTATGGTATTCCATAAAAACTTTTGTTTTTCTTAATATATAGTAGAAAGGACTACTATAAAGCATGCCAAATGTTTCTTAATTACAACCCATTGAGCTCTTGTATTACACACAATGATTTTTTGCTTAGACTCTCTCACTTTATTCTGTCTTATGTGGTGCATACAACAAACTCTCAGCCAAATATCTGCATCAGTGCCTGCTCGACCGGTTAAACAATACAAAAGCTGTGTAGTGTAGTCATGGCTAATAGTTAACTCTACATATCTCTGTCTGCTCCGTCTTTTCAGCAACAGTCTGGGCAAAACAACAACCTATATAACAAGATGTCTGCCACTGCATAGGATAGAAATGAAATTATTAAACTTCATACTACCCAAATGTCTTTCATCTTCTTGTGATATCAGTATAATAACGTTACTGTATGTGCGATCCGCATTATGTGCAATTGAAATTTGCTGGTCGTCAAGGTGAAAGACCTGTAATTCCACCTTGCTTCTGTTGACTGGCGCAAACAGCAGCGGTGTACATGTTTGGATGCAGTATGAAATGATGGTGAACAGTGCGTATGTTTGTGTGTGTGTGAGAATGTGTAAGAGAGAGAGCATGTGTGTGTCAGAGAGAGAAGGCCATTGAGAGAATTAAGTTTTGGCTTAAACAATATCTACTGATGTTATTTGTGATACAAGGGCATTTTTGAAAACACTGCTGTAATAGGATTTTGTGATATTATTAACTGTACTTTATAAAGGCTGTACATTTGTAATGAATTCTTTTTTAATTTATTGTTTATTAGAGAACACAAGAGCACCTCATATTTACAGTAGCTACTGCACCACCCACACGACGGTAATTATTATAATCACTTAATATTCTGCTTTTCACATTAATACCACTTGTCCTTGAAGTATATCGATCAATACAATAAAGCAAAAATTTTTTGGTTTGGTTACCTGGTTTCTGTGTAAACTGAGGGGTGAAACTTTTCACAATTATCAGGAAAAGACTACATGAAGTGTCTCAGCAAGGTTTTTAGTCATTACAAGCCTCCTGAACAACTTCAGTTCTCCGTGGCTTGACTTTTTACCCCGAGTCTGTGGAAGTCTACTGAAGAGATGAGCAACATTCCTCCAAAAGATATTCCCTCGTGTAATGTCTCAGTGATGTTTGTTAGAGCACAAGAGTCTAAGACTTCTGTTCAAAATCACCCATAGCTGTTCAGTTTGGTTGAGATCGGGGCGCTGTAAAAGCATATGATTCACACGGTTTTCATACTCATCAGATCATTCAATGCCTCCTCTGTAACAAATGCTGCAATTAGTTACTGATACGAGGGTGTGATAAGAACAGTAATGACATTATATGTGAAAGCCAAGTCCTGCTGACCACTGAGCTGCTCTGCTGGATGAGGTGGAGGTGAAGTGTTTCACTAAAGTGCACTTCAGAACTGCTTATCAAGAAAGGGAATTGTGACCATTCAGTATCATATTAATAACATTACAGTGTCTCTTGGCAACAACGTCAGGTCCAACTCTCTGATGGGTCTACTGTTACTGAAAAGGCACATTATGGTTGTTTATATGTGTGTAGGTCAACCGGTGTGTCTTTCTTGTAAAAAAGAGTCAAAGCTGAGTGATGGAAGCCTCACAAGCACTACAATTTAATTCAATATTTTAGTGATTCATTATGAAGTCTGTGGATTCCTTTCCCTGAACTGATAATAAACTGCTCAAATACTGATGAATGGTTTTGAGATCACGTCTCTCACACACAAAGGCCTCTCCTATGAACCTACCAGAACCAGGATTGATCACCTGATTAGAAAAACTATTGAGAGATTCTAAAGTAAAGTTACCATCTAGATATCAAATTACTACTAAAGAAACTCTAAACTGGCTCGAAGGAAAAAGGCATTAGATACTAACACTTTGTAAATCTTGGCAGACATAAATAAATCTGAATTTCTTACCTTTATCATCCCCAAGAAGATTTTGATTAGAATATTCAGTCATCTGAAACAGCTTTTACTGGTCTCTGCCTCTCAGCTGTTTAACATATTTATTATCCGCAACATGTACCTCTTCTGCATGTTTCAACTCTCTGTTCTGACACTGCTGCAAGAATATTTTTTTATAACACTCCCAATACCATATTATTGATTTTTAAAGGTCCTAGTTTTCAGTTGCTCTACAGATGCAGAGTAAATGTATGAAGAGTATTTGTGTGTAATACTTTCAACTTGAACTTCTCATTTTGTATAAATTTTGGTTAAGTCACAGATATTCTGTACAAATATTGACACAATTCAGTAGAAGAGCTTTTTTCATCTGGCTTTACTTCACATGGATCCAGTTTATAAAGACTAAATATAAGAAATGAGATTTTAAAAGCAGGGAGGTTGGTCTTAAAACTATCCGTAAAACTTCAGTATATTTATTTGATTTCATTCTGTTTCAGTCAGAATCATCTGTATGACTGATAGCGACCCCTGGTGGCAGCTGTACAGTATATACTCCGATAACACATGCTAGTTATTTTGAGGAGAAAAACGACTAGACCAATACTAGACAAATGATTAAAATAAACTTTATTTTGTGAAACATATTTGGTTAAACTCACTTCAGGTAGGCTTCTCACTTCTAACAGATGTGTTGCAGTGAGGCTAAATATACTTATGGTTGTCATAAATCATTTGGCATAATATTCTGTTTACTTTAAGTTGATTTTTACAGTTCAGAAGGCCACTTAATACACTTTACAGGACTGTCAAAGGGGGACGTTTTACAAACATCAATAAACACACAATAAACCACAAATACAGCTTTTCTCTTTATCTTGTCAAAAATACCATAAAATTAAAAGCATTCCTTGTGGTGGCGGCGGCACACCAAAAAACATTTTAAAATCTTCACTTTTGACTTGAGATCCTTCAGATATTTGTTGATAGAGCAGATCTGAAAGCTCTCAAGTTAAAAATGTATGAAATTTAATTTATTGTTAATGTATGAAAGAAAAATAATCGTTAAAAATATTTTTGGCACGCCTCCACGGTAAAGGCATTCTTATTTTCATTAAATGAAGGAAAGTGCCTTGTTTTCATCCTGATACTTACTTTACAACGTTGAGAATTATGATTTAGCGATTGCTCATTTAGAACATTTATTTAACTTCTATGAGTTCTGTTTCACAGAAAAGTTTTCAGTGACACTGTTTTTGTTGATATGTTTATGCAGAAACTTGCCATGTTTTGCTGATGCCATCACTGTGCAGGCTCTAACCTCTTAGCAGGCGATGTAATTTTCTTTTGTTGATAGCCTGGACAGAGACATGACCATGTGTTACTTAAAACATTTATATTAAAGCCCATTACAGGAAAAAAAAAAAGAGAAATCTGGAAGTGCAAACCTGAATCTGTAAGTGTTAACTGATTCAATTCCTCCTCCAGCTGCTCATCAGTAACATTCAAGTGGCTGTAAGGTACAGCCGGGAGAGAGGTGAGCAGGTCGTTACCTGGGAGGCTCGGCTCCCGGGAGGGTCGCAGCGGTTTTGTCGGAACTTCAGGTAAACCTGAGATAGAATCTGGCTTTGACTCGTCCAACAAAGATTTCAGTTCTTCCTCCAACTCATCTGTGTCTTCATCTATAAAAAAAAAAAAAACCATAACAAACTTGGCTCTCATTGATACACATATATACAATACACTATATAAAATATATGGCAGTGACAGATTAGCATACCTGCGCCGGTCACACCAGTGGATATAGTCTGATTCACCTCATCTTGGGTGTCACATAACTGGTGGTAAGACAGAAAAGATACATTACAATGCTAATGTGTAAGATTCAAATGAAATAATAAAATACACAAGTGATTGTTTTCAAATAAACAGCTACCTCCTGAATTTGATCCACAAGGTTCTCAGCACGTTCCACAGTCACATCCTTAAGAGAGAGTCTGAGGGCAGACACTCCAGCCTGATATGCTTGCATAACCTAAAGACATGTTCAGCACACACTTTAAATACTGAAAACATACTTGGTTACAGACAAACTTCACAGAAAGAGTGTTGGCAGAGGGAGGTGTGTTACCATCTTATCAGTCTGTGACTGGGCTATTCTGTCCAGGATTCCTCTGATGGTCTCCAGTTTGGCAAACAAGTTGTCTGCTCTCTTTTCTACCCTCTTGCGGCCTCTCAAACACCTCAGAGCCTGTGGAACAGACGGTGAATGTAACCAAGTGAACTGCTTGCTATGGGATACTGGATATGAAATTGTGCTTTTACAGTTAAACATTTGTAGTAACCTGTGATTTTTTCCCTTCCGACAGCAGAAGCTTTGCCTCCTCTCTGCACCTGCACAAAGATAATATGAAGCAATTTTTGGAATAATCACAGAGTCTTACTGTCTGAACTCTTTGAATGCAGTGAAATCCATCTGGCATAGCTAACACTCCAATGCCTGGAAATGGATGGCTCAGGAATCAAGTTGCGCATAAAGGACTGGTTATTCCAAAACAGGAGCAATTTAAGACTATATCATATACCATAAACGTTATTCTCTATAATAATAATATAATATGATAAACGACATGGACTTTGCTCAAAATAACTGCATTGGTTAGAAAACCCTGACAGTCTATCATCAATCAATTGTAATCATTCTACATGAAGCTCATATTTGAGTTGATTTACTTGTCAGCTTCAAGGCCCAGTTTCTCCACCCGTTCTCCAAGCAGCTTCTCACTGCGCTGCAGCTGGTAGATGCCAATATCCACATCACTAACTGTAGAGACGCGGTCCTGCCCAGGCTGACTAAACTTAACAATCTGTAAAGAAAACACAGATCGATTACCAGCATAAGACGCCTCTAAAGACTATGAATGAACAGTTTCTGGACTGGTGGATTACACTTCACCTTCTCGCCTTCGTGCAATGAAACCATCACTTGTTTGTCCCTCTGCAGCTGCAGGAGAGCCATGCACATGGTGCTCTCATCAACACAGACATCAGAGGAGAGAGCACAGAGCTCTTGAAATGACAGGATGGAGCGGCTTGCAAATTCACTGCTCCTGTAGACCCTGAGTAATTCTGTTGCTTTCTCCTGGAAAATATAAGATAATAAGAATGGTTGCAAGTTTAAGCGTGTCCAGAATACCTGTGGTGATGCAAAAATCATGGCAGCTCAAGTATCATGATAATATTACACATCTGAGTCCCACCCCTATGAGACAGTCAGTTTAACAAACCTTCACTAGTTCAATGACAACAAAGGACTCCTCCAAAGGGACTCGGCCGCTTCCCAGCAGAGTGGAAAAGGTCCATTTCAGAGGCTTCACCAGAAGCAGGCCGACACCCCAGGACAGCCAGCCACAGTCCACATTGGCAGCAAACTCTGACTCCCTCTGGATCTTCCCACATCTGACACACAGTGAAAATACAGGCAATGTAAACAGACTGACCCAGACATAAAGGAAGAGTCTGCAGTGACAGAGCAGACACAACAACAGTCACCTGGCCATGGACTGGAGGACAGTCGCCAAGCCCAGCGGTGATTTCTCCTTCCTCCTAAAGGTCTTGTTTAGCTCCTGCAGATTGACGCACACGGTGCCGCGGTCCCTGCAGCTCTTTACGACCAGAGCCGTCCAGAAGTCCATCTTACTGTCCCAGTCCGTCGTGTTGACATCTCGGTTCTCCTTGAAGTCGGAGAACATAAAATTCATCCGCTCGTCGTCGTCCCAGTCAGGCGGCGGGGTCATTTCGGTGGAGTTAGACATTTAAAATACCCGAAGCTAAACTTAAGCTAAACCCGTCTATCGGCCAGGAAGGTCTGGCAACTAACGTTAGCTAGTTTACAACCACGTTAACGCTCTGTTAGCTAGCAGGAGCCACTACCAGCCCCCACTCTTACCAGAAATAAATAGCACAACTTAACGTTAAATTACGTGTAGGCTCAGATACCGTGTGTTGAGGCTGAATTCAGAGCAGCAGCTCGCATGTCACCGCCTGCTGTCAAAGCAAACCCTCACTTCACCATGATGCATTGAAACTTAGCTAACACCAGCTAACGTTTCGCATAACAACAACAACATACGGTGGTAGGCGTCTTTATGATTCAGAGCCGTGCGGGAAAGCGGTGTCGTCTGTCCCACAGTGAAAATACGTTAGTTCCACCCTCGCAGACACGTCGGAAACCAAAGCAAGCGCACACCTACAACTCTGTTCAAGAGCGTTGTGTTTGCGCCCTATATGCGCATCTATGAGATTTGAGCCGTTTTCAAGCGTTTTTTTCACTTGTTTCCGCCCATTTTCTTTTTTTCTGCATTATTTTTGTCATTTGGTGTATAATCTACCAATGAAACGGCATCATACACCATCATCATCATTAAACATAGACGTGACCCCTAATACTGCAATATAAGAGAAACTAGTAGTGACTTTAGGTGTTGATTTTTTTTATTTTTTTTTGGAGGGGGGGGGGTTGTTTGTTTTTTGAAAAGCAATTGTAAAACCATAAGACATGGGACACACATTTTTTTAAGGGCCATAAACAGGTTTTAATTATACAGCCTTCCCACACACTCTTCCATGTGCAAATTTACACAGCAATAATTAAATACAGTTTGTGACTGTACATAAAAAAATCATAACTTCTAAATTCTCTGATCTTGTTATGGTTCCCACAAATCGCCAAATTTTGTAAAACGCCTCCCAAATTGGTTATCAATTATAGTCCCCAAATATACTGAGATCCCCAAAATCTTTGGCCACGTTTCAGAAAAAAATGTCATTGTCATGACACGAAACAACATTTTGGGATTTGGTCACCCTAACAAAATCAAGGAATATGTCTATAAAAACTTAAATTCGAAAAAACATAAACAGAGCAAGACTTCAGTAGGTTTAAGTTTTCAGTTAATGTTGGGGCCCCTTGTTTAGTTTGCTCATGCCACAGGCTGGCTCTGACCCCATGTTATTATTGCAGAACAAACATTAAATCCAATCCAGATTCAAAGATATCTCATATATAAAGATAAACATAATGAAGGGTTTAAAGTATTGCAATGGTAAGTATTGCTTGTTTTACATGGTTATATCATTTGTCATGCAAAATGCTACACAGAAACTACACTGTGTAACTTACAAAACCTTCATAGTTTTACAGTCAGTTATAATGTCCAGTCTCATCCAGTGAATAATTCAGAAGATGCACATGCACATCATTTTCACATTAGTAAAGTACAATATACAACATAATACTTTAAAAAAAGAATTGGCCTAGACATGTGGCTGGCAGAACAGAAGCAGTGATGCAACAGTGGCATGATGCTTATGTTGGCATGTTACTGATGCTGTATATGATCATTTTCATTCCGATGTTGAGGGATAGTGCATAAAAAGGGATTAGTAATTAAATGAGTTGCCTCGCTTAAAACATCAGGTGAAACAGCAGACCGTTAGTTACATGGCTTAAACATTTCGCAGTCTTTCATTTATTTGGCACATGTTGCTATATGCTCAGAGACGCCTTCTTCCTCTCTGACAGTCACATGTCTACTTGGCACTGAGATCCACCACCAGGTGCTGGTAGGCCAGGGTGTTGCCTTTGAAGCTGGCAGCCAGCAGAATGTCCTTATTGTCAACGGATACCAAGCTGAACGCCCGCGGGGCTCTCATGTTGAGCTCCTGGAAGGGCTGGAAGCGCTGAGTGAGATCATCCCACAAGTATACTCTGGAGAAGGAGAAATCACTTCCAAGAATGAGGTACTGGCGGAGGCCCACTGTGAAAGGATACACTACCATTGAGCCCCGAGACGGGAGAGTCTGGATCTCTATGAAACGCTGCCCTTCCCAACGGAGGATCTTGGAGTCACCAATGAAGCGTGTTAGGCACAGGTAAAGAACTTTCCTCACCCAAAAGTGCTTAACCATCTGCACGTCAGCCAGCTCTGTGATTTGGGAGAAGAAGGCAAACTGCTTCTGGCTTCGGCTCCACTGGTAAACCACTGGCGGTTGAGAAGCGCTGGAGAGGATGAGGTGAGGCTTTCCTGCAACATCAAGGAACTCCACATGGGTGTCCCGATGCCAGGGATGGAGGGACTGGTGGGAGTAGAAACCATTGCTGTTCCAGCGATAAATGCTGGTGGAGCCTGCCTTGGAGCTGTCTGCTACTACAAAGTACCATTCTTCATCCAGCTGGAAGGTCTCCACAAAGTTGGGCTTCCTCACTCGAGTGGTGTCTATGTCTTGGATCTTTACAAAGCGCTGTGGGTCCTCTTCCCACCTGTGATAACATAAAGGTTGTCTTATCATTCCTAAGGCTTTACACAATTAAAGGAATAGTTTGACATTTTGGGAAACGTGCTGAATTGCTTGTTTGATGCGAGTTAGATGAGAGGATTGATACCACTCTCACAGCTGTGCCGTAAATATGAACGTAGAACCAGCAGCCAGTTAGCTTAGCTTAGCATAAAGTGAAAAAAGGGGGAAACTGCACCCAGCTAAGAGATAGTCCAGCACATAATGCCCTGTAAAAAGGAAAAATGATTTATTTATTTTTTCACTTCACAGAGCCAGGCTAACGGTTTCCCCCTGTTTCCAGTCTTTATGTTAAGCTAAGCTAATCACCTGCTAGCTTCAGCTACATATTCACTGTACAGATGTGAGAGTGCTATCAATCTTCGTAACTAACTCTCAGAAAGAAGTGAATAACTCTATTTCCCAAAATGTCTAACTATTCCTTTAAGGTAATGTTGACAACAACACACTGGCTGTATGCAAGATTAAATCTCACTTGTAGATATGCGATCCACCAAAAAGTTGAGCCACCACCATGTAAAGTGTGTTGTTTATCACCACTGGTTTGCAGTACACAGCCGAGCGAGCTGCAAGACAGACACACAGAGGCCAGCAAAACATCAGAATTCAGTTTTTTTAACATGGTATTGTACAGTTTTTATACCTTTGTAGCCTGAAACTTACAGGTAATGTTGTGAAACCTTCTGAAGACCATCTCCACATGATCCCATACATACACGGTGCAGAACCCTGAATCAGGCTGAGCAAAGGCCACAAACTGGTCTCCATTGAACTCATAGGACTCCACTGACACAGAGTGGAAAGGGAAGGTTTCATAAACAGCGAAATCTGTAGGAAGAAAAACCAGAGTGAAAGAATTAAATAGAAAACAAGAAGTAATGCCATGATATCACTGCCTGCGTAATGTTCAGAGGAGATTAAGTAAAACCTGCGCTGATGCAGCTGAAGTCTCGTGGTACGAGGTCGTGGATTCTGCGTCCCTGGAATTCAAAGGGGCTGGCGCAGTAGATGGCAGGGACTGAGGTGTTGGTCTTCTCCATCCAGTCTACCAGCCACTTGATTTTACAATCACAACGGAAAGAGTTCCCTCGCAGGTCTCTGAGTGACAGAGAGACGAATGAGAGAATGTGTCAGTTTAAATAAAAAATGCTCAAACATAAATCCTCAAAACCTACCAGGAAGGAAAACCAGACAAAATAAATGCATCAGCATAGATTGAATTAGAACCAAACCACACACTCAAGCCAGACAGTTTTGCACATGAGTGTGGTAGTCCACTAAACCCACGGGGAACCCCGGCAAACCAGTGTTTTGTAGTGACAGATTGTAGGGTCAAAGCTCTCGGGATGTCAAGCCACTGTTTTTATTTCAGCGTCAGCACACTTACAAATCTGTGAGGATGTCTAAGTGTTTGAAGAGATCTCTAGGCAGCTGCTGCAGGTTGTTGTTTGATAGGGATCTGGAAAAAGAAGAAATAGTTATCATAATGTCTGGCTTGTATAGTCTGTAATTGCAACAGAAACTGTGTCTCTATCCTATTAGCTGAAGAAAATACTCACAGGTGAGTCAGGGATTTGAGTCCTCTAAAGGTATACTTTGAGAGAGCCTGGATGTCATTGTTCTCAATGAACCTGAGAAGAGAAGAAAGCTCTTGAATATCACACAGTGATGACGAACTCTGAAATTCAACCAGTGTTATATAATGTCAGTTTTGTTTGGAGAGGAGCTTGTGTTGTGTGTGGTGGGTAGAATAGGAGTGTGAGTATAAGCAGTCATTATTTCAGTAATAGCAGCTGTGGTGCAGTTACAATGACAAGGTAACGGCCTGTCTATCCTAAAGAATAGGTCTGAGTTGGGAACAAATGAAGATGTGACAATACAGAGAAACATTTTACTCTTTTTCATTTGTATTTGATAGATTCTGTTCACTAATACAATCATTGCATTAGCTGCAAAAAAAAGTAAGAGAATTAATGGTAAAATTAATGGTAAAAGCTAATTTCTTGCCTTTGATTAACGTGATCAAAATGAGACACTGAGTGCAGCGCAGTGTTACAAAGGTCTACGTGTCAGCACCATTTGATCCTGCCCCGTCTTTGCATTGTCTATTGATAGTAGAGGATATAAGACGTGCAGACATCCTGGAGGTGGCTGGCTGGATATGAAAATATGACTTTATTAGCATTCACAACGGGTAGCGGCTGTGGTGGCAGTGATGCAGAGAGAGCTGATGGCTGGGCTGCAGCCAGAGCCACTCACTGCACACTCCAAGCCATCAGCTAACTAATTTCTAAAGCCCATCAATTCAAAGAATGGTATGTGCAGCCTTATCACACCACAGATGCAGTGTGCTTGCTGTTGTAGGAGGATTTATTTTTTCAGTTTTACTTTTGGCACTCTTTGCTATACTGCAGTCCAGCGCTGAAATCTTACAGTGCAGCCTTAAGTCACATTTATTTTATTCACTTTATGGACAAATAAACCTACTCAGACTAACTATTTATTTATTTATTTATTTAAATCCCCATTTGTCACTGTTTTGCAGCAGTGGCTAATGGTACTGATAGTACAGTGGTAATTGCTAAACCATAATGTAAGAGTAGCACAAACAGTCACAGTCAGCAATCTGACTCAGTGATGTCAGACACAGCAATAGCTATTTAAAGTTTTCGAACATTAGCTTGTGGTCATACCAGACCAAGCTAGGCCTTAGCAGCAAAACCCCTCAGTGTATTGACTTCATTCAGGATCCATTTTATCAGTAATGAACGTGTGTTTTTTGTTTTGGGGGGGGGGGTTCTTTTAGTGCATACAGAGTAGAACATTTTATTTTAATTTTTTTCAAAAATAAAATACAGCACAACATAGCAAATGTTATTTTCTTGAAGACTAAATTCAGTCAAAATCATTTTAGTATTATCTTGCATTCAGTGGCGTAAAGTGAGGCACTCACAGGTACTGCAGGTGAGACAGACCAGCAAAGGCATCATCAGAAACTGTAGTGAATGTGTTGGAGTTCAAAAGCCTGTGGAAGGAAGGCAGCAAAGATACAATCACATCGATGTTGTATGGGTTGTATGTTGCTGAAGTTATAGGGAACCATCGAAGCAACTGATCGCCATTTCAAGTATCTTTAAAAAAAAATTAAAAATAAAAAAGCTTCCCATTTGTTTTGGGGCAAATTTATAGATGCTTGATAAAGAAGTAAATAACCTGCAATCATAAATTATTTGTAGTTTCAATAACTTAAACCATTCATACTATATAATGATAACTAAGGCTACAGATCTGAACAATGAGATAAATACATTTCAAATATACACAAACACACACAGACCTACACACACACACACACATGAACACACGCTCATGATTGCATCTGAGGAGATAAACAGCCCTTTGTCCTGCAGGGCACAACTGAACGGAGTCAGTCATTGGCAATGACACTGATACAGAGCCACTTTACACTTATTACTGCTATGTCACCACTGTTTTCAATAACCATTCATTTCTAGTAGCTCAAGTCCGTTCATTGTCACTGCGAAACAAAAGAAGTCTGAGTGCGCCACAATATCAGCAGCATGAAAACATACCTGCGATACAAAGTGTTGTGTCTGTATTTTCAGATAGGGAAAGCTGAACTGGCTGTGAGAGAGACACTGAATCTAAAGTTTAGGGTGTTTTTTACGGTCGTAGTAAGGCTCTGTTGTATGGGTCGGAGCACTCACAGGAACTGCAGGAGGTGAAGGTGCGAGAAAGCTCCCTCTGGGATTGTAGTGAAGGCTGCGTTCACCATGGTCCTGTCCAGACAAAAACAACATCGGTTCTCATCAGATGTGTCTTTTAGATGTGAGAATGCAGTTTACGCAGGCAGTGCCAAAGCTTAGGGGTGTGACATCATGTGTTTCATGGGAGAAAATGTCTTGTTTCCAACGTGAACCGTGTCAATTTTATTCCTTCTTAAGTCCTTCCTGTCTCAGCACACGTCTGTCCTTGCAGTTTAGATATGAGGGAGGACTAAATCTAGGACACATAACTTCCTTCTTCACTTCTTTACCTCTTCTCCATTGTAAAATGAGGCCACCTCCACCAGCCTGTGCTCTTGAATTCCCTTGACTGTTTAAACTCAATATTCAATCCACGGGCGACGGGGAGGTCAATATGAAATGAAAGGGAGCATCTTGACATAACCTTCTCCCCATGCCATTAAATGTTAATCCTTCCATTTCATTATATGTACTGTTTATTGAGCGTGTCTCTGTCCCCTCTTTAAGATTAAATCTCTGAGAGGAGAAGCAGGTCTCCTGCAGCCAGATAGGGAATCTATTGTTAGTATTCTTCCCTGGAGCTCGACAGGATTTTACTGCTGTGCCCCTTCAACTAAGTTCAGCATATAGCAGAGGGACATTGTTATTTTTATCATGTAATACTGGCTGGTATACACCTTTCAGCCAATGCTAACACACACTGGATCAAGGAAACATCAACAGGAAACATACCTATATTCACTTTTAGGTGAGCGTAGTAGGGATTTTATGCATCATTACATAATGGAGGGTGACATCAGTGATGTAGCCATCTGTACCAGCCTGCATACTGCTGACACTTCATACAGGTTAAGAAAAGATGATTTTTGGTGAGTGAAAGGCACACGCATGAATTTTTGGACTCACAGAGAGATGATTCCAGGAGGGAAGCTCTTGGGGATAGCTTTGGTATCCACACAGAAGGCACTGTCTTTGGTACAGGAGCAGGTCGTAGGACAGCGGGGTATCTTGGGAGCTCTCCTGGCGTTTGATTCCCTTGGCAGGCACAGACACAGACACAGGAGGGACAAGTAGATCAGCCTCAGCCATCTCGCTCCGAGCTCCAACATCCTTAGACGGGGGTGGGGGGGGGGGAGAGAAAGGAAGCTGTGTGAGGGAGCTTCTTGAAGTTTCTCCTCAGTGGCAAGTAGCTTGTTGAGAGGCGATGGTCAGCCTGCCTACAACCACAGCAGTTCTGATAATGCTGGGCGCAGAGTGGAGAGAGACAGCATGAGAGAGAGAGAGAGAGAGAAGGAGAGAGATAGGGGATGGGTAAGAGAGAAAGGAAATGAGGGAGGAGGGGGAGTAAGGGTAGTCCCTGTGTATCCTCGGTGGGTGTGGGTGCTCTGCAGCTTCCCTGGATCTGTGCAATCTCTCTCTGTCTCTGTCAGGAGCTGCTGCCAGATTGCACACTGCAGGAATGACGAGCAAGGCTGCTCTCTCCGCACCAGGACCTGTAGGCAGCGCCGCTGACAATGAATTATTTACTGTTGTACACGCAGAAAACCTTAAAACAACTGCAGCACGGGAGAGAGAGGGGAGATGAGGGGGGGGGGGTGTCACATCAGTGCTGATGGAAGATTATACTGACAGCAGTCTGCATGTTCTTTGGACGTCTTATCAGGTGTCAAGCTGCTGCAGTCATGAGAGCAGACAAGGAAGCATCAAGGATGCAGGGAAAAATGTGTTTCAGTTTGTGTGTGTGTGTGTGTGTGTGTGTGTGTGTGTGTGTGTGTGTGTGTGTGTGTGTGGGTGGTGTTTATATTATGGCAGTTTCTTAACAGCAACCACTGCTGAGTGCTGATTTTTTTCTCAAGAAGTAGAAGAAGAAGAGCCACAACCTGTGATGAGGTCAATGTGAATACCTAATGCTGCACATTATACATGACTGTTATGTAAGAATAAAAACACAAACTCTGGTTCATACAACATTCTCCAAATTTCATGAACATTATATTGAGCGTGGCAACTAACAATTATCCTCATTATCAAGTGATCTACCTATTATTTTCTCAATTAAATGTTGAATCATTTGCTTGTTCTTGTCAGCAAATAGTGAAAACTATGACTGACAAAGATTCTTCTGAAGACACTTCAGATAAAGTGAAGCAATATTCATTTTATTTTTTGTCATAGTAATAGGAGAGGTTATTATGGTAGTATTGACTTTTTTTTCATTTATTCTTTGTCCTCTTGTGTAAGTAGTGTTGATTGTGTTGTCTTTATGTGCGGTGTATTTCGCTGTATGTAGCCCAGAGAGAACAGAGATCCAAATAAATAAACAGACAATATGAGAGTCTGGAACCAGTGAATCTTTGCCACTTTTGCTTGAAATGACTCAAATGATTTATCGGTTATCAAACCTGTGGCTGATTGATCTCTATTGACTGACTGATTAATCCTCTCAGATTAAAAGAAAAGTCTCAGGTTTTTGCTTTGACCCCATTAGATACACTATAAATAAACTGTAAGGTTGTGAGGTTCAGACTGACTGGAACATTGCCGTGGCTTATTGATTGTTGAATTAATTAGTTAATTTATTGTTAATCAAAACGTTGTACATTTGCTGCTCTGTATTGCAGGATTTGTCAGAAAACATTTGCAGTTCTATAAAGACCAGTGCCAATCTCCAGAATGTAACTTTTCAAAAATTAGGAGAACCATCTTTTCTCTTACTCTTTTTCTGACAATGAATTTTAGTTTTATTACGTTTATCTGAAAGTATAAACATCCCAAAGTCAGGTAAATGTATAGTTTCCACTGGACAGCAGCAACAAGTAAAGAATTACTAGTTCTGTTGTACTCAGTTATTTCATGCTCTGGCAACAGACGAGCAACAGATACATGAAAAACAAACCTGCCTTGTGACTCTCAGTACTGACCCGTGACAGCAGAGGGCGCTGTTGGCCATAAAATGAAGTCAGTTGAGGGCAGGCGACTGAGCAGTGAGTGGCTGGGTGTCTGCTGGCAGGGCTGCAGCCTCAGTGCCAGGCGTTACCAGCCTTCCTGCACAACGACTCTGTTGTCACAGGCAGAGAGCCCCTGTAACGTACTGTCTGTCCAGGTCTCAGCACATTGTCCCCAACCCAGACTGGCAGCGTGTGGTTTTCAACATCTGCTCCAACTCAGCTGTTCTGTACTCATTTTAAAGCAGATGATAACTGTACTGACAATTAAATGTTTGATTTTCTTTCTTTTCTTTCTTTCTTTCTTTCTTTCTTTCTTTCTTTCTTTCTGTCTTTCTTTCTGTGTTTCTTACGCAGCCCCTTGTTCTGTGATGTACGCCCACTGTAAGATATGAAATGAAAAAAAGAGCATTATCTTGACGGATGAAAGAGGAAAAGCCCAGCATGTCTTCAGGGGCTTCGTTTGAAATGTGTCTGATGTTTTCTTTTGCCTTGAGACAGTGTGATGTTAATCATTGAACGGCTTCCAAAGGCTAGTGCTTTTTGAACCGAAATCAGATGCCTCAAATCTGTGAGGCCTCTCCATAAAAGTGAATTCAAATGTGAATCAGTTACAAAATTATGGGTGGTGTCTCTTTGTGCCAGAATGCCATTTCCTGTACAGCAGCTATCTTTATGGTTTATTTTCTTTTGTGCTTTGGTGCAGTGTGTTTGCGTGCGTCTCAGCTTCTTTCCTTATTTTTTTTTTTTTTGTTCTAACTGTATTTGTGGTTTCATGTAAGTCATGCTCAGTGAGGAGCAGTTAATGCCTGAGCTTATTCCTTGCCGAGCTCCACCCAATCCAAACGTCCGGTGGGAACCAGCATAATTGCATGGCATAGAGAACGGAGCATGAAACAGCAGCTGGGAACCCTAACATGCCCTGTGTGAGGCAGAGGAATCTGAAAAGCTGCTGAGATTAATCCACTAAATTCTCTCTGTCCAAGTGAACTTACTAAAATACTGTTTTGGAGAACGTGCTGTGTGAAATAAATAAGTTATCACATCAAAACGTCCACGATTTTGTCTTCAGAAACAATTTCTTTGCATATTGAATGACTGAACGTTATTCAGCTTTTAGGTTTTCTTCATAGAATACGATTAACTTCAATTCAATATATATTAAATTGGTTAAACATAATTATTGAATTAAGAAAGTATGTTGATTCGATTTAAAATTGTTTGAAAATACTTGTAGCATTTTTTATTTAGTACATGCTGCTATAATTTATGTATTTAGTATCAGTATTATTAGCAATAGTCAATGGCCTTTCAAATGAAAACACCAGGTTGTGATCTGCAGCAGCAACTGAGGACAGATGTTCCGTCTGTTTCTATACGAGCAGTGCGGCCTCAGCACATCTCTCAGTCAGGTATAGCATTAACAGCTGTGCCTCTCGAGCTACCTTGTTTCAGATCAACTTTTCAGCCAAGCTACCACTCGCTGTGGGTGCTCGGCATCAGAAGGAGCACTTGGCCATGCTGAGTTTGGCAAAAATTAGTCATCAAACATCACAAAGTGATTCTGGCTCCTGTGCCAGACTCTCACTGTCTCATTATATCCTCTGCTGTCTGGCACGTATAATTTCTAAAATCAGAGCTTTTCACCTCTTCAGCAGCCAGCCCTGCCTCGACACTGTTTGGACAGCTTTGACTCTACGTCACAGCCACGTTTAACACTGGCTTTGTTCACTGCAGTCGCAAACCCACATCCCATTCTGATTACGGGCCAAGGAGCCTGAAAAGACCTCTCTGTCTGTCTGTTTCCATTTCTGTTTGGTTTTCACGGTTTGGCCTCCTGGCTGCACAGGAAGCAGAAAAAACAAAATAGGAAGAAAGACAAAATGTGTTTCACCTCAGTTCTTTTCAGGGAAAATCCAAACTGCTCCAGGCAATGTGCTTCATACAGGGCTCACAAAGGTGTTGAGACTTCAGTCAGACATGTACGCACATGTTGCGGTGTTTCTATACTGTGCTGCTGGAGATATGAATGCAACATGTCTGCACCTCCTCTGCAATTCTTTACACAAAGTGATTAACAGAGGTGGACAAGGGCACAAATAAACAGGTGATTGTGAGGCATTAAATCATTAACTTCATTCTTCATGTGCCTCCATGAGGCCACGAGCTGATAGATGCCAGTAATTCAGCTGGCCAAGTCTGAGGACAAGTTGACGTCAGATGTCCTCCGTGGTGAGTCAGGAGCAAATAACGCATTCACACGTGACCAAGAAATTCAATAAGGTAAGTGTTTGTCACAACAAGCCCTGCCGTGTGCGAATCTGTCATGCTTGATGAGTCTGTCTTTAATAAGCAATCATAGGGTTGCAAACACGCCAGTAAAATTCACTTTTATTTCATAGTAGACAATAAATGTTAAGGCTTTGGGCAAGTCAAAGGGTGACTGCAGGATACCTTCAGGGGTTTCATGCCATACTGTGCCAAGAAAACAACCATCCCAAATTGCTCTTATTCCTTGCCTTGCTCTCTAAGTGCGGTTCAGTCACTAGAAGGTATGTCAGCCAATCTCATCCCAGGCTCAATTCAATTAAAGAGAGTACAAAGACATATGGCTCAGGGGCGAGTGATATGATTAGAGTCCTGTGCACAACGACGCTTCTGCTTTGATTCATACCCTCTCTTCTCTGGTCACTCACAGCAATGGTTGCAGCTGAAGCAACTGAGCCAAGCAGGGCTCCCTCAGGTGGGCTGCACTATCCTCAAGGGGCTATAAAAGGTCTCCTGAGCTAATCTCTCACAATCAGTGTGTCATATTGTCATTATCTTGAGACTGCAATCACAAAACAAGCAAGGAAACATGAAATCTGTACTGTTTTCTAAGACAGGGATTTTCTGTTGATCAGCATTCTGACATTTTGAGGCTCAGGGGATCAGGAAAATCCTCCAAACCGAAGGCAGTGCTGCTATCTTAGTTTTCAATCAGGACAATGCAGAGGAGCAACTGTACCCCAGCCCTTGAGCTGAGCTGCCATAAAAGACAGGTGATATGCCTCTTGGGACAGGGATGTGTTGAAGGAATGCGTGTGCAGGTATCCAGCTGCCTGTGGGGACTGTGGAGAAAGGCCCAGAGCACCAGTTGATCCTGTTTGATAAAGGCCCTGACAGGCCCAGATTATATGTCTCAGCCTGGAGGAGGTGTCTGTGTCTCATTCCTCCACTGAAGAAAGTCGATCTGGTGGGAAAGAGGCGGGGCCATGCCTGTAGGCGTCAGTTTTTGTATGGACGCCAACACACACCTTGTCGAGCAGACACCACTACCACTGCTCCCTCTCCACCCCCCTGCTAGCTCAACACCAAACAAACACCCTCACCCATCTCATTTACCTGACCACACCCGTGCCTCCAGACGCCATAAATACTCTTTCCACAAATCATGCCAGATTTACTGTATATTTTGCTCTGAGAGTACAGTAACATTTACCTCAAAATTTCTTATTAATAGTCCTGTCTGTTACACGTTTGCAGCCTTTATTTTTTACAAAATGCACTATAAATATATTGTACATGTGTGGCACCAATGATATACTTACTAGTTACATATTGTAATTGCATGGGTAAAAGTACCAGGAACAAGAGGCTAAGAAATTGGCATTTGGGTGGCTCTAGAAATAAATGGCTTTTTTTTTTTTAATTACCCAGTGTATAAAACATAATTACACAGTGCTAACAGGGGATGAACAGGCTTAGCATGTTGCATGTTGCAACGTCTTTCACCTTTCTGTGCTTTTAGCTTTCCAGGAAAGGCAGTGTTGTCTGGTGGTGAGTCTGTGGTCTTTGGTGGTGGTCCAAACTGAAAGATCTCAACAACTATTGATTTCCATTAAGTTTGCTTCACATATTCAAGCCGTCCTTGGGTTATGTTGTTTTGACTTTGGTGATCCCCAGATTTTTTTTATTATCTAGTATCACCATTTGGTCAAAATTCAGTTTGTCCAATACCAAATACCAGCATACTGATATTCCCATCTTCCTCAGCTGCAGCCTACTTCATGTTTAATGCTAATTAGCAAATGTTAGCATGTCATGCAATGCTAAACTAGGATGGTGAGCATGGTATTAACATTTTTCCTTAACATCAGCATGTTAGCAGTCGCTGCTGTGATACTGATACTGTACCGATGTGATGCTGTGATACTTTAATTTACTATCCATAAGTGCAATATACTAGTGAAAAAGAACACTACAGCTGTGCAATATTTTTACGGATATGTGCAATATATATATATTTTTACTATCTATCTATCTATCTATCTATCTATCTATCTATCTATCTATCTATCTATCTATCTATCTATCTATCTATCTATTGTAACTTTGATCGTCTTAGCATGCTCATGTTGGCATTTAGCTCAAAGCACAGCCTCAGTGCTGCTAGCATGGCTGTAGACAAATCCTGTTGATATGTCACAGCCTGCATACCATACACCTACATGAAAAACAAGTGAACAAGAGATACTTGATAGACAATTTAATGACATTTATTAATAAATGTGAAAATGGAGCAAAAAAATTGATCACTCTAATGTTCATACTCTGCAACTATAGTTGTAATGTTTAATGTTGGGTTGAATCTGTGTCTTTTCGTTTGTTTTTTGATGAATATTTAAAATAGTTTGTTATGCATAGGTTGCTTTATGCTAGACTAAAACCAAATCAATCACACTATAGTTACAGTGTATAACGGCGAACAATGGACAATGGACTTTAGTTTTCCAATATATTTTCAGTGCTTTGTCCTGATCGTAGTGTATTGTTATCACAAAATAATTAAACTTAATGAATACCTGTATATCCTTATGCTGTATCTTGTCCAAAGTTCCTAATAAGTGTAATAACTAGTCCATATTTACATGCAAAATCTTTCACTAATAGTTTCAGGGTAATTGTTGTAATCTAAAGCTTTACCCATTTAAATCCAACTGAGTTTATTATAGGGAGCAGATACTTCCCCACAAACTTATCTGCCTATGGTTTTTTTGTGAGAGAAAATAAAGAAAGGGGCAATGACTCAAAGACAATAGAGAGACATGCAGTGAGTGACAGGCCATGCCCCAGGCTCACCCCTTCTGTCATGTCTGTCCCACAGAGCAGCCAGGGCACCGGGGACCTGTCATATAGACAGCCATCTCACAAACAGGGGTCCAGGCCCTCTGTGGAGACAGAAACATCAACAACCAAAGAGCAAAGACGAGGAGAGGACACCAAGCGCCTTCGTCTGTCATTTCTACTTCAGGAAACCGGCAGAGGGTTCGGCACTAAGGCATCTACATCCAACAAATCATTAATTACATGTTTTGCTTTGCTACAAAATATGCCCTCATGAGCGAGCTACACCCAAAACCCCAATGGCCACATTAAGACGCAAAACAGCTGTTCATCATCTTAACTATTGTTGATGAGGGTAACAGCAAGCAACAACAGAAAATTAAAATTCCTCCTCCGTTTTAAAATCAGTAATCTATGGTTCAGCGGTGCCAGGCCGGTTTGCTGCTGTTTCCGACACACTTCATGTCTGAACTGTCTGAGGTCTCTTTTTTTAAGTATGCAGCACAGGGAGGACTACCAGGCCAAGAAACATGTCTCCTTCACCTTGCACATGGACGCTGGCCAGAATGATATTCATGAGTTCCAGTACTGTATTGCTGCAGACCTTTTCTCTCTGTCCCTCCATGTGCATTGACAGCCCCTCTCCACTAAACTCTCCTCCCTCTTTCCCATAAATAATCAGTTCATTTGTGAGGAGACAGAGGTGCACAACAACAGGCTGATGTCACTGATCCTGTTTCCCGGAGCCTAAAGCAAGCAGAAACACACACACACACACACACACACACACTAACACACACACACACACACACACACACACACACACACACACCATCAGCAGTGCCATCATCACCACCAGCACCACCCTCCCAGGACCCTCTGTCCTAACTGCATGAAGCTGAGAAATGAACTCTGATTGATGACACGTCTCCTCCACAGGGTGGCAGAGAGTTGAAGGGCAGGTCATCTGTCACTGCTGACAGGAAACACACAGGGTGGAGATTAATGGAGAGGCTCAGGCTTCTCTTTAGACCTGGAGATGATAAGCCTAAACTGGAATAAATCAAACCATCTCTGGTAAACAAGATCACAAAGCAATTCATCTAACAGGCCACGGAGGAAACATACAGGGCTTTCATCTTACTCATATTACTGATGTTAAGAAAAGTTACACAGTTTGCAGATGACATGCTCATTTCCAGTCATATATATTTTCAAGGTGTAAGGATGCATGATGATGCAAAGAAGAGATAAAGTGCGACATAGCCGTACGACATTGGAAAATGAATCATATTTGACGTTAAAACCGGTCATTTTGCATCACGCTGGGGAAGCCACAAGAGACAGATTTTTTTTTTTTTTTGAAAGTATATTTTTTGGGCTTTTTATGCCTTTAACGGACAGTATAGTGGAGAGTGACAGGAAACGGAGAGGCAGAGAGAGGGGGAATAACATGCAGCGAAGGGCCGTCCGATGCGGGATTCGAACCGGGGCCGACTGCAGCGAGGACTGTAGCCTCTACAAATGGGCGCCTGCTTAGACCACTACGCTACACGACGCTCCAAGAGACAGATTTAAAGAAATCTGGTCAGACAACATTAAATCACTCAGATCTGACTTAAGACGAGAAGGAAAAGGTTTTACCAACATAACAATGTTTGTCAATATTTCTTTGTCTATGAAATTAAAACCTGATTACAAATCTACATTATAAATACATTGTTATCATCAGTATTGTCATCATCACCATCAATGACAGTAACAACCACAATAATGATAATCAACCAAATTTTTTATAAAAATAAAATAGTTCAGTTTCAGATGGAAAAAAAGGTTTTATTTTAGTTAATTGAAAAAAAAAATCTCTATGTCCATCTTCCTGCAATATAACATCTGTTGCATTCTTACGGAAGGTGTCGTAATGATGCATTAGTAGCCCAAATATTGCACAGTTCCTTTTTTCATGCACACCCATTTTGTGTTCTTTTTTTTTCCAGACATTAGCCCATAAAATTATATCTGCTTTCACATCGAGGTCCTGCTGCCATTTCAAAACAAAGCTTTCGTTCATTGGTGGTTTTCAACCGATGCTGCAAGGAACAGCTGCACTTTTTAAATGTGCGTCATGCATCCTGCGATTAAGCACAATGGACAGATTTAATCACTTTGGTTTCTTACATTATAATTTCCTAAAATGTCTTTAAAATAAGTAGCTGGTATAATGGCACAGTGTGTGTTAGGTTGACCACAATTGACCAAGGGTGTTGCTGGTGCTTTAACATACCAGTTACAGCTGGGTGATGCTGTGATGACTGAAATTCCAGTATTCCCAAATCAATTTACATTCCCCCAATCAGTCATCAGATAGTAATTTCTCAGAGAAAACAAAACAGGACATAGCACTCCCTTCTTGTTTCATCTCAGTGTTTACAAAACATTCATTAGATACTGTCACATTTCCCAATCGTAGCTGCTAACAATAAACGCCTTCCCCTGTGTGTCCCAATCGGAGCAAAAATAAAGACACACTGACTTGAGTTCATGAACCAGAGCCATCAGCAGCGCACAGTTGCTATACTGGACGACAGCCGATGAACTTTGCCCCACCAAACTCTTCCTGTGCCATCTGTCAGAAGTGATAATACCCTCCACCTAATGGCACCTCTGCTCCTTGCTCTGCACCATTAGCAGGTTATAAAGCAAGGCCTCTCCTGTCCTTTCTATTCTTAAATAGAGCTCTTCATCATCACCTCAACCACGGCGCACACACGATACCTTTTATTGCTCCCCGTTTCCAGGAGTGGATGATATTTCTCCCAAAAACAATAAGGTCATATGTTTGTTTGAATCCTGGCAGTGTGTGTGGAAAACTGGAGGTGACTGTTCTCAGTGAGACAGACATGACCTTGTATCCACGATGAGCATACAGCATGTTGGTGTTTATTTACAAATCCCAGCAGTATGATTCATATAACCTTTGGGATAAAAGTGACAAGGATGTGTTCTCTATTACTAACTAAAAAGTTTCCCCCTCTGCTGTAAGACAGTACGCTCAGAGGGCTAACTGCATTGACCCGAGATGTAAGAGCCGGCTTTTAAAAAGGGTCGAGAGCCAGTCGCGCTGTGCTGCTGATTTTAGCCTGTTGCATGGAGACTGCAATCCAGGTGATGCATCAGCCAATGGCAGGAAGCCAGAGCCAGACACGGGCATCAAGGTTGGTGTGGCTGATGGATGGAAGTGTAGCACCGGCACTTGCCAAGCCATTCACATAGGCCATAAATTATATGTTTACTGCCGGCTGTGGCTCTCTGCGCTCGCCAACATTTCTTCTGATGTCAGCAGCACATTATCATATCTAATCAGCCCCCAGCAACCCGTGTTAAATGGGTGGGAGATTGAAGTGGCCATCGTTCCATCTCTGTAAACATGATTTACATCACAAACATGAAAATCTCGATATTTATAGACCCGTTTATGGAGTTGAGTTCAAACTCTGAAAGCTTTGGGTGGTTTGTTTTTCAATAGCATTTTATTTAATGTAATCCTTTTACGATGACATACGTGTTCTGCAACCCTTCATCAGAAGTTATATGGCAGCAAATGTAACTCCTGTTAAAGCATTTACAGTAGAAGGTAAGTTCCTCACATGGAGGGCATGCACAGTGGAAGTGCATGATGTTGACTGAAGCAAATTACTCCGGGTTTTAACAAGCATGGTGTACAACCAGGAATATTTACAGTTGTGACCATCCTTGAAGTAAATGAACAATCTTGAATGAGACGAGATAAAAATTTCTTCCGCACAAACCCAACATACACACAGACAGTCGCACACACATACACGCACACATTTTCATAAATCTTTTCATGGAGAAAAACCCCAAACACTGAGTTACACTGTATTGCAGGTTGTGTCATGAAAAGCACTTACAGTTAAAAAATAGAAAACCAATATATATATTTTTTTCATTGATGATTATGCAGTAAATTTAGGGGAATCACAGGAAAAAAAACTGGCCATGTAATCCTCAGCAATTTTAAGATATTCTCATGTAACAACAGCCCCTACTGACTATATTCAAAAATGAATCAAACAAAAGCATCCTTGTACAAAAGAAAATAAATCAATTATGGTAATAAAAATAAAGAGTACAGTGTAAATATATATTCATATTTATAATTTTCTAACTGTATTTACAAGAAAAGAGTGAATGATGCAGTGAACCACGGTGCTTTATGTCCCTTGGTAATATTTTCTCTGGATTTGGTCTGAAGAGCAGAATGTCGTCCTTCACTACTGATGAAACGAGCTTGGTGGGAAAAAAAAAAAACAACAAAAACCTGACACAGTTAGTCCTTTCCATCCTTCCGACCAGTGGAACGCCCAGAGTGGAGAGAAGAGTTGGAGTCTGCTCTTTTTTTCTGACACTGTGACAAACTGCCACTCCTGTTAATACAAAGTGCCCCATAAACATCGTCACCACCAAGAACCAGGAAAACCGCTGCACTCTTCAGTCCGTGTGATCCAACAAGTTCTAAATGGTGTTTCCGAGCTCCTCCTTTCTCACAGAGCACCAGTGTTTTTTTCTGTTTTGTTTTAGCTTCATCTCTGGGAATATGGGGAAGAGTCCAACCCCATGAGGCAGGGAGCAGAGGAAATGTCAACGTTTGTCTGAATGGAGAGATGAGGTATCAGCGTTTCTTAATGGCTGCCCCGTTGGAGTGGGGAGGGAACTTTGGCAGGCAGGGCTCCTCGGCTCCAGCATCGTGGGAGAAGACCGAGTCCTCGCCGGAGGAACAGGTGGAGCTGCGGGTGTCGGGGTAGCTGGGGGAATATTGGTCCAGAGGCACTGAGAGCTCCAAATACTCCTGTAGGCACAAGGAGAAAAAAGAAATCAACATTTTACTCCCACAACAGACATTTCTGCTGCATCTGTGCATGGTAAAGAGAGAACTGACCTGGTTGGATGTCATGGCCAGACAGCGATCTAGATCCTCTACCAGCTGTTTGAATGTGGGTCTCTGAGAGGGCACAGCATGCCAGCAGTCCCTCATCATCATATACCTGCAGAAATCAAGACATTTTAATCTCTGAACATCAATTTCTTTAAAGAACAAACAAATCTTATGTCAAAGAATGTTACATTCTTGTGATGTCTGGTCAAAAACCTCCCATCAACCTGTAACTGGAAGGTGACAAAAACAAAGCTGAACAATATGTTCCAGTCGTAGCTCACTCCACCTTCATTTTATTGGTCATCACACAAACAATGGTAGGGATCATCATTACGTTGCCAAGCACCTGGAATTTTAAATTGGCTGATAAACAAGAAAGAGGGTAATGTTAATATTAATGCAAACTGTTGCATTGCAGCAGTGACTGAACTTTGCTTCTATTTAAAAGCCTCACAGATCTTCTGTTACTTTCAAAACGACTGTTTAAAGGGACATATCTTTTCAGGGTGTGTGTGCACAACCAAATTAACTTTTACAAACTGAACTTAATGTTTAATATGCAACTTTTGTCCCTTACTTCCCAGTCTAATTGGACTGCAAATCAGAGAATAAAAGTGCCTCTACTTCTTTTAGTAGATGTGGGTTTGAAAGTTCTAGTTAAGACTAGTTAAAAAGCTTTTTTCAAAACAGTACAATTTTTTTTGGCCGTGTGATTCAGTAATTCTACTAAATACCAGAACTGCAAGGGAAGAGATGTTAAAAGCAGGAAAAGAGTCTGAAGAACGGGCATCATGTTTGATTTTAGGTGCATAGTGTTTCCTTACAGCTCATGCGTGCATGTTGAGGGCTTGTCCATACGGTGACCTTCCTTCAGCAGCTTGAACAGCTCTTCCACCGGGACGCCAGGATACGGAGAGCCTCCCAGGGTGAAGATCTCCCAAAGCAGCACCCCAAACGACCAGCTGCAGACAGAAACAGACATAAGCGTCTTGGCTTTCTGCATGCCCAAATGATTTCCTCTAATTCCATCAAGAAGGAATTGGAAAAGTAACGGCATGTGATACTCACACATCACTTTGGTGTGTGTATATCCGGTCAAACAGAGCCTCGGGAGCCATCCACTTGACTGGTAAACGACCCTGTGGGAAAAGGTGTGCATGTTACGGCTATCTGCACTATGTTTTCACATTTGTGAATAAACTAATGATAAGAGTACTCACATTGGTGGTCTTCTTATAGTAATCAATGTGGTGGATATCTCTTGCCAGGCCGAAGTCAGCTATTTTCATCACGTTGTCCTCTGTTACCAAAACATTGCGAGCAGCAAGATCTCTGTGGATGCACTGCACAAATAAAAACCAGACATTACTAAGACTGAACCAACATCCTAGGAATCAGTGTCTTAAATACAAAGTCTTATCTGTCCAGAATGGGTCCAAACTCATACGTATTTTTCACAGAGAGGTGCTGCTCCAATTGATTCTGTGACTGGCAGGTTGGATGTTGTGGTTACCTTTTTGGAGGCCAAATACTCCATGCCTCGGGCCACTTGGTAAGCACAGGACACCAGGTCTTTGATGGACATGTTCTCCACGGGAACCTGGTCTGGGTTGTAGCAGTATTCCATGCCAGGGGGGCGCCGAGCTCTCAAGTACTCCCGCAAGTTTCCCTTGGATGCATACTCTACTATCACGTACAGAGGACCTAGAAACAATTGAAAACAATATTAGAATAAATAATTTCATGTCATGTAACACTGTAAAATGAGGCATCTTAATTATTTCATAGAACAGTAATGACAGCAGCACTAAGGAAAAGGCAACAGGCCTTGTGCTGGGAGCCTAATTCTGCACCAAAAGCAACGTGCACTTACAGCACATCAAGAGATACTTATTCAAAAACTGAAAGAAAATGCCTGATGTTAGTTCAAAGGTAAAGGTAACAAGGTCATCAGAATGAATGGGATTTCCATTTTGTGAGAAAGAATGTGCAAAAATTTGATTCCAATCCAGTCAATGGTTTAAATCATTTGGTTATAACCAATGCACATAACCTGCACTCACTGGAAGACGTAACGAATACTTCAACATATAAATGCAAACTCAAGGTACATTTCAAAGTTGCATCAGTTGGTAAATAAAGTGGAGAGAACAAAGAGCTTTGCGTGTCAGTGTAAAGGCAACAGGGCGATGTGCACCACAGGGTCATCAGAGGTTAGTTTTCTTTTAGCTTTTCGTCAGGGATGATTGGAGAGAAATGGCGGCAGCTGTGGTTGATTCAAACTGTGAGCTCGGAAGCTAGTGTCAGAATCACTTATTCATGCTGTTCTACACATCTTTCAAAGTAAGCCTCACTGCAACACTGTTGTCTCAGGGACAAAAGTGCGTGTTGGCCTGAGCAGGCCCCTGTCTGTCTGGCCCTACCATCCTGTGTGCAGGCTCCCAGCAGATTAATGATGTTCTTGTGCTTCCCGATGATCTTCATCATCTCCATCTCTGAAATCAGGTCTGACAGGTCTTTCTCTGTGGCATCAGCTGGAAGGAGAGGGAAATAAATGATATTAGGGTAATTAGTTGATGTTCTGTTGGTGCAAAGGCCCAAAAAGGCCTCACAATAATCACCTTGCAAAGCATATACACAAACACTGCAGTTAGGCTGCCGTTTGTCTTGGAGAATACTCCCTGGGGAAAGGCACTTAAAGCACAACACAGTAAATGCTTCTTTCCCTACGTCCTCACTCCTCTGTACAGTTTAATGAACACTGTTTTATATGGGATGTCAAGGGTTCTCATAAATTTTTACTCTGCTCTCCCATTTGCATGGTGGCTGGGATCCAATGGCAGATGTCTCTTAGTATCTGTTCATCACAGTTTTGGTGTCAGAAGTTTTCTCGTCCCTGGAGCCTGGACTTGAGGCTTCTGTTAAATCTATTACTATATTCTGAAGAGCTTTCCTCTCTGCGAATCCACAACTTATTCCAGCAGATCTCATAACTTTCGGTTCCCATCGATCCAAACCTACTGTACCTCTCACATGACTGAGAACTTTTAAAATGAATGGCTAACTTACATTTCAACATTTTGACTGCCACCTTGGTCACACGGTTTGGCTTCTCTTTGTCGAGACCCAGCGCCTCTCCCATCACCACCTGACCAAAGCAGCCTTCACCCAGCGGCTTCCCGAGAACAAGTCTGTGAGGGGGAGAAAACACATGACACAGTCATTAACAATCAGTGGAGTTCAACTCCAAATCTGAATTATGTGAGCGCAATAAACTTTGGACTTTCATTTTAAAGTTGATTTCAAATTTAAGTTCAATTCAACCATGTCTTCCTAACAGTTTCAGTGCCTTGCATAGTGGCACCTTAACATTCTCCTTTTGACGAAGAGTGAGAGAAACTTTCCTTGTGTAGCTGGTTTCAGTCCCAACAAAATGACTATTGCAATCCACTAACTTTCCATTCAGAAGGTCACTTGTCTAGCCTCTAGGCTGTTGTTGCCCATTCTGAAGAGTTTTTCCAGGACATACCTGCCCCGGGAGAGCTCCCATCGAGGATCTTGTGGTAGTTCATACTCAGAGACCCCCGACAGCATCGGAGATCCGCTAGAAGAGAGGCGGGAGGGGCGAACCAGCATCACTCCAGAGTGGATGGAGGAGCTCGAGTCCACAGACACCTGAGGTAAAGAACACTGACATTACTCCCCTCATAATGAAACAGACACCAGTCGCAGGAGCTGATTTAGCAGACGAAGGTGAAAACTAAATTCCTATTTAAGACCAGGTAAAAACCACCCACAACACTCAGATGTCCCATGCCTGTGGAGTCTAAGCATTCCTTGAATACTTATACTTACCTGATGTACAAGACCTCAAGGATCTACAGTGAACCTGAAAGTTCTATAAGTGCATGCTTTTAGTTTTATGACAGCATCAAGATTAGCTGTTGTGATGGTGTGCACATGAGTCAAACAAGTCAAACACATTATAAAGCTTTGAATTTATAAAAATCTGAGCAAGTGGCCGAAAGAAGAGGTGAAAAGTATAAATAATCCAAACCCCCTATCTACTTTCTGTTACCTGTCTGCGCAGGGGGATGCTTTTGGCCAGCTTGTGGACAGCCAGCTGACTGTTGAAGTCACTCTTCTTTGAGGAGGTGCGAATCTTTACGATAACTGCGATGGCAATCATGACGGCGATGAAAAAGAAGCCCACGCAGTAGATGACCACCTCCAGGTAGGTGTGGCTCGCCGGAGGGTAGTGTGTGACAGCTAGGTGGAGGGGGGGGGGCGTAAGGTGACAGGGGGCAGGGAGGGGTGGGGTCAGCTGTCATGAATGAATTGACTGTACAAACACAATGCGCACACCAAACATACCCATGCTTTCGAGTACATAGCAACACACTTAAAAACAAATGGCCCACACAAACACACACAGGCACACACATACAGTTTGCCATGTCTAAAAACCAGAGCCTTTGACACAGACACCTATGGGATGCAAACTCCGTGAGCACAAGGCTTCACTCTACATTCTTCAGAGTTTGAAGTGGTCATAGTCATAGTTGGGACGAACCCAAAACACCCAGATTCTATGTTATGCAATCTAACAGTGTTTGATTCAGATATATCAATGTTTTAATACAAACACAAATATATTTTATGTGTTTGTGTACTCAGTAATGGACGTATACATATATATGTATGTATGTATGTATGTATGTATATGTATATAAAAGAGTGAAACAGTGTGCAAAGGATCTGATTTTTTATACAGGCTATCAACACTTCACACACAATATTTTGACACTGCAAATCATCTCTACTTCATCAAATAGACTAATTTACATTTCATGTCTACATGTGTGTCTAAAAACAGCATATCACAAAGCATGAGCTCAATATACTAGTTTAATTGCTTCATAGGTCAAATTCTTCCTCCCTTTGTAATGTATTCTTCAAAGAGTTGTGTGTTGGTGCTGGTAATACAAACAACGAAAAAAAACATTTATGTGCTAAATTGCAAAAAAAAAAAAAAAAAAGTAATAGTACTAAAAGAGAAGCTGTTCAATTCAGATCTTGTTTTTTTCCTCCCATTTAGTGAAAACACCAACGTTTATTCATACCAACACTAGGGGTGTAATGGACTCCTTATTTTAGTGAAATAGAGAGTTTGGGGCAAACCTTGTCTTGGGATGGGGCTTTGTGTGCAGGAGCTACTTGTCACAGACACAGTTCTGGATTAATTTCTTGTTCATTCATAAGTTTACCACTGGCCTTAAATCTTAAATGATGCAGTTAGTTGTATTTTTTCTTTGTTCTTAAAAAACAAATGTAGTATAATGTTGAACTGTCTTTTAAACATAAATACAACTGCTATCAGTCATTCCTGTCTGGTGCAAAGCTAAAACCACTTCTGAATGAATAAATATAAATGACTTATGAACTCATTAACTTGAATAATGGTGTTTGTTTCAATGCATTACTTTATTTATTTAAGGAAAGAGCTTTGTTGAGTATTGGATGTAAATTTAGCATTGTGGTGCTTTTTCAGAACTTGACTTTAATGCTTGGTTTTGTATTTAAATTAAAATGCACTCATAATAAATCTCCAAATGCAGAAAGTATTACCACTGAAAACTGCATTTTGTTGTCCTATGATGGTGGGAGATTATCACATACTACTCATTTGCACTGGGGGTACTACATATTGAACACTGCATCCCAAACCAAGGGGTCCCATACTGACTTAAGTGTGCCATTACACCCCAAACCAACACCAGCAACACAAGTGAGCTGCACTTGTGTGAAGAGGCTGACTGACAAGCAGCATGATAATTGGACAAATGCCCATTCCAACCCTCAGGAATGAGACACATCCACTACAGCAAGCCAATTATCAAAGCCAGCCGCTGCGCTCACAGCAGGAAATGACATCAGGAGTACATGTCATTTGTAGCACTTGTCAAAGGAAATCAGCTTTACACCAAATCAAATGCAAACACCAATTAAAGAGCAGAATGGTGAAGAGTTCAAAGTGAAATCTGATCAGAGTTGCCAAACAACCTTTCTGTAAATGCGAGGTTCTACCTGGCTGAGACCATTAACTACATGTCTCTCTGAGCTTGTTTTTAAAATAATACTGGCGTGTTTTTACATGTTGAGACCAGGTAGGAGAGAGCTCACGGGTTGTTTGGCATTCTCTGATCCAATTTAAGAAACAGCAGAGCATGGACCATACTCTTCCATCTAGAGACTTTAGATGGAGCAGGAGCCATGCTGAGCACAGGGAGAGGGGGAGGTTTAGTAATTGTAGCTGGCCCTGGCTTCCTCTCACATTTTCTAACAGAACTGAAGTCAGAAAAGACCTCATTCTGGCAAATGTGAAGGTGGACAGCCAGGCTGGAGTTGGAAAAGGGAAAGGAAGAAAACACAGGAAAGAGACAGAACTACTGATACCTTCAAAAACGGTCAACCATGCAGAGTGATGAGAGAACCCGATAGAATTGCCCGCCAAGCAGGTATACTCCCCAGCGTCATCAAAAGACACATTTCTCAGTTGGAGGACTTCCATTTCCTTGTCCGTGGTGTTAAGGCCAGCGGTCTAGAAAATAACAAAGGAAGCAGACCCAACAAGAGGCCCAAGAGAGGAAAGGGAACCATGAGTAAGGGATTGTGATAGAGAAAGGGGATGGAGGAGCGTTCTCCTCCTCGATCCAACACCATCTGCCCAAAAGGTACCACAGAGAGCCCCTGCAGAGGACTCTGTCAGGAATCTGTTAGTGGAGGAGCTGGTTAGGTTAAGTCTGCACTGCTGAACCTGGACACTGGTCCGCCCCATCACCACATCAAAACCTCAGTCTCATCTCTACATGCAAGAGATGGGCAACATGGAAAACTCCGCAGCAGAACAGGGCACACTCAAACTCGCACTCACACTTTTGCCAACTATGTGAGCATAAGACAAACACCAGGAGGTCTGTGAAACATAGGTAAGCAGGAGGAGGACAGCTGGAAAAAACAAATGAGAGAGAGAGAGAGAGAGCCTGCGAGTTGTACACGGAGGACTTTGAAGGGCAAGGGAGCGAGAGTAATAGAAGAAGATGGCAAGGGAGGCCCTTATTAGGAGGGCACAGCACAGGCATGGGGCAGGAATGAGAGTGGGTCCAACATAAACCTGAGACTGAACACTTTCAACTGTTCTGCTGGGAATTTTCCATAGCGTCATTTACAGTCAGGAGCGCTGAGGCAGGAGAGAGGGAGGGAGAAACGAAGGGAGGGAGGAGAGAAACAGCTGAGGTTGTCTTGAGTTAAACGGCCCTAGTTTTTCCAGGTGGTCCCAGAAGCGCCTCCACTGTGTCGTCCCTGTGCTGCTGCGTGGTGGTTACCTGTGGGCTCATTTCTGGTGACAGTCAGCCAGGCCGACTGATTGGCCTCTCCTATATAATTGGACACTTTACATATATACTCTCCGCTCTCCTCCTCAGTCACATTGTAGAGGGTCAGCACCTGAGCGTCCGAGCTATTGACCCCAGAATGCTGGAAATAAAAACAAGTCATGTGCAGCACAGACAAACAAGTAGCAGACACAGGATATTTGATCGGTTTGTGTCAGTTATTTCAGAGTAAAAATGGCAAAATTAAGTTCAAATTATTTGCAAGATGCATTTGGACTACTTTCACAGACAATACTGGGCATATAAGAGAAGAAGTCACATAGCAATGGGAAAAAATAAACTAATATGTATCACTATGTTCTACTGCATTACAAACAACTATCGCAGCAACACATGCAGAGTTGGGCTATGCACGGCAGGATTGGTCAGAGCGTGCTCCTACCTTGAGGACGCGGACATACGGTAAACCATCAGGACCAACGCGGCTCCCGTTGACCTCGATATGCTTCAGCCACTGGATGTGGGGCTGAGGGTCGCTGAAGACCTTGCACTCAAACTCCACATCGCTGCCCACCGCGACGGTGCGATTAGCTGGCAGGCCAGCCTGCAGGATTGGCCTGTGGGGAGAGCGCTCTGCAACACAACCAAAAAGACACACAAGTGTTAGTTTTGAAGTTTGGTGAGCGGTGAAGCAAATGTGTAATGGCAAAGACAAACACGTGCAATAATTCAAAAGTGCACACGGCTGACTGATTGTCAAACACAAATAAAACCTCCGTCACGTCTGCACTTTGTTGCTGGAAATGGCCGGACCTGATGGCAAACAAGGTCGCCTGTATAATTTGATTTGATACTGTGTAATTTCACAAGTTACAGATTATAATTTCTCATATGGAGACTTGAAGCAGCTGTATGCTGCTTGTGTAATTTTTAAGAGCTGGCCAAAATAGATGGGCAAGCGAGTTAAGTATCTCATCTGGAGCTGTTACTGTGAAATGAAATGTTCCCGCGGCTCCATTTTGATGACTGATAACTCTCCAAAGTAAACTTATGAGCCAAGAATCTGGCTGAGTTTCAAACAAGACATCCGTGGGGACTTAGTAAGCACTTGTGACAAAACTCTCCCCTCACTGAAGCGATCTCACTGTTCATCAGGCTCTAGACTTCTGCTGAGGTCAGGCAGAGCTCAGGGGACAACAGTGACAGAGGAAGTAGGATTGTGATTTATAGAACCAGTGGTGTTAGAGCGAGTCACAGGGCACATCCTAGAGGAGTAATCACCTCTCTCCTCACCATGGATCCATTACTACAGCCACAAGTAAAAAGGCTTAATTAACTCTATGCAAAGGCTATACTGAATTCCTTAGCAATCACATTCAATCGGTTAATAGGGTGTACTGGTGCGAGACATTTGTTATGAATATTCAACAAATAATCAAACCATAATCAAGATTTCTTGGCAAATTATAAAGCATTAACATAATTCAAGTTATACTTACCGACTACATCTAGCTGGTAGGTGTGATTGATGCTGCCGTACTGGTTTTCCACCACACAGGTATAGTTTCCCTTGTCAGAGGGAACTACAGACTCCATGATGATGGTCCACACATGGTCACGGACCTAAAGGTTTGTGAAAAAGACAGTTACAGTTACAGTGGTTGGCGTATAGAACGGTACTTGATAAACACAAAGACACATCTCACAGTCCCGACAGAACTTCTGCTCATAGTGACATTTGTTGTATGGATTTTTTTACTGAAATAAAAGAAAAGTCTTAGGACAGATCATTGTAGTTCCTGTCACTATAAAAATGTTAAGAATAAGGCACATAACCCTGAAAAGCTCTAATGAATTGTACTTTCACATCTTGAATTCAAAGCTAAAATGTTTTCTCCCAATATAAATTGCCATAATTCAAATTATGTTCATTTGAAAGTAACAGCTAACAAGGTCAATGATGTGTGATGTGATGACAAGAAAATAACACACTACTCTCTCTTCCTATGTCACCACCCAATGTTTTAAACAACAGATCTTTGTCCTACCTAACAAAGACCACAGGAAAATGGGTACATGTTTTGTACACATCTGCCCCAACCTGTCTTATTAGCGCCAACTGATGTCTGGCTCTTTTTTCCAAGACATGTTATAATTTTTCTTCCATAAATCTGCCAAGACCGGCAGTGTGTGATTAACCAGGGAACCTCTAAGGCAATGGCAACATCAAACATGCATATACACAGACTGAGCCATACGGTTTCCCTCACTTAGCTAAAAACGTGATGAGGGAGTCCAGCTGCCTGCTGCCAGATGTGTTGTGCTTGGCTTCATATACATGTGGTCCACATTACTCCCTCCCTCCTGCACGTCTCCATGCAGACTATATGAACAATAGAAGCCTGGCCATAAAAGCAAGAGTGTGGGAGGGATGACAGACGTCCCCAGCCGCTGATGCAGACCTTTGCACCTCGACTAAAAAAGCAGCAGCCAGGTGGTTAAGTGTGCTGCCTGGCTGGGTGGGGGGGCTTGGGGAGAGAGGGGAGCAGGCAGCTGAGAGGAAACTCCTAAATGTGTCCCAGCTGGGAAGGGAGATAGGCTGGGGAAGCACAAGACAAGGCTGGACTAGCCTACACCTTGATGGGAAGAGCAGATGTGGGGAAGGTTGTTTCCTAGTCTCTGTGAACATGCACACATCCCACACCTGTGAGGCCACTGCCACTGAATACAGCCAGTCACAGACATGTCAATATTAAGGTACATAAAGCATCTACAGCCTCCTAATACGTACGGTGTTATTTGTTAATGTTGTGGATTAATACAATGACTTCCTTGTGCCCAATAGGAAATTATCTTAAAAACGCATTAAGTATGTTGACCTCTCGGGGCTCATGAGACCATTTACAGTAAATGATGGCGATATCAACAAATCCAGTCCACACACCTCACCTGCCACACCTCTGCTGAGTAAATCTAGAGACTGGTGTAAACTGCCTTATCACCTATTACACCCTCATCAGTGCTTAGCGTCACCTCTGAATACCGCCTGCCTGGAAATGGGACGATGCCGATCAAGATGCTGACAAACAGTGTAATCGCACCACATGTCATATATCACAGACACAGCGGGTATCGTGGTAAATTTACTGCTGCATGGATCTAATTACAGAAAAGACGATGCACTGATACCCAGAATGAGGACAGCCAATGTTGTCCTTCACCCAAACGGAGGCTAGGATTGTCCACCTGGAGGTGTTATTCCTTTTTGTGGTATGGGGTTTCATCTTGCATTGTTTCTCAGGTCAAATATGAAACTTGCCTCTGCTTTTCACTTGCAGGCAGCATTTCTTACTCCAGGGGAGTGGGTGGTGATCTAATGTAGAGATGAGATCACTGACACATCTCCACTCGTGGTGAATGAGTTTGGAGTGATTCAATGAGAAATGCTAAGGAGGGTGTAGTGTCACTTAGAAGAAGCTGAGGGGAACAAATATCCTAAACATTATTATTAACCTTGAAGCCTCCAATGCGATGGTCTCTCTTGAACTCTTTGCCATTCTTGTACCATTTCAGGGTGGGAGTTGGATTGCCGGTAGCCTGGCATCGAAACTTCACAGTCTTACTGGCTGGGACAGCGTGAAGCTTTTTCTCCATTTTCTCTGGATTAGCCCATTGTGGGGCCATGGCTAAAGAATGACACAAAAAAAGAAAACATAGCAGATGAAAAACAAAAACAATTTCAATGTTTTATAGCTGTATTATCGAACTCAAACTATTTTTATAGAGGACATTA
Organism: Seriola lalandi dorsalis; assembly: GCF_002814215.2. Taxonomy (NCBI): domain Eukaryota; kingdom Metazoa; phylum Chordata; class Actinopteri; order Carangiformes; family Carangidae; genus Seriola; species Seriola lalandi. The sequence goes on from NW_019525496.1 coordinate 3,377,142, forward strand.
CATAAATCATGTTCACCGAAAGAATGATTTCTAAATTATAGTCATAGGTTAAAAACCTCAAGTTTCTCAAAATGAAAAGAAACTCCCTTTTTTAGATGCTGTGGCTTCAAAATAGTCTCAGTTAAGTAAAGTCATATTGTATAAATTTCAGGGGGAGATAAGGCTCTGGGAGTGAGAGTACAAACTCAAGGTCGGCATGCCTGCCACGCTTGGTGGCCGCTGGATTCTTTGTGGGCAGTAGTAGCCAGATGATGAAGTCTGAGCGTCTTAATTGCTCTATAGACAAATTGGAAGCCATGCAAGGTTAACCACTGTTAGTCACCGCAGTGACATTCCTCATGTTAAAACCATCACTGAGGTAGTGAAAACCCTCTGATTCACAGCGAAATCATTCACCAAAATGTGACCCACATGCACACGACAGACCAATAATCGAATCATAGCGCTTTCAAATCACTGACCATTCATGACTGTTACTCATCACCCCGTGGCTTTGGGCAAATGAGTAATGACCATTTGTTGCAGTAGCGTTACTAATAAGCATTAGTAACTTGAAGAGATCAGCACACTTACGAATCAGTTTTTGACTGCCCAACAGTTTGGATTCCTCTGATGAAGATTCTTCATCTTCATCCTCATCCTCAGATGAGGCCAGGGTGTCAACTGGTGAAATAGAAAGTAACTGTGAGGCCAAAGACAATTCATACTGATCCTCACAGTATTTTATGAGTAATGCATCATTTTTAAGAAGTGTAAAAAAAAAAAAAAGAAAAGAAACTACATTTGTAGCCAAGAAGCAACATTTTAGTAATTTTTTCCCCTCAGTTATGGACAGTCTTTGAGAATGTCTGTCTACACTTAAAACAAGGGTCAGTATGTACAGTACGTTCAAGTGATATGCACAGAATTTCTACTAGTTGTGATACACTCTTTGTACTTGTTACAAATCAAGTCTTAAGGGATTATTTTAATGATTAGATCTTAACTTGAAAATTGGAATAGTCTAATGAAGGTGATGCTGACCGAGTGTGTTAATCTTGGCCTTAAAAAAAAAAAAGGTCAACATCCAATGCTTTAGTGACAAATCCTGATTAATTTACATTTTCAATCCCTTTAATGGTAATTTTCTTTTGATGGCAACATCATGATGCCATTTCTTGACTGCAGGCATTTATATACACTAAGACAAAAAGGATAACAGAAGAAAAAATACAAAGGCTGCTCAAACTTATCTACGCACTTTCCATAACTTTACCTGTGACGTTGAAGTAGAAGCTGTGGTTGCCGAAGGTGGTGCATGTGTACAGACCAGAGTCCGTCAGCTCCACAGCCTCGATCTCCAGCTGGCCATTGCGGATGCGTGTGTGTTCTCCATCTACAACAGTCACATGGTCTTTGGTCCAGTTGACAGCGTGGAGGGAGTCCTTGGCAAAGCAACTCAGATCCAGGCGATCCCCAAGATAGAGCGTGAACTGGTCTACTTGCGTTTCCACAGAGACTTCAAGGGAAACATAGCACAGGGTTCTACTTCACCACCTCAGTAGGCTTTTTAACAATATTATAAACACTTCCTGAATACTAAAAAAGTTAAAGCTTTGGTACAAACTGTGATGCATACTGTATGTCATTCACAATAGCAAAACCAACAGGGTTATTGCTGCATCATATCTCTGACTGAATACATAGTTCCTGACAGGAGTGTCTACAATATTCAGTGTGTGCTCACACACAGAACAGGGCTGTATCTGTCCTGTTAACACATCAAAAACTACTTCAATCATGAAGTATCATGAAACAGCATACCATACATACAGCAGAAAAGAGATTCCCTGATTTCTTCCTGGCACACCGCCTGTCTAACCTCTCCCAAAAATTAAATCGCATCCCAAATTAGTCAAGGCCTTATCGTCAGGAAGGCAAGGAGCTACTTGGCAAAAGGAAGGTGAAATTCAATTAGAGGAATGAAGAGAAGGGAGGCGTCATGGAGCAAGACACCTGAGCCCCCGTGTTCTAAATGTCTACATAGTCTGCAAGGGGGAGGGGGTAACCCAATTATGCTGACACGTTGTCCATCACAATGGTGTCGTTTGTCTAGTTACAAAAAGGTAAAGATCGTCACTCGCCAAGCTGCTTGACATTCTTGCTCCAGGATCACACTTCCATGCCAACAAGGTACAGGAGGTGCGCTGTTCTGATTAAGTGAAATAACATCCTGAGGGCAAGTAATTAATTCTGATGATTATTTTCTCATCTCTAAATATTGTTTTGTCTATTCATTTTTCAGGAAACAGTTTTAAAAAAACAAACACAATTTCCTGTAGTTCAAGATGTCTCAAGACATTCAAATGTCTTATTTAATCCAACCAACAGACCAAACCCAAAGATTTTCAGTTAATGACATAAAAACCAAAGTAGGTTTGGATTTTCGCTTGAAAAAAATTACTCAAATTATTAATCAATTATAAAAAATACCTTCTGATTCATTTATGTTGACAGAGTAAATGATTAATCGACTAGTCATTTCAGCTTTGACATACTTCTGTTGTTTTAGCAAGGCTGCATCTCCAAAGTAATCCTCTGTTGCAGCACTTGAATACAAAATCTGTAATTACACTCATCCTCCTGTCCCATTTCCTTCACAGTCCTTTCAGCACTATAGCAAGAAAAGCTGAACAGTATAATCAAATGCCATAGTGGTGAGCAATCCCTCAAAACCAGATTATTCTGAAACATTCTCAAAGCACACAGTGTGTTTGTAAACGCACTTCCTCACAACAGGAAGCACATCTATGTAGCAAAATCTCAGGACAACACCAGCAAACCTGACTAATCCCTCCCACCATCACAACAAAGGCCACCAAACAATAAAGGGGAAGAGGGAGCAGGGAGAGCGAGCCAGTGAGCATGTGCACAGGAGCAAGCGAGAGAGGGCCTGCAGCGGCAGGTTCTAGTGCCAGTTGCTATGGTGACCCCACTTGGGCCTAGTAAAGGTATTTCCTGGATCACATATGTCTGACAGGCTCTTAATCCCAGAAGGAAAGGGGGCCAGGGGGTAGGATCAACTTTCTCCTCAAAAACAAAACTTAAGGGGGGAAAGCAGAAGAGGCATTTAGTGATGGGCTACAGCTATCCAACCTGGACACAGCCTTAAACACAAGGTCTCCGCGCTGTGTGGGGCCCGGCCAGTATGTTTCTGTCCCTGCCCTCTAAATGGAGATGCCACTGATAAGGCTGTGTCAACATCCCAGCTGTTAATCTGGCTGCAGACATCATAAAACGCCCATAAAAGCTGTAAAATTTGCTTGTTGCTTTATTGTAGGCCAGTCAGGACCATTTGAGCTTCTGTGACAACCTACTTAAAACTGGAGTAAGATATAACACAGTATGGTCAAATCAAACTAACACATAGAGCTAACATTTTTCTGACTAACTCAGTGAAGAAAACAAATTGCAACACACTTTATGCACTCCAAGTGGGTTTATTTTCAACTCCTCACGTGGAGCTAGAGGCCAACTTTCCAGCATTTCCTTTGAATTTGAGGATGTTTCATCTCAGTTAATCCTCCTGCTGCTATGATTGGATTAAAATGGATTAAGAACCATATTTTCAGAAAGCAACCCATCTGGAATGGTCTCTCATGTGTTCTTCCAACCATTTGGACAAATTGATTGACATCATTTAAAATCAGCCTAATTAGATGAATCATGAAAGGAATTTTGGTGAAGACCAAAGCATGGAGAGGTTTTTAACTAAGGAGGAAAAAAAGCTCACTAGTCTGTAAATGCAAGACCAGCTAAAAAGGAAGAGTTGGCGCCAGTCTATGGAACCTTCTCTGGCTACAAGATAGGAAGCAATATGCTGCGTGAATGACTTCTGGGATTTCCTGCTCTCACTGGAGTGATGGTTGAATGCAGTAAAGTCAAGCTGGTTGAGGCTCTGCTGTGGCACACAGAGAAAATGGCTGTGGCGAGTTTCCTCTGCTGATTCGACTGCACCAGAGTGAAAGGGTGGGTGACGTGGAGAGGGGATTGATAAGAGACAAAAGGCAGGACTGGCAGGAAGCAAACGAATAGGACAATGCCTATTAACAAGCCCCAAAAAAAAAAATTCACCGAACGAGTGTCCCTCCAGTGCTCCAGTGGAGGACCTTTTCATTCCTAAATGAGCTGCTGGCAATCAGCATGGATTAACACTTGGGAGCTACAAGGATTACTATGCAGTGCAAAGCTGCTCCACTGTCATTCAAATGAGTTCAGCTACATTTAGACTTACATTATGTCTTTAATGGACAAACACAGTAAAACCAGGACATCTTAAACAAATAAAACTACGTTGATCAGTTTTATTTCTTCCATTTGCTCTATTGCAGTTTTGGCTCTGCCACCAGAGTCTCACAAGTTCACACTGTTTCAAAAATCCTATAAAAATGGACATGTAGCTATACAGTCTTAAGTAATCCATTACACTTAAAAAACCCATGTTGGCACATAACACATGAAAAATCTTATGTGGCGATAATGTTAACCATGTCTCTATTGTTATTTTCTCTTTATACCTTTAAATTGTAGCTCCCATTGTGTATAAAAGTTTTATTCATAAAACACGATTAAAATTATAAGTTTTGTGCCTCAATGTTGAATCCTGAATCCTGAATTATTTTTCTCATGTCTATTTTTGAAGTTGTCTCCCAGCCAGCCTGGGTTCATACTCAAGCATAAAACACTGAAATTGGTTTACGATTAATGAAAAACAAAAGTGAAAAGTGAATAAATATCACAATAAAATTACAATATCACAATATAATGTCACTGACAGATTGAATGGTAATTACTGCGGACAGGAAAAAAGTTACATTAATCTGGTGTTAATCCTTAAATTCACTTGTTTCATCTGCTCTCAGAGTCAGCAAAGCTGTGCTCCACTGGGCCCCCATTTCTGTCTGAAAAGAGTCTTTCTCAGGACTGTGGCAGCTCGACATCTGAAGAGCTCTCCACTAAAGGGTTAGTGGCTCTTCTACTCTGACAGCAGAGCATCGAGTCAAAGAAATCAACTGGGAGCTACACATAAATAACTCCCTGACATTTACAGTCAGGACTGAAAAATATAGACAAACCCTAAAACGATGATTTCACAACAAAACCAAAGTCATGTTTCTCTGAATACTCGCACTTAGAAAAAGTTAAAGGGGCTGTAATCATTTGAATGGCTGTCCATGTGGCCTCTGAAGTAATTCAATGAACTGAATTTGTTCAGAGAATATTCTTTTCTTATGTGAACAGCACACAACAAACCCCCCCCCCCAAGACAAACAATGAAGCACGCATAAAACATGGCCATTTCCATATAACTATTTTGTTTCCTCACCCAAGACAAAAAGGAATGCAACCAAATGCTTCTGCTGTGATTGTTTGTCGACAGCTGAAGCCATCCGTCACCCAGCAGGGAAGCGGGGGGAAAGTGAAGCATTCCCAAGCTAAAGTCAGTGGGGGAGCAGGAGGACAAGCACAGAGGCGCATAGATAGTACCTGGCCATTTGGTGATTAAGAACTGGGTGGAGTGTAAATGCATCAGACTTCCCCCACCCTGGTGGAAATTTATGGCTCACCTTAGAAGACAAACATTCTCCTCAGAAACCCTATCCTTGAGGATAAGGGGGGGCTCAGAGTAGCATCTTCTTTCTTTTTTTTTTTTCAAAAACCAGGCTAATTTATAGTTTCCCTGGCAGTTAGCTCCTCTCTCAGTGACAACAAATACCTTTTCATTACAAAGGAAGAGAGAAGCAGGGACTGCTAGGTAGTGGGGCTGCCCTTGGGCTACAGATGGGAGTCATTTTCTCCTCCCTGTTGCACTGTTGGCTTAAACACAGCCGCACCAAGTTTATTTTAGGGCTTACTGCCCAAGAGAGACCCTCTTGCTTAATTACTCTAATTATAATGCTGAGCTTTATCATATTCTTTTGCTGCTCCCCACTTCCGACTGCAGAGTGTAAACATCCAAACCCACCTACCCACAAGTCCAGGCAGCTATTACACTGCTGGACTGTATCCAAGAGACACATTTTTAAGGATTCAATTTCAGTGCCTCTTTCCCCTTTTCAGAACTGAACTTGTATAGCAGCCAAACAAGGCTAAATTCTTTACAGAAAATCTTTAAGTTGTATTGTCCAGTTTAAAGAAGAAGAAGAACAACAGAAAGAATTAGACCAGAAGTCCTGTCAGTAAGATTTCTTAGGAATCTATTTCTAGTAAGCTCAGGGGTATGGGTTAGGGTTAGGGTTAGTTAAGTGGTTCCCTTAGGCAGGAAAAGTGTTACTAATCATCAGAAACAGAGTTGAGCTACATCTGACGCAGTTCAGTCTACTCAACAACAGACTCAGGCAAATGGGGGTGGTGGGGGAACAGTGACGCTACAAAGGACAGACTTCACCAAAGCCTGGAGTGTGTTAGGATTACATTCCTGCACCAAGAACAAAGCTTTGATTATCAATGGACTGTTTTTCAAGGAAAGGGTCAAGATAAATTAGCCTTACTAAGTTCATTAGTTCAACCAGAACTGGGAAAAAGGCAGTGTGCAAAATTAAGTCTGAGTAGCTTCAAGTTATCAAGCCATCTTACCTTCATCAGCGTTGAATGACCGGCACTGGGTCCTTAAAACTTGGGCGAATAAAGCCAGTAACAGAAGTACACTTTGCCTCATCAGCATCCTGCTGAGGGAGCTACAACTGCTGGCTTTTCTGCGACTGGAACTCCATTCAGACCTTTGGGGCATCAGCAGTGGGTCATTCACAGCGCTCAACTAAAAACAAGCAAAAAAATAAATAAAAACAAATGAATGCATGACAACATATCTTTATAAGTCTGTTTTCAGTAAGAAAAACAATACGTCAAAATCTATTCAAGGGAACAAGAGAAGAGACAGAAACTTTTGGACTATGCTAGAGGAAAATAAACTTTGACATGCAAGAGAGAAACTAGGTCAATTAAAAACTAAAACAAACCAAAATGATAAATTCTTTGCCATTAGAAAAAGATCAGCTCACAATCTACGTTTAATGTAACAAGGAAATTTTGCGCTTGTCGAAGAAGAAGAGAATATTCTGTATGTCTACAAAGGTTCAAGGTAGGTACTTCAGCATTTAGGGCTGCTTGTACAAAAACACTGATAAGCAACTACAGAGCGCCGAGTCGCTCTGATAGCTCGGGCAAACAAGGAATGGATACGTCTTGCTCAGTTCTTAGGAATGAAACATTTTGTTTTCAAAACTTCACAACAACTATTAAAGTTTCAACCCAAAGTCTGTCATCACACTCAGACAATGCCATATCAAGTTTCTGTTTTTGCTGCCGCACCACTGTCGGAGTTGAAGGATGTACAGTGCCCTCCACAACGGGGCACAGTGCAGTGGGTGACCCTCACATGCACATCTGCTCGCATCATCACCTCTGTAGCATCTGGCCACAGAGATTAACACTTGCCCCTAACCCCCATAACCCCCCTGGAAGAATTTGTTTAAGGCCAAAAAAACTACAGCCTGTTACGTGACACCCTTGTAGAGAGAGACCGCCAGGCCATCATTTCCACGCTGAGAGATCTATCACCTAACAGTTGGTTTTGGTCCCCAAGCCTAAAATGACCCCCCTGCAACCATTTGCTCCCACGAGTTGTCAAGAGGTGTCAAACAAATGCTGTTTTTAGGGTTTCTTTACTCTTCTTAATTCAAGCTTGAGAACTCAGGGTTCATCAATCAAGGTTTTAAAAAATCAGTGGAGTCCTGAATGAATCCATAATATCCACTCAAGTCCGTTCTGTAAAATAACAACACAAGCGTCACATCTGGGTCAAAGAAACCCCAACTCGGTTTACATTTTCACACAAAGTCATGTTCAGATGCAGCTGTGGTTTCCTTTAAGAGGTAATCGCTTGTGTGAGCGTTCATCACTGAAACAGTCATTGTGTTCTCCTGAAAACCAATTCAATTTCACTTTCCAAGAATGGTCTAGTGTTCCAGCAGCTGAGCTGGGTCAGGGGGGTCCGAGGGGGATAAAGAAGCTTGGTCATCGCAGCTTTGTATGCAGTGAGTCAGTGTTTGGGAGGGCTCCAAGAAAGTGCTTCTGCAGCCAGACAGAAGGAACCGCAAAGAGCAGCCGAACACGTTCCCCGGGCCCTTGTCACTACAACAACCGTCAATAATTGAAAGAGGAGGAAGTAGCGTCTTCAAAGTATGACACAACGCTTTGTCATACTCTGCTCCCAAGGGAGCATGGGTTAAACATAGAGTATGTCTTACTAAGCACACAGAGCATGTTCGTCTTGAGCTTGTGAGTAGGTCTGAAGAGAAAGGGACCCACACCATGGCAGGCTGATATTATTGGCCAATTTCCTTTCATCATAGACACTAGTATCAGATAAAAGTAATGGCACTACATAAAAAAATATAATCTGCATTTTTGAGTATATTTGACTCCATTTTGTCAGTCTAATTTATTTTTTATTGTAGTTTTTATTGATGGTTACTATTAAAACTGAACTGAAATCAGCCAGGCCAATACATAAGCTGATATTATCTTACTGTTCATATATCAATACTGGTATACAAAAGGCCAATAAATAAGAAGAAATCGTAGTCATTTAGAAACATTGTAACCATTACATAGTTTTTTCTAACTGTAAAATATGTTTCTTGGTCTCAATTGTGAGGTCCAAAAGTCCAGACTGTATATCCTATTTTTGTATTCATATTGGTGTTCGCCTCAATATCTGTCAGGCCGTAGTAACTTTGTATAACTATGTAATTTCCATTGACATTTACTGATCAAAATTCACTGTTACTTTCTACCTACTGCTGTTTTATATTTCTTATTCAGTAGTAAAATTAACTACTTTTTTGAAGAATTCAATAACCAAATGTGAAGGATCCCTGCCAAATAATAATCTGCATTTTATTATGTGTTTTTAAATACATACAGCAGGTGATACATTATTTGGACAGAACAATGTGAAACCTAATTTTCCTTATCCTTTTTTTTTTTTTAATCCAGCCAAATCACAGAGGACACATTTTAATTCACAGTTATGACACAAGGGACTAAATGGAGAAAAAAATACACATTGACACTTCTCACACCTGTGAAATCTGCAATATTACAGTCCTCTACTGTCACTATTGTGCAGCTACTACTCATTCAATGGTTCAGGTGTTTAAAATGATTCACTTCGAACATAATTTGACAGTGAAAGTCTAAACTCTCCAGCAGTGGGAGATTCAAACTGAAATAAAGACCAACATCTGTCCATAAATTTCATGTAACATTACTCCTTTTAATGTGCAACCTTCTTGTTTCCCACGTTCAGTACCTTTTCTGGCATAAAGAGAGGTATCTTAATTACAAATACTTCCCTAAATCAATGTTAAAGAGGCAGGAAAACACCATCTCAGTTTTTTGTTGCTAGTGTTTTTCAGAAACAAATCTTGCAACAAATGTATAAAACATATTGGATCCAGAAATAAATTAATTTTAAAAAGTAAGAAATATTCCATAATGTTCCTTAGATATTAATAGTGTCGGCTCAGGAACTAAACTTTCTAGCTGGGAAACTCACATTTTCTGGTAGAATTTTGTTGCATTAGAAAATCTGTACAAAATCACTTTTGATAAAATCCTGTTGAGAGAGAGGAAAACATTTCTCTGAAATTCTGGCAAATAAATGGGGTTAAACTAAACAGATTAGAACATGCAAGACACATTTAGCTCCTCTCATTATACAAAGACAAAGGTTACAGGCCTAACCCACAACATGGCCTGCACCATAATTACTGTTCACTGCCATCCATGCATAAAATTCCTCAGCTCCCAAATTCTGTAGCCCCTGTCCCGGCTAAGTCTGCACTCCCTGCCAGCAACAGGCCTGTCTGCACACGGCTGCAGTTCAGCAGACATAAGAGCATCAGACCATTTCCCTAAGGCTACTGTTTTCACAAAAACAGACACTTCTGTTTTTTTTTCTTTGCAGCCTCGCAATCTGAATTAGTGCTTCGCCACCAGCGTGCCATGGAGGGAGATAAGGTGTCATGAGATTACACTCAAATGTAAAGGCAATTAATGTCAAGCCATCTGACACTATTCCATTTGGTTGACACTTGAATCCTAAGTGCTACTCAGCAGGTTCAGCACATATAAGTGTGTATGTAAATTTGGAGATGTTACTCACATGCACAGAATATTGAATTATTTTTAGACACACACCAAATCAAATCACATCCTCAACATGTAGAAAACTACAATATCAATCGGAGCCATGAGTGACTTCAGTCTACTTAAATTTCACACTCACAAAAAACAAGAGTTTTTGATGGAGTTAGTTATTCTTAACACAATCATACAGCTCAAGTGACAATAATTCTGTACCAGGGGAGCAGCCTAGTAAATTAAAGGGCAGGACTATTCCTTTACTTCCCATTATATGGTTAAAGAGAAAACTTTTTTCTCTCTGGTGAACTCCCTTTGGACATGCTGTTTTTCTAAACCATCCATCTTCTCCGTCTCCCTTTATAACATGACATTTTGAGCTTTACATAACATCAGTTTGCCCCATCCAGACCCAGACTTCATGACAGATGTAGTAATGAAGAATTTAATACAACTTACTTCTCTATATTTCTTAATAAGCATGTATCCAATGATTTGAAGAAAAAAATGTTGTGAATGTGAACTTTACAGGTTATGTTTTGGGGTCATGAGCCTGTGACACAAATGGGGACCTGCTAAAGATAAGGACCAGGATCAAGCAGAGACACAACACAAATGATAACACTGCTGCAGATTTACAACACAAGACAAGAAGTTCAGAAAAATACTATGGATCCATGAAGAAAAAACTCCATTGTATAAAAAGCCATCAAATGCATGTTTAAAACAGCTGCTCTCTAGGTTTCAGCCTTGATGTGGGTGGTATTTACTCACGGAAATTATCTAATCTGAATACAGGCGCCTGTTGTGACTTCAGATACAAAACCAAAGCAGCTTTTAGGACTACAGGCAACATTTGGGCCTCGAGCTTTAACGTTACCATTCGTACCCTTTTATTTTCAAGCATGGAGGAGACTGAAGTTTTACAACGCATGAAACATACCGTCAAGAAAACAAAATATGTACGTAAACAGACGTTTTCTACATTTTACTCATTACCAGAGCACTAAACATTTTAAAGTAAAACAGGTGGTTGAATGTGAGCTATGAAATACCTGCCGATCAATTTAAGAGCCACAGCTTTTTGATGATGTCCCTCCCAAGAAGTTCTTCAGTACAATAAAATCACTACAATGGGGAACATGAGCAAACCGCTGAAGCACGTCAATAAACAGCAAAGTGAAGCAAAATCAAAGAGAGGGGGAATAATAAAGAGTCCAGCTCACCTCACTGGCGGGGGGCTGCGAAACAGCCAGTGTGGGTCCGATGAGGAAGGCTGCTGAGCTGAAAGTGGATGCAGAAAAATGTCCCGAAAAACAGTAAATCCAGACTCAAACGTGTGAAGCTCACTCACTCCGCGCTATCAGCGTTTAGCTAACAAGTTTGCGCATATTTCTGCCAAACTTGAGCCGCAGAAGAAAAGAACGTGCCCCAGTCCGCAAAACCCCGAACTGATCAACGGAGCTGATAAAAAAAAAAACTTCTTAAATACTGTGAAGTTTTGTCAATTTTCAAATTGAAACGCCGGGGTCTGATTTCCTTTGCGACGAGCTTCTTCTGCCGTATCAAGCTAACCTCAACAGATCCGAAGAAACTACGCGAGTGCAGCCCGTGCGGTGGTTTTGGTAGTCCCTTTATCCCAAAACGTTCCGCTCGCGATGAAATTAAGTCTCCTCACCTCTGAAAACTGTGTCTTAAAGTTGTTCAACTCACTCTAACAGGATACCCGAAAACGAGTTGTCGTTCACGGCTATATTCTCACAGAGGAGAGGCTCTTGAGTGAATCTTAGAAAGTATTTTGACCATTCCTGGCAGAGAAATGCTGTTAAACAACGAGAGTCCGAGCTGCTCCAAACCTCCCCCCTTAAATCTGAGACTATGCGCATCCTCCGGACCGCCATCAAGACAGAGAGGGTGACTTGGACAACTTCCGGTCTCTAATTATAAAATAAAAGCCAACATGAGCACACCCAGCAAACTAGGTGCTTGACACAACCAACATCAGTTGGTTGGATAACTTAACTGGACTGAAGTAAATAGAGTTACATACATACATTACCCAGCAGAGTGATTATTTCTGCTTTGACAGGACCCAGGTCATATTTAGCTCCCATTCTGCACTCCAGTGCCACCTGTAATGGTAAAACACGTCTTTTTAAACATAAGGTATTTAGCAAAGATTAAAGGGAAGAGGGCCAGGGAGTGTTACAGTCGGGAGGATCCTCTGATTGATTATATGCATTAAACCAAATGGACAGCAAACATTTACCTGTATTTTGTTACTTCATTCAGACAAACTGTTGCCACATAAAAGTTGATTTTGTTTTATTCACTTCTCACTTTTACTTTGAAATTCATTTGTGATTTTTCAAAGTTGTCTGATTGTGTTTTTCCATTAAAGTTATTTAATGAAATAAACTTTAATATCTTAACCTCACCTCTCAAAGACAGGCAATTTATCTGGAAATATTGAGCACCATGTCGCAATGTGATTAGTTTTTTACACAATATATTTACTCCATATTCCTTGTGTTGTCTTATATAATGTTATGTTTGTTGTTTTGCTCCATGCAAATGCTGATTTTTCTTTCCCCCTTATGTGATGAAAGTGCAGCTTTTATTTTGAATCTTGTGTCCCCGGAACTCCGCCATTATTCAGGCTTCTACTTCCCAACTTGACGCAGGTCTTCCCGGGCTGGTAGAAACCTGGCTCCCCCTGCCATCCACTGCACCTCTCCAGCAGAGCTCCACCAACTCTCCACACCGCGCCCTTTGCATTGTGGGATTGGAGACCTTCACAACCCACAGGCTTATACCCTGACTATAAATAATTACAGCACTCCTGCATCACATTTCAAATACCATAGTGGATAAAAACTATACACAAATTTGACTACATACTACAACCTATCTGAGCACAACAAACACACTGTAAGAAACATACATAGGCTAATAAAAGAAATATCAAGCAAATGTAAAACTATAGAGTTCAAGAAGATCATAATATGGTCACTGAATTTGACAGAAACCCTTCAAGGACCATAGGAAACAGGCTTCATTGTTACTGAACACCACTTTACCTTGAAAGGACACTTTAAGCATCACTGAGAACAGTCCCATGTAGACATAACATAACAGTAGTGTCTTAATTGCATTTGCAGAGAAGTTGAGCTCTCATGAAAGGACAACATTTCCCAAACTACAATTCTAATGTTCTTTAAAAGGATGACGTGAGAAGACAAAGGTTCATCAGTGTAAAACAGATGTGTAAGGAGATTTTTACTGACTGAAAGAGCGGGAAACTATCTGAGGTGGGAAATTTGTTTTCTTTGCAGCATTTCAGATTACCAGTATGGATACTAATACACCAACAGAAAACAGGCACTTTCATCAACTTCCCATTCAAAGCAACTATAAAATAACTTTATTGTGCTGGCGTAAAGATCATATGCTTTGGCAGCTTTTCAAAGAACATCAGAATTTCAAATGTGTCTGCCAAGTCAGCACAAACACAAGTTTGCTCTGCGTGATCAAACACATAGTTCATATCTGAAGAGCTCATATGGCCTTTGATTTCATGTCACAATTGACAAATGATTGACGACTGAAGTTGCAGAGACACATGAAGCCCAGCTTGGTAGTTGGATTAAAAAATGGGAAACAAAGAGACAGATTCAACATGTGTTGGCCTTTCATCTTCCATGCAATGTTAATTTTGTGATATTAGGGAGATTCATTATTTGCTTTACTGGAGATCCAAATTTTGCATTGACAAGATCAACACTAGAGAGTCACGCACAAAAACGCCAACTGAACCTCATAAAAGAAGATACTTCTGCTCTGGATTTGTAGATGCTGCTCTATTCTATTCTAGAAAGCAAACATCATCTTATTGCTGTTGTAACACAAGCTCCAAACTGAGCTCCTATCAGCAAACACTGCAGGACCCTGGCATGACATTACACATTGTCTTGCTTCTGACTCATCTAGATTAGATTAAGTGTTGATACAGTAATCGATCCACGTAAAATTAGATTATTAGATTACATTTAGATTATAAACAGAAAGATCAAGAAACAATTTCAACTAAACAGTATATAGTAGATTTGAAATACTAAATGCTGTGATATTGTGAATTTACCAAACTAATAATTATTATGTTGTTAACAGCTGCTTTTTTATGCTCAGTACTCAGTATATACAACATAATTAAATGGACATCTTATCTAGGTGCAAAACACTTGTAGTGCTAACTTTGTCATGAGTTACAATTAGTTTAAAACCCCTGTTTAGGTTCAGTAACTTTTCTTAAAGGAGTTGGCTTTACACATTCAATTTCTGTCGCATGTGTTGGGAAGTACTACTGCATATGTGAAAATAGTTGTATAATAATAGTTGTGTGAAGTCTTTTGTGGTTCCAGAGGGAGCTACATGAAGCCTGATAAATTGTCTCAAGGGCCTCACTTGAGGCAATTCATCAGACTAAATCGTCAGTTGGGTCTGAAGACCACAAATCTGAAAATCTAAATAAATCTGGTGGAGTAAGAAAAAAGAAGTGAGCTCTCCAGGCCTCATCTCAGCTTCATTAGCCGCTACGAGCATAACACACCCAAATCTCTGACCAAACTGTCAGTGGTCGAGTTGCATTTTGGATAACGTGGGTGCTAGGTTTTGCTTTCATGCTGAGATTTAGATGAGAAGATTGATACCGCTCTCATGTCTGTATGTTAACTATGAAGCTACTGCCAGAAGCCAGTTACCTTAGCTTAGCACAACGACCATGGTTGTGTGGTTTTACAGGGGCTAGCCTATCTGCTGGACTATTTTTTGACAGTGTGTGGTGACTTCCTTGAGCCTAGTCAACACCTTGAGGTTTCCAGGCAACTAGCGGACACTCCAGGAAGTGACTGTGCATGGCCAAGTAGTCGTCCAGCACACAGCACCTGATAATATGTTGTTTTTTATGTTTTTTTTTGTTGCGTGGATTAAGACACGCAAGATGTAAAGTGTTCAGTAGTGAGCTTTAGAAGTGCTGACAGGAAGATTTTGCTGCCTTTGGACAGACAGCTCTTTCTCTGTTTCCAGTGTTTAATCTAAGCTATGCTAACCAGCTTTTGGCTGTTGATTCAAATGCAGCACATAGACATGAGAGGGGTGTCAATCTTCTCATCAAAACTCTTGGGTAGCTAAAAACATATTTCCCAAAATGTTGAGTATTCTTAAAGTTACTGACTTGACTGTGATGCCAATGCTGTCTTTATGCTACGTTTTTACATCAGTGTATTTTGGTCGGACACTCTTTGTTTAACATTTCTAAACAGTTTTTTGTTTCTGTCGCTCATTGTGCTGAAATTAACTCACAACTTCAAACAGAACAGTTAACTATAAAGCTCATGAAGTGTGAATCTGACAACCGCATACATACCAGAGAAAAACCATGCATGCTTATTAGGGTAACTAATAGTGAGAGTTAAATGTGCATGTGCTGCCACCAGCCACATCTTACAATTTCAGAGCAGCAACCACTACTGAGAATTTCTTTGATGCAACACCAGTTTGAAACCAGATATTTTACAGGCATTTTTTTTCTTTTTGTGCCACTGATAAAGAGTTCCCCTGAGACGTGCATCAAGCTGTTAATGATTAAAAAAACTTCAACACAGAACATAAAAGCCTTAGTAGAATCCATATGGTGATTGTTTATTCATTTGGCTGCTTATTGTTTGTCTCTGGTGGTAAGAGGTGAGTGATATATCTGAAACTCTGGAAACCCCCACCCCCCCCACCCCCCAGTCTGAACAGAGACAGCTTTGGGTGATAAAAAATTGTGCAAAACAGATGCGACAAACTTTCAGAAAGCAATTGCAGACCAATAAAAGATGGTCTTCGGGTTGTTTACAGCAGCACAGGGGAGACACACTGTCTGTATTTCTATACAAGTTCACTAGCATACATGAGACAATGAAAGCTTGTATAATGTGGGGCTAATTTGAAAGAACTTAATTCACTAATCATTAACCTGCCCCTGTGATCTGTACATACCTTGGTAACTGAAGAATTGTATAGATAGGCTTACTGAGAGGGCTTAGCTAAAAGGCTATAAAATAAAGGCACAAAGTTTATGATTTTTATCAATAATTACACAGTGCAGTTATTTTTCACCAGTAAAGAAGCACAAAAAATATTCACAGGTTGTCTACTAGGGTCAAATAATGTAAATCAGTCATCTACATTATCTGAGATGATGATATCTGTGTGGTCTTTAAAGTCAGTTGAACCTTTGCTTAGTTGCTGCTGACAAAAGCTCAGCCTGCACACAGACTGTTTTAAGATGAGGTGGGGCATTTCTGATCGCGCCTCACTTCCTTTCAGCGTAAGGAAATGTGCCGGACACTGTTAAAACCAGGAATACCTTATGCAAAAGCAAACTGAAGGCAGGCTAAGCCACACATCAGCATGAGAACCAACTCAGAGTCATGCAATCCTCAGAGTGAACAATATCTGCCCCAGGGACGCTTTGCATGATGATTTCCCTAGCAGCTTCTTCATCACCCCAAAGTGGTGTTTTATTGTCCTCGCTTTTCGTGTTTGCATTCCATTGTTACTGGGCGAGTACAAATATCCTCCTTTATGCACAAAAACCTCAGACAGGCCTTCCACTACGTCGCCTGAGCCCAGCCCTCATCCATCCATCAGCAGTGCCCCTGTACTACGCAGGGCCCCCCAAGCTCTGCTCACCGCCCCCAGCCTACTCTTTGACATAACGCTGTTGTGGCTTTCCGGGCCTTTATGCTGGCTGTTGTCTTAGGCAGATTGAAGACCCTTTGTGTGCGTCAGCCCCTGTCCTGAGTGGCAGAGAGGAACCTGCTGGGCTGCGAGTGGAGAGACAGGAATGCGCATATGAATGGGCTAGTGTGTGCTGGGCACCTACTGACAGAGGGACGGCGAGCCTCTATGAGTCTTAGTTCATCAGCGTAACCATCTTGTTCAATTACACGTGCAGCCCGGTGTTGCGTTCCCTGGACATTCACACTGAATGGGAGTATTGTCACTGCTGTTGTGAATATCTTGTTCAGTATTGTAGAGAGCTCTTAATAAATGAGGTGCCAGCTCCATTGTTTTAGGTGTGAGTGATTACCCAAAGTGCAGTTTTATTTTTTCTATTGCGTTCCAGTCATGTTCTCCTTGATATCTAATTTCAGTGTGGAATTCGATTTATCAGATGTGATTCACATAAGAACTTGCAGGATCTTGTCTTTGTGTTAAGTCAGCTTCTTATGCTCCAATACTAACAGTGCATGATTAAACCTGATATATCAAAGGTTTTAGATGTACATCTCTAATCTCCCAATATCCAGTTGCCTATAAAATATTTTGTCTGACCACATTAGTGAAGTTTTGAAACCTAAATTTTTTTTTTTACCTGTCCTTATGTTACAGCATTTGAAGACTTTGAAGAGCCTTTTTTTTCCTATTTTTCTTGATCCTTTCCTTTAACTTCATCATTGGAAATACTTCATTACAAATTCTGCATTTGAAATGCTACTCATGTAAATGTACAGTGTTATCAGCAAAATGTGTTAACTACTAGCCCTTGCGTCATACTATTACATATTAATATATTGGATTACTATTACTAGCATTACAATGTACTGAAGTAGTATAAAATGGGATAAAAGGCAAATACTACTATTTTAAGAGTTTCCTCAGTTTGTCCTTCCCACTAATGTGCTTCACACAGTAATCCTGAGCACTCACCTCAACATTAAGTTACGTATTGATGATGCTGGCTGTCCCTGGCGTCAATATTCAACACCCACATTCAGATTTCACATCATTCTATAGTGACAAAACAAGATGAAAACTTATGTGTGACATATACACTATAATGTAAACGTTTAAAAAACTAGGAAAGCACAGTACAGATGAAAGACATAAAAATATGATGGACAGCCATTGACCATGAACTCACATCAGCAAATTTAAACACTAAATGGTATTTTATCCAAGTGCTGCTGTAAGAAGTCTTCAGATCTCCGTCCTTTTGAACCACAGTCTGTATTAACTTAACAAATTCTCTCATCACCATAAACTACACAGGTAAATAAGTGGAAAATATGCAGATTAAAACTCAATAGGTTGGACAATATGTGCATGTGAGCAATTGCTCAAAAAGCTCAAATGCACTGAACAAGAGGCAAACAGTAGGTTTATACAGTAGATTTGCAGAGTTGCTTTGCAGATTTGGCAGATGATACATGATAAGCTGATTTCTAACAACTTCCTGGTTTGATGGGACCTAGATGTATGATCCCAAAGCTTCATTAATTGTCCTCTGACTCATATGGTACAGCTTATGGGTTGTTTGTCTGGCCATGCTTTTGAGAAGATTACATCTCCATAATCAATAAAAAGAAACTTAACCATCCACCACAGGGTCTAAAAAAAAAATCATCTGGGAAAATAAATTTCCCCCCTCAAACGTACCCACAGTAGTACAAAACTCACTGAATGTTTACTGAGCACTAATTCATTGGAAAATTTTTTTCATGATTATGGTCGCAGGTAGGGACATCTTGACATTTTCCAGATGTGCATTTTTGTTCAAGTGTGGCCACAGGAAACCCAAATTCACATGACTTCCATATCCATCTACAATTTGGTTGAATCTAAACCTAAATCTAAAACTAACAAGTGTGTTGATTACACCTACAAAAAAACTTGTATCACATGCTCCTACGTGTGTTGCTGCATTACCTGACAATATTTTCCTTCCACAGTTGCAGTGCTGATGACCGGGGAGAGCTGAGCAGCAGCCCTCTGGACTCATGGCTCTCATCACCTGCTGACCTGGAAAGTGGGTCTGTAAGATCTGCAACATCACTTCAACCAGCAGACAACATGCTGCTTTGAAGTGGGAGTGGACCTAAATTGGATTATGCAGCATCTCTGAGGAGCAGCTCCTGTAGATTTGATTACACACGCCCCCTCACCCAACACCCACACTCCTTCTTCCCCAAACCAGATGAGACGGTGTGGGGCGGTCCTCCATGACAGAGTCTGGTACTGCACTTTTTAATGTATGCCCATCTGCCAGCCATTTACCTGATTACTTTTGGATAACTCTGACAGGTCCGGCTCTGCCGGGGCAGCTGGGAGGCCAGAGAGCATTAGTTTTGTACAGGTGGACACAGGAAAGATAAGGACCAGATGACCCTTGTACCCATGAAAACAAGAACCCAGATTTCACCTAAATGGAGGAATTGACATTTGGCACAACCAAATACAATGGTGACTTACGTATTTTTAAATGTTGAACTACGCCTTTTTTTGTAGCCACAAAAACAACTAATTTTACATCTTAAACAAAATTCTTAAAATGGAGAAATATACATAGAGGACAAGTTGTTCTTATTGTCCACTCTCTGGCTGAAGTGCTGTTTAAAATAAAGTCCTGAGCACTGACTACAAATCCTCCACACAAGCATGGCATACAGACCACCTTCTATTTCTGAAGAAAATAACATCCAGTGCTGGTTTAACTCTGGCTCATTATGGTGGAAGTGGGTTCCAGGGCCAGGAAGTTTCATTGCTTTCCAAATAAATCTCACTAAACAGAGCTGTAATCCAAATTCCTCGTCTTGTGGAGTCCTCTTCAAGTCCTCGCATTACATGAAAGCTCACAAAAGTCAGACATAAAAATGACGCTATATCTTTCTAGATGTTACTCATTACCACATTTGTACAGACAAAACCGAGTGAAGTAGCACGGTTGCGTGAAAGTATCTTTTAAATCAAAGGGGTGGAAAATGTTTTTTTTTTTTCTGACATAGCTGCTCATATTCACCCAGCAGAGGCACGTTTCTGATTGTTTCCACATAAAGGGGCAAAGCAGCTCTCAAATTCAAACCAGCTCATGAAAAATTATCAAAAACGAATGAGGCCCTTTAACATTCCTCCAGGTTTTACCGAGTGACACAGAGGGTTTTCATTACCTCGCTCACTGCTAGCAAATCTAAGACATCACCTTTGATTATGTTACATAGAACCTGGCAGGGGAACAATCGGAGGGTGCTGTGGGCGGGTGTGATAGTCTGTGTGCCGGTCAAAATTACTGGTTTGATTCAAATAGCATAATGTGCTTTTGTTTGTTGAGCCCTTTAGATAACAAACAGGGATATCTTCTAACCAATCTGCTCAGTGACTGGTGAATAAAAAAGGCTGAGCCAAACACTGCTCTTACTGACATGTGGCACTCAAGTCGGGTGATCCTGGCAACAGCTCCTCAGCTGTGTGGAAAGAGGAACTTGTCAGTGAGCGTAAACAGCTCTCTTGGCTCAGTTCTCTGAGCTAAAATACCCCATTCCCACCCACCCA
>NW_019525496.1:3397726-3497911 GCF_002814215.2 Seriola lalandi dorsalis
GACACCCCATCTCCTTGTGCTGTGTGGCGTCAGCTGCAATGAGCTCCAGATGTGGCCTGGCACCCCTCCAGTCACAGTGCTGGATGTGGTCTGAAGGTAGTTTGGAAACACCACCCACCAGCGGACCCAATGAAAGTTCCTCAAGACTGCAGCAAGAGGTTTCTGTCGTGGGTTTGTATTTGTGCGGACCGCGGGAGCGCAGAAGAAGTGCAGTATTTCCTCTGCACATCTGAGGAAGGATGAGGGGAAAATGTATCTGCCTCATATGTGCATGTGTTACTTATTGAACATGCTATGAATAAGTAAGTAAGTGAGACAATAGTTGAAAGTATTTCCATCTGTTTCAAGAGATATGGAAATATCAACATCCTTTATTCACCCCCGGGGTTCCATCCTTTGTTCCCTTTGCATATAAATACCAGTTAAAAAAGCATTCAGTAATGGTTCTCCTTTTGATAACCTAAGAAAAGACGAAGCATCTCAGTGAGAGCAGCAAGACAAAAGCTAAGAACTGATAATCCTTTAAAAAAAACTTTTAAAAAATGTTCCAGCACAAGTTTTCTTTTAATAGACCTATTAAACATGTGATGGTGAAACTATTATTTAATTTAGCTTAATCTTCCATTATAGGTCACAATGATACACAAAGAGGCATCAAAACCAAAGGTATTACAGAACAGGAGCCAGAGGTGGACAGTTGTGTGGTTTCAGGTCATTACCTCAACAAAAACACACACTATCAACTGTCAGCATCTGCTCCCAGTGCAGAAAAGTGCAAATGCTTTACACTGGAAGCAGCAGGCCGCAAGTCTTTGCTAAAATACAGAGACAGAGACATAAAATTAGTATAGTAGAAACAGCTGAGACATGTTACTAGCAACAGGTCAATGTATCATAATTACCTGAAATTTTAAGCATTTAAGAAAAA
Source organism: Seriola lalandi dorsalis (assembly GCF_002814215.2). Lineage (NCBI taxonomy): Eukaryota > Metazoa > Chordata > Actinopteri > Carangiformes > Carangidae > Seriola > Seriola lalandi. The sequence continues at coordinate 3,398,655 of NW_019525496.1, forward strand.
AAATTCTGTTGCGGTTTGACTGATTGGTAATTTCCCTAATACACAGTAAATAACCCAGTACGGTGTTACATACATAACTTGGCTGAACTGTGGTGTCCATCCATGACGCATTATTAGAGTGATGCTTTTCTCTCTTTCTAACAGTCACTCTGTTGAGTTTTCCAGCAGTGAGCTGAGAGGATCGAATGAGGTCACTGTGTGTAGGATGCCAGCTAATTCACAGTGTACTGAAAAAAAAACATGCTGCTTGTAAGACAATAGCTCCCCCTGCTGCGAGAGATTAAAGAAAAAAGCCCAGGGAGGATCAGGTCATATAAATTTGCCAGACAAAGTTAAACAAATAAGCCTAATATTAGGGAGATGCTAACCTCCAGTTATAACACACACTTCTGTGTCAAACATGGCACATGTTCAAAGCATATCATTACTGCTGCAGTGAGGGCAAATGCTGGTGTTTGAAGTGCACTGTGCAAATTCAGTTTTAAAATCAACCTTTAAAATCACACCACCCACCAGAAGTAATTAGCAGTAATTTCAAAGAGAAATTTCAGCACTCATAACATGACTGTTGTTCCTGTTCCTGTATTGAACTTCTAAAAATCTGTATGGCAGGCTAATTTCCATGTGAAATCATATCAACTAATGCACATTAAAGTTCAGTGTCCCTACACAGAATCACAATCTGAAGATTCAGCCATTAACACCACATCAGATGGTGAGGTGCAAGTATTCACTTCATTTTTTCCACTGATCAGTCACATCCTCCTGTTTCCTCATCACTTATCAGCTCTTAAACCCCAACTGAAAACCTCAGTTATAATTTACTCAGGAAAACACAAAGGCTGATGTATTTGTTTTTCTTAACGGTCATGGTCAATGATTAGCAGAATCCAGAAATGGCAGCCATAATTGGTTAATTAAACTGAATTTTTATATTTTATTTTTGACAAATACCTGGTAAGAGTGCAGCTGTAGCAGACAGTGGAAGCTGGTGTTATGTGGCAGGTTTTACAGGTTTCTAGATCTCAGAATGCAAAATTACATTATTAGAAAAGCAATGAACTAGAAATCAAAAACAGGATGATGTTTATTGTTTAAAGCTAGAAAATGTAATGTCGTGTTGACCACTCAGTCACTCAGTCGCTTTTTTGGCTGATGTTCAATTGAGGAAAAAGTAGCCAAGAGTAGTGAATCCATGTCGACACGATGCCGACGTAAGTGGACCTCACCTCATATGTTTTGAGGTCATGTTGTCATTTGTCTGATCTTCGCAACCCAGCATGCTCCAGATGCAGTGTGTCTGTAGTCACCCAGGTGGTTTTAAGAGCTCCTGCAGATCTCCCTGCTGCGCCAGCTGGTACGGTAGCTGCAGCCTCTTGTTCATCTGGCTGCAGAGTGCTGGACACTGCTCAAGAAGCAGCTGACACACCTCTTCATGACCCCGTTCTGCAGCCTGAACCAGCATTCAACAGAGTAACAAATGCAGGCACCTGTTAAATAATCATCAAACTATCTTTCTGGAAAGGTTTTATTGTGTTACTGCTGGCAACTCTGTACCTTATGTAAAGGGGATGCACCATCGTCATCACAGAGCATGGGATCTGCCCTGTGGTGTACAAGGAGTCTAACCACATCCAGGTGACCACAGTAAGCTGACCGATGCAGTGGTGTGGCACCGCCTGGTGTCTGGGGAGATGCACAGGCACCGTTCTCAAGAAGAAACTTGCAAACAGCAAGATGACCACTGCGACTTGCATAATGCTGAGACAAAACACACCAGAAATGAAGCAGCAATTTATATAAACATGAGAACAGTGGACACTACAGCACTTCTAGCCAAAACATCTTCCCAACAAACTCACCAGAGCTGTGTATCCAGATGAGTCTCTCAGGTTAGGGTCTGTGCCCTTCTGGACCAAGGACTTAACCCTCTCCAAGTTCCCATCCACCGCAGCAGACCAGATACCTGCATAGAGCAAAGACAAACAGTACACCACTGTACTTCACTGACACACCAGTCAAATCAGGAATGAAAATAACTGTTAGCCCAAGTCATTTCATGAAAAATGAAATATGCATCAGTTTGAAATTGGAGAACACCTTAAGTGAAAGAGAATACAAATATCTTGTATATGGTATAACTCTTATCAGTACCACTGTTTAACTCAGTCACCTGACACATGAATGCAAACCTCGTTCAAAATCCATTTCATTCAGCGTCTGGTAAACACTGGGAGAGGAGACCTGATGGGAGCAGCACGAGCAGTGCTGTTTGTCAGACGCCATGGTGTCAATCGGCACAAACAGGATAAGAATAGATCATGAATGATTCAAACCTGAAGCTGAACACTCCTAGTTTTATTACTGGTACGAATAATTATAAATAGCATCATGCTGTTTAACGGCTCCTACGACAACTAGCTAGCTTCCAAACACACGAGCCAAAAAATAAAGAAGCCATTGAATGTTTAAATAAGTAACAAAAATATAAGAATTCAGACACATTATCCCATTGCTGTTTGTCAAACAAAACAATAACTGCAACTTTTCGTTGCAACAGACAACCTGACGCATGAATACAGCGACGCTTGCGTGCGTGTGAACAATCCGACCAATCACAGAGCTGTGGTTAGAAGGCACCCTTCAGGTACTGTCGGCCGTTCTAGATTTGTGTATAGAAAAAAAAGCGATGGCACAAAACTTTGTGCTTTGGCGGCATGATGATAATGAAAGATGAACCACTGCATTGGTGCAACTGTTCATTCCATTAATTTATGCATCATAAAAAACGTATACACAATTTTTATTATTAATGACCGATATGAGACATATTTTCCGTTTTCTTTGATTCCCTACATTGGCATGAATAAAATGCATGCATATAATTCACAGAAAAATAAATATAATATCAAAACTAAATAATATCCACAAGTTCAGGTATGGCTATGGATTTAAAATGTCTGCCTCTCAGCTTCGTTTACAATGAAAATATCAGAATCCAATTTTTCGTGATAGCTTGTGAAGGCATCTTTTGTCTCGTGTTGTTGTCTGATGCAGCTAGCTAGCCAGGTTGATTCGGCAAACAAGTAGCTGACTGAAGCTACTTTTTTTTTATTATAACAAAGTACTTATAACCAAAGTGCATAAAGAATGAGAAGAGTTACGTTATTCATTAACGGGACATCTAAAAATGGCAAGGTGGGTAATAACTCAGGCTGTTTAGTCTGAGAGCTTGGGCCGCAGAATGACTGGCTTTTTCCACTGAGCATACGTGTTTCATTATTATAGGTAACTAGTCAATTGTACATTGTAACTACTTCATATTATCAAGAGAAGTCATATGGAGTCTTGGCTTACTTTTTCCTTTATTACTTTCTTTCCATATGTAATTTAAACGTAACTGTTAGCTCACCGCTAACTGCGACTCATTAATCTTGTATTAGACAGGAGTGACCCATTTTGTTTCAGACTTCAATCCCTGACAACCCCTCTGAGCTAAAATAATTGTTTTTCTTTTTAGGTTGTAGCAGTGTACGGGACCTTGTCCGACTTACTATCCGTAGCAAGCAATAAGTTAGGAATCAAAGCCTCTAGTTTATACAATGGAAAGGGTGGTCTTATAGATGACATTGCCCTTATAAGGTAAGCTCACACGCCAATAATAAATATGATGCTAAAACATAATGGACGAGTCAGCTCATTGTGTTTATTTGTGCGTCTAACAGAGATGACGACGTGCTGTATGTGTCAGAAGGAGATCCATTCATCGGTGAGTGTCCTCTTGTTGGCTGAAGGAGTCTCATCCGCTGTCAGTCAAAGTATGCACATGGCTTTAGCAACACTTTCCTCTTCTTCTTTATACCACAGATCCTCAAAATGAAGCCAAGCTTAGATCTGATCCGCATGGAGCACATACTGATTGGCTGACCCTTAATATTGGTGGGCGTCTCTTCACCACCACCAGGTATGCTGTGTTCACTAGTTATACACACATCACAAAAGATTTTAAGTTTCATTGCCTTCTTTGCTGACTGTGTTTTTGTGTTCAGGAGCACCTTGGTCAGCAAGGAGCCAGAGAGTATGCTTGCTCACATGTTTCGAGAGAAAGGTAAATTATGGCTACAGAGCGGACTTGCGAGTCAACAAGCATTTCTTTTTTTATGTGAGCCATGTAATTGAATGGGTTTTTGTCAACCTCTGCTTGCTCCAGATGTGTGGGGGAACAAGCAGGACAAACATGGTGCTTACCTGATCGACCGCAGCCCTGAATACTTTGAGCCTATTCTCAACTACTTGAGACATGGTCAGCTCATTATAAATGAAGGCATAAATATACGAGGTAAACTTTTGACAAATCCTAAATGATGAAGTCTACCTGAATCGCTGTGAAGAGTTTCATTACATAAAAAACCTACAACAATATCCTGATTTAGAAAGTAAGCACAGATTGGAAGCATTATCCTAAATGTCTTTCAGGTGTCCTTGAAGAGGCTCGGTTCTTTGGAATTGAGCAGCTTGCTGAACAGCTGGAAGTAGCAATCAAGGTAACAGGAAGTGTAGAAGACAAACATCTTACATTTAGTAATGTGATCCCTCACTTGAATGCATCGTTACTTACCAGATGGTTACTTTCTACACAGAACGCACAGCCACCTGAGGACCACTCTCCCATTTCCCGCAAGGAGTTTGTTCGTTTTCTTCTGGCAACACCCACCAAGTCAGAGCTCCGCTGTCAGGTACAACTTAATGAAAGTGTTTTCATTTTGCTCGTCATGTCACCAAATCAAGTTAAGATTTGACACTATCACTTTTACTGCTTTTAGGGACTTAATTTCAGTGGTGCTGATCTGTCCCGACTTGATCTGCGTTACATAAATTTTAAAATGGCTAATCTGAGCCGCTGCAATCTGACACATGCCAACCTGTGCTGTTCCAATCTGGAGCGGGCTGATCTTTCTGGAGCCAACCTGGATGTAAGTCTGAAAACTCTCTTGTCAACACTAAATGATTCATGTGCACATGCAATATCAGGCGACAGAAACTAAGTGCAGAATGTAGTCAAAAAGTTTTTCCACTGTGGGGAAGTGAACATTTTTGTGTTATTTTTAATTGTTGGCCTTCGTGCTGGTGAGCAGTGGACCTGGTTTGCAGCCACCTCACACCTGCTGCCCCAACAGTTGTGAGGAGGAAGGGCCATTCTGTTCTTAAACATGTTTGCCAATGTTACAGACCTGCTCTTACAGTCACCACAATGAAAAAATGACAAGCACACTGTTTGTCCTTAAGGGCATCAAAAACTCCGTAGCAGTGTAGGCACCAGGTGTAAACATAGCAAGCAGTATTTTTAAGTGTGGATCTACCAGCAGTCTGGCAATGTAATGAATTTCCTGTAGGGTGTGACTTTTTTCCCATGAGCAATAAAGCATGACTTCATTTGATGTTTTGGTTTGTGTCTTGAAGGGTGCTAACTTACAAGGAGTGAAGATGCTCTGTTCCAATGCTGAGGGAGCTTCTCTCAAAGGATGCAATTTTGAAGATCCGTCTGGACTGAAGGCAAACCTGGAAGGTAATGTGCCACAATTTTTGATTAAAGAAGACCTCATCCCACATTCACAGTCACATTTTAACCAAAGGTTTTTTGTAAGCAGGTGCTAACCTGAAAGGAGTTGACATGGAAGGAAGCCAAATGACGGGTATAAACCTGCGTGTGGCCACTCTGAAAAATGCAAAGCTGAAGAACTGTAACCTTCGGGGGGCCACTTTAGCAGGGACTGATCTTGAGGTGAGTTTAGGCTATCAGAGGGGATTAACTATAAAAAAAATGCTCATGTTGACTCAGTTGATAGCAACCTTTTAGGGCCGGAAAGGATGACATGGTTCCGATCTGATAAATGTTTTCATAAATCATTTTTTAATATACTATATATTTGTGGCAAATCCCAGACCTTTTGCCAAAATAGCTTTATCTCTGATAGTTCAGCAGCAGGATCCCTGGATTTGATCGTAATACAAGGTTTAACCCTCCTGTAGATGGATATGCAGCTAATACAGTGGATACAATGAATGCAGTCTTTTTTATCTTTATTGCAATTTAATGGTTCCGCCTTCGATTGATTTAAGTCTGAGACTTACTTTTGAAAGTAAATAAAAGTGTTCCTTGGCAGAGAGTTCAGTTTGATTTGGTTGGATTGTAAGATGAGCAAGTTTTTGGGTGCACTTCGCCTTGTGTTCATGTAGAGGATTAACTTTTTTTTAACGTTAAGTGTTTGTGATAGTCATCAATTAATATATCAGATTTCATTAAATCTTTTTTCACTGTTTTCACATTAATAGTTCATACACTAAGATGATGGTCCATTCTATAATCAATAATCATTGATTGGAGCCCTACATAGCACTTTGTCTGGAATGAAATTACCAGTAGAATGTGAATGTTTTCAACCTGCATCTGTATAACATTAATTGTACAATAGAGTTCTTCTCTTAGATTGCAGGTATTTTACCAAACCCATTTACTTCTCCTGTTTTACTGTTTTGTCCCTCTTGCCTTTTTTTGCAGAACTGTGACCTGTCCGGCTGTGATCTACAAGAAGCCAACCTGAGAGGGTCCAATGTAAAAGGAGCCATTTTTGAAGAGATGCTGACCCCTCTGCACATGTCACAGAGTGTCAGATAACTCAGCACACACCTCTAAGTCAGTCCAGTATGGGCCACAGAAGGCTTCTTTAATGCTCTTTTCCTCCAGTCAGCCTCTGCCATACTACCGTACTATCAATCTCTCTTTACCTGTCTGCACTACAGGTAGTTGTATGCACATCCCTGGCATTCCACCAATATTATGTTAGCTTTAAATATCTTGCACTAGAATTTATCCAGGGTTGATCATGTATGTTTGTATGGTAGGATGTTTTTAAATGTTCAGCTGCATATATCACCAAAACAAAGTCATATTCCTTCTGTATGTAGATGTGTCTGGATGCAATCCAGTGACTATACTGACATGTTATGTTAATGGGAGTCAAAATCAGATTATTTGTGTGCGGTCAAGTTCAGAGCACTGAACTTCACTGAATGCTGCTGTAGCAGAAATCGAAGGGGTCACTTACCAATAACTGTGTCATTATATATTCCTTTTTTAAGTATGTAACTTAATTTTGCTGGGTTCAACATATTCTAAAGGAAGCAATGCAAGCCAAAGCCATACAATAGCACAGTCTTAAAGACTAAAAGTGATGTTAGAGCACCGTAAAACTAAGTGGCAGGCTAGTTATAAACACAGCTTGAGTATGCAATACATGATTTACAGCTGTGAGGTTTCTCCTTTACTACTTTTAAATATTGTGATGTTGAAAACACTTTCCTTGTTTTGCGCTCTGTGAATCTACCTCTTTTTCTTTTTTCTTTTTTTTTTATCCAGTGTGTGAGTGATCCACAGTTGCATGCATTTGACTGTGACACTACTTATTGTAATGTTTATGTATGCCATTCATTATTCTTACCATTATGAGGAAATGGTCCAGCTTGTCGTGCTTTAACGAGAGCCATTTTTATGTGTTCATATTGTCAAAGTGGGTTTACCTGGAAACATGATTCATGTATCAATGTATATCACTTAATCATGCTTTGAAGTTATTTGCACAAGTATATGTTAACTTGTAACATGTTATACCTTTACACCAAAAATGTTGGTGCTTGTAATCTTATGTAAATCAAATCCAGCGCTTCCAAATCTTTCCCAAAAAAAATCACTATTAGAGTGGGCAGGTGTTGTCAGCTGTTTTGTCCAGGGTCTCACTTCAGTTCTGACTGGACAGCGTCCGTTTGCATGTGTGAAGAGCTATACTCGTCTTTGACTGGTGAAGTTTCTCTAGCTGTAGCTCAAAGCTGCTCCGATGCAATACTATTCACTCAGTTCAATAGTAGGTACCCAGCCTGTGAGAATGAATGATGAAGGCAATCATATTGTGTATTTCACCTTGAGCGTGAAAATCAATTGAAGAGCTATGGTTATTTATTTTAATACATCTCACTGAATGCAATATGCGGCAAAGATTGGTTTGTGTTTGAGAGAGGGAGTGGTGTCGGTCTCCCTATCTGTGATTATTGCACTCGACCGTGGAAATATATATTTCCATAAATGACTGTTATAAATAAACTACAATGAAGAACAAGAAGTCTTCTCACTCATGTGTTTCAGTTGGAAATGAATGTGTGAGTGTTTTTGTATGTTCAAAATAAATCATAAAAGCAGCAGAAAATCACTGGAAATAGCTAAAAATGGTTGATAGTTTGTGGCCAAAGCATGTCCCAAGTGTAAGCTTTTAAACAGCTCTGCGGGTGGCCAGTAAGTGTAGCTTAATCCCACTTTGTGACCCCCCCTGTAGTGAAGTGTTGGGTTAAGAGAAATGGAAGCATCACAGGCTTATATAAAGCTTGAGAAATAGTTTGCAGGAGCATTTACAAAGGACTGCATATCAACAAATCAGAGACGCTGCCTGCTTTCTGCACAGAAGGTAAATAAATCAATGATGGGTTGAAAACCAACAGATTCTGGGGTTAAACTAAAGAAAATTACTGGCATGTATATCTGTGCAAAATAATGTTTTTTTTGTTTCTTTTTCCTCAGAATGGGAATGAAAACCTTGTCACTGTGGCTGCTGCTTGTGGGGATGTTACTGCCACAGCACCGCTGTCAGCACTGGTCATATGGACTGAGCCCAGGAGGGAAGAGGGAACTGGATAGTCTTTCAGACACACTGGCCAATGTAAGCATTTATCATTCTCATGGCTCTTTAAACAGTGGATGTTCCTCTTCTCTCTTATACATATTCATTGTGATGTTTTCTCTTCAACAGATAGTTGAGGGGGCTCCACATGTGGAGACACCCTGTCGCATGTTGGGTTGTTCAGAGGAATCACCTTTTGCCAGAATTTATAGAATGAAAGGATTCCTTGTAAGTTTTGCTCATTTGTCAACCTGTGTTTGGTTTTTCTGTTTATGCATCTCTCAATACTGTGAAGACTGCCAGAGGTTTAACCTCATGGGTCAGTTAAAGTTTGAATTTATTCTCACATATTTTATCTTCCTCTCTTCTCTTTCAGGGCAGTGCCACTGACAGGGAAAATGGACACAGAACATATAAAAAATAATGACTACTTGATTCTACAATAAATAATTATCTTTGCATAATACAGTTGTTGTGGTCATTGCAAATCAGAAATACAAGCCACGTACACTTTTATTCTACTAATGGTTCTCTCCTCTAAATTTCTCTGTGCCGTAAAACGTAGATGTATTTCCTCAAATACAGAATCACCTCACTGTCATGATTTTATGCCCCAGTAGTTTCATAATTTCTGATGGTACACAGCGGAACATGGCAGATTTGTGCAAGCAGTGTTTTCACAGAGCAAGAAAATGTGCACATTGCCATCAAAAATCCCTTTCATTGTCATTGCTGCAGAATAGAAAACCTGATTTGTTTTTGGTTCAGTTTGGCCAGGAATTCTAAAGTGTCAGAAATTTCAAAGATAAACACAACACAGTGGCTTCAGGTGATGATGTATGCAGACAAAAACTGGAGACCGCAGAGTGATGGGTTAAGTTTTCTGAGTGTATCTTACACAGCTGCGACTCTAATGTGATGATAAAATCTGTCCAGAGACAAATAATTCAAAAACCACCTCCAAAATATTCAAAACCACCTCTGAGGTAGTTCCTGTTACAGTAGGTGTCTTCAGGATGATGACACACACAGACTCAGAAGGTGAAAACATTGGTATCAACATGAGCTGTGTGAGTACAAAATGATGAATTGCAGAGGTCAGAACTTAAGTTTTTAATTCAGGATATTATAACACATGGTTTTTGTTAGTATAACTGATAGTAATCGGTATTTTTGTGCATTTGAGTTCATGGGTTCTTTAGTGTGACAGCATTAGTTTGGTCTTTTAACTTAAGAGTAATTTACTGTACATTGTTTTTTTTTGTTACTGTATATACACGTTGGAAACAAAAAAAAAGACAGGTTATTGGTTCTTTTTTAACCCCAACAGCAGAGAAAACTGTAAAATGAGAAAAACAGTACAATTACTGGACCTTTGCCTTTTGTGAAGGTCAGGCATTTATTTATGATTGTTACGGTTAGGGCAGTGTGTGTGTGTGTGTGTGCGTGTGTGTGTGTGTGTGCGTGCGTGCGTGTGTGTGTGTGTGTGTAGTTCCACAGAGAATGACAAGGTTCCAAAATATTATAATGAGCTCATTTGATTCATTATGATGTATTCATTCTAGAACTGCTGCGACACAGAAGACTCATTTTACTGCAGACTCTGGACGGAGAAACACGTATATTGAGTGGAAATTTATTATATTCAGCTCCTGTCACGTGTTTCTTTGTCCAGCTGGCGTGTGGAGAGCTGACACTGAAGAAGAAGCAAGGTAAGAGTTTCTCATTTGACAAATCTTCAATTTCTATTCGCTTGTATGAAGATAGATATTATTTTCTGTATGTACTGTACAAAAACTGTACTGTAACCACCAACAAACCTGCAACAAAGTATGACTTACTTTATGTTACATAATGCATTAGTAATAATAATCCAATAATATGTGATAATAGGCACTGTTCTGTCAGCATAATTACTTTTACTTTTATGACTAAATTTCTCTGACTTCCAGTGATACACTTGAAGCCAGAGTCTTTGTGAATTCAGCAACACTTTTGTTTGACAGCAGATGTAAAAGGCTGAAGTGCATTGAGTCCATCTGAGTGATTGCATTTTCTTTTAAACACTTCATGTACATTTCTGTCCTCTTGGCATTCATAGGAGAGTGCAGGGAGTGCGGTGATGCTGCCCAGAATGTAAGCCACATCCATATGGATCAGCTGCGCAAATGGACATGCATACACATCCAGGCCCTTCTGTTCGCTTAAGAGGTGGCTGGCCCCAGAAAAGGCAACGGTTTGACTGGCTCCAACAGCAAAGTAGGAAAGAATCTATTCATTCATCTCTCCTTCAACCATTGGCCCTTCCTCTCCTTTGTCTTCCTCATATGACCTCTCTAACCTCACTTTTACATCTCCTTTACTTACACCTTAAACTTTTCTCTCTTTCCTTTACTCATCTATTCTTTTCACCTAATCACCCATCCTCTCTCACCTCGCTTCCTTTCTTTCCAAATGTGTATTCAGAATCCATGTGTGCAAAATCAGATTTGTTAATATGTGAAAAAAATCTCCAAGTGCAAATGCATGCATAGATCTGTAAATGTGTGGACATATTTTAAATGCGTACATACTGTACATGTTAATGGCCGAAGTATTCTGCCAACCGTACTACGTGTTGACATATTATAATGCCCACAAGGCTGCTGGTTAAGTCATGTAGAAGCTGTTCATTCAATGAGATGCTTTGGTATGATGCACCACAGTCACACAGAACTTCACTGTGATCCAAGTTCTTTACATCACTGGCCGGGTCACTATCTGAAATTGAACTGCCGACTTTGCGGCTTTTGCATGTTCCAGCATGACCTCTGCCAAAACAGCGTAACGTCTGTTAAAGGTTACTCTTAACCCAGTCCGGTCCTAACTGGCCGACATGTCCTCTGAGGAGTTTGAACACTCGGTGGAAGTCATATCTCTGGCTCATATCTCTGGCAGAGGTTGCCAAGGTAGTCAAAGGGCTCGCCAGAGACAAGGCGTCAGGTATGGATGAGATTCGCCTTGAGATGCTGAAGGCTCAGGGTATTGTTGGGCTGTCCTTGCTGACCTAAATGCATGTAGGTCAGGGAGAGGGCCTGTGGACTGGCAGACTGAGGTGGGGGTTCACTTGTTTAAGAAGGGAGACTGGTGGGTGTGCTCTAATTACCTGAGTATAACACTGCTCAGTCTCCCTGTTCTGCCCTTCCTGTTTCTTTTACATCTCCATGCCCAATGTCCTTCATGGCTGATTCCTATCTGTCTTCTTTTTCCTTCCTTTAACCTCTCACTTCTCCAGTACCTTGCTTTTCCTCCTTCTTTCTCCGACTCTTCTTCTCCGTCTTTCCTCTTCTTCCTTCTCAAGTCCACCCTCCCTCTCCTTTGTCTTCCTCCTGTTCACCTCTTCACCTTCCTCTATCTCAAATCCATCCTTCCTCCCTTTCTCTTCCTTGTTTTTTTTTTACATTTCCACTCTTTCTGTCTTTTGTCGCTGATTCCTATCCATAGTCATTTTCTTTTTTATCTATTCACCTCGCCAGTACTTCATCTTTCCTCCTTCTTCCTCCACCTTCCCCGTATTTCATCTTCTTTCCTCTACATCCACACATTTCCTAGCCTTCCTCTTTCTTGTACCTCTCTCTCTTCTCTCCTTTTGACTCTTCCTCTCTTTTATCTTCTTCCTTTATCATCCACCCTTCCTCTCTTTCTTCTTCCTTCATCCTGCTTCCTATATCTTTCCACTTTTCTCCCTTTCCTTCCTTTCTTCTCCCTCCATCTCCCATCTACTTTTTTTCACTTTCTCTTACTTTTTTTTTTACATCTCCATTTCTGTCCTTCATGACTGATTCCTGTCTTCTTCATTTTCTTTCTTTTGACTTTTGACTTCTCCAGTATTTCACCTTCCCTCCATCTTTCTCCACCTCCCCTATTTCTCATCTTCTTTCCTTTACATCTCCACCTTTCCTAGCCTTCCTTTTCATTTTAGCCTCATCTTTTTTTTCCCCTTCTCTCCATCTTTGACTTTCCTGTCCTGGTAAATAAGTGGCTCTCTCCCATCTCTGTTTATCCGCTTTCATTTAATCCTCCACCATCTCCTTTTTCACCTCTCTCCTTTTCACTCTTCCTCTCCTTTATCTTCTTCCTTTATCATCCACCCTTCCTCTCTTTCATCTTCTTTCATGTGACAGATTCAGTGATTTACCTCACAACATCTCCGTTCTTCCATCTTGCTTCCTTTATCCCTCCATCCTTTCTTCCTGTGTTTCCTGTTCTTCCTTCTCAAGCCCACCCTTCCTTTCATTCTTCTTCCATTGTCCTCCTTCCTTTACCTCTCCACCGTTCTTCATCTTTAATACATTACTAATTTTACCCATCTAAAACTGTCTCTGCCTCTTTTTTCATATCTCCCCTTTACTCATCCTTTTTTATCTTCCTTGTTTTACCTGTTCTCCTTTTCACTCTTTTCCCCTCAACTTCACCTCTACATTTGTGTCACTGGTTCTTCTCTTAACTGTATATGACGCCCATAAGGCTGCTGGTTTGGTCAGGTCGCTGCAGAAGCTGTTGATTCTTTTTACCTTTCTTCCTCTTCTGTCTTTCATAACCCTCTATTTCTTATCCTTCCTTTCTTCTCCCTCTACCTTCCTTCCTTTCCCTCTCCACTCTGTATTCTTAATCCTGTTTCCTTTTCATCAACTCCCTTCCTCTCGTTCTCTTTCTCTCTCCCACTGACTCTTCCTCTCCTTCATTCTCCTTCATCCTCCTTCCTTTAACTTTATGCTCTTCTGTATTTCTTATCTTCCTTTCTTTACCTTTCCTCTTTCTTCTCCAACCTATTTTTCATCTCCTTCCCTTTCCTTCCAACTTTTTGCCTTTACATCTTCACCTTTCTGTTATTCTTATCCTTTCTATCCCACTTCCCTTTCCTCTCTCCCTCTCCTTTGTGTTCCTCACTTTGACTTATTCTCATTCCTCTATCTCCCATCAACCCTTCCTTCCTTTCTCTACCTGTCCTTTTTACATTTCCACCATTTCAATCCTTTATGGCTGATTCCTATCCATCTTAGTTTTTCTTTCTTTTATCTATCCACCTCTCCAGTATGTCACCTTCCCTCCATCTTCCTCCACCTTTGCTGTTTTTCATCTTCTTTCCTTTACATCTCCACCTTTCCTAGTCTTCCTCTTTCTTGTACCTCGCTCTCTCCTCTTTCCTTTTCGCTCCTCCTCTCCTTTATTTTCTACCCACTCATCCACCCTTCCTCTCTTTCATCTTGTTTCATGTGGCAGATTCAGTGATTTACCTCACAACCTTTCCATTCTTCTATCATGCATCTTTTATATCTCCATCCTTTCTTCCTACCTTTTCTTCTCTACCTTTCCTTTCTTTCCTCTCCCACCTACTTTTCATTTCTGCCCTCTATCTCCCATCTACCATTCTTTGCTTTCTCTTACTTCTTTTTTTTTTTACCTCTCCACCCTTTCTGTCCTTCATCGCTGATTCCTGTCATCTTCATTTTCTTTCTTTCAACTATTCACCTCTCCAGTACTTCACCTTCCCTCCTTCTTCCTCCTTCTTCCCAGTTATTCATCCTCCTTCCTTTACCTCTCCATCTTCCTTCTTCTATACAATATTTCTTTCACTGTCTCTGCTTCTTTTTCATATCTCCCCTTCACTCATTCATGTTTAATTTACCTTTCTGTTGTCTTAGCCCTTCTTACAAACTTCCCTGTTCACCCTGCCTCTCATTATCTTCCTCCCTTTGGTTTCTTTGCATCCCTCTATTCATTCCTATCATTTCTCCACCTTTCCTATCCTCCCTTTTACCTGTACCCTCCTCTCGTTACCTCTGAATCTTTCTTCTTCTTCTATACATTATTTCATTTACCCATCCAACACTGTCTCTGTTTCCTTTTTTCATATCTCCCCTTTACTCTTCCTTTTTTTATCTGCCTTGTTTTACCTGTCGTCCTTCTCACTCTTTTCCCTCAACTTCACCTCCACATCTGCTTTTAGTATCCCTGGTTCTTCTCTGCACAATTTATGACGCCAACCAGGCTGCTGGTGAACTCAGGTCCCTGCAGAAGATGTTTATTCATTTGACCTTTCTTCCTTTTCTGTCTTTCATAACCCTCCCTTTCTTATCTACTCTTCCTTTCCCTCTATCTTCCTTCCTTTCCTTCTTCATCAATATTCTTAATCCTGCTTGCTTTTCCTCAACTCCCTTCCTCTCGTTCTCTCGCTCTTTCCAACTGACTCTTCCTCTCCTTTATTTTACTTTCGCTCCCCTCCACCTTTCATCTTTCAACCTCCTTTCTTTTACCTCTTCACCCTTCCTGATCGAATGAAAGAGTTACAGCTATTTTCCCTTCTGTCCCTCATCTTTCTTTTCTATCTATCTCCATACTTGTCTTTCCTTTCCTGGGAATGAGGGCCTGTCTCCCGTCCATGTTTTATCCACCGTTCCTCTCTCTTTCATCTTCTTTCATCTTCTGGTTGATTCAGTGATTGACCTCACAACTTTCCGTTCTTCCATCTGAAGTCCACCATTCCTCTCCTTCATCATCCTTCACTTTCCTTCACTTTCCTTCCTGTATCTCTCTTTATTTTATCTCTTATCTTGCCTTATTTATGTTTCTACATTTCCCATCTTTCCTCTCCCACCTACATTTCATCTCTTATCTACCCTTCCTTTCCTTCTCCACTCAATATTCTTAATCATGTTTCCTTTTCCTCAACACCCTTACTATCCTTCTCCTTCCCCTTCTCTCTCCCACTGACTCTTCCTCCCTTCATTTTCCTTCTTCTCCCCTCCACCTTTCATCTCTTTCAACCTCCTTCCTTTATCTCTTCACCCTTCCTGATCAAAGGGGAAAGGAGTTGCCTTTTACTTTTCCTTCTGTTCCTCATCTTCACTTACTTCCTTACTTCCTTCTCTACCTTCCCTATCTTTCCTCTCCCTTCCTCTCCTTTCTCTTCCTCCTGTTGATTTCTTCACCTTCATCTATCTCCCCTCCACCCTTCCTTCCTTTCTCTTCATTTCCACTCTCTCTGTCTTTTGTGGCTGAATACTATCCATCCTCATTTTCTTTCTTTTATCTATTCACCTCTCCAGTAATTCATCTTTCCTCCTTCTCCCTCCACCTTCCCTGTATTTCATGTTTTTTCCTCTACATCCCCACATGTCCTAGTCTTCCTCTTTCTTGTACCTCTCTCTCTCTCCTTTAGATGCCTCCTCTCCTTTATCTTCTTCCTTTATCATCCACCCTTCCTCTCTTTCATCTTGTTTCATGTGGCAGATTCAGTGATTTACCTCACAATCTTTCCATTGTTCCATTTTGCTTCCTTTATCTCTCCATCCTTTCTTCCTGTCTTTCCTCTTCTTCCTTCTCATGTTCAATCTTCCTCTCCTTCAACTTCCTTCACCCTCCTTCCTGTGTCTTCCCGCTTCATGTATCTCTTGTTCTCCTTTCTGTTGTTGTTATCCTTTCTATCCCACTTCCCTTTCCTCGCTCCCTCTCCTTTGTGTTCCTCACTTTGACTTATTCTCATTCCTCTATCTCCCATCAACCCTTCCTTCCTTTTCTTTCTGTCTTTTTTACATTTCCACCCTTTCTGTCCTTCATGGCTGATTCCTATCATCTTCATTTTCCTTCTTTTATCTATCCACCTCCCCAGTACTTCACCTTCCCTCCATCTTCCTCCACAATCCCTGTTTCTCATCTTCTTTCACTTACATCTCCGACCTTCCTAATTGAATGAAAGAGGTAGTGACGTTTACTCTCCCTTCTGTCCCTCATCTTTTCTCTCTCTCTCCATCCTTGTCTTTCCTCTGCTGGTAAATGACGGGCTCTCTCGCTTCCATTTTTATCTGTTCTCTTTTATTCATCCCCCCTTCCTCTCTTTCATCTTCATCCATGTGGCAGATTTACCTCACAATCTTTCCATTGTTCCATTTTGCTTCCTTTATCCCTCCATCCTTTCTTCCTGTCTTTCCTCTTCTTCCTCCTCATGTTCAATCTCCCTCTCCTTCAACTTCCTCCTTCCTGTGTCTTTCCACTTCATGTACAGTATCTCTTGTTCTCCTTTCTGTTGTTGTTATCTTTTCTTACCCACTTCTCTTTCCACCCTCCCTCTCCTTTTTCTTCCTCCCTTTGACTTCTTCACATCCCTCCATCTCCCATCCACCCTTCCTGCCTTTCCTCCTCCTCTTTTTTTACATCTCCATCCTTCCTGTCCTCCATGGCTGATTCCTTTCCATCTTTTTTATCTGTTCACCTCTCCATTATTTTACCTTCCATCAATCTTCTTCCACCTTCTGCTTTCTGTTTCTCTTATCTTCCCTTATTTACTTCTCTACCTTTCCTTTTTTCCTCTCCCTCCCTCTCCAACCCATTTTTCATCTCCTTCCATTTCCTTCCAACTTTTCCCCTTTCCAATTTGTCTTTCCTATTCTTCATCATGTTTACTTTACCTTTCCATTGTTGTTATCCTTTCTTATCCATTTCACTTTCCACCATCCCTCTCCTTTGTCTTCTTCCATTTAACTTCTCATCCTTTCTTCACATCCCTCCATCTCCCATCCACTCTTCTTCACTTTCTCTTCTTTTTTTATTTTACATTTCCATCCTTTCTTTCCTTCACTGATCATCATCCATCTTTGTTTTCCTCCTATTAACTATTCTCCTCTCCATCACTTCATCTTTCCTCCTTCTTTCTCCACCGTCCCTGTTTTTCATCTTCTGTCCTTTACCTCTCCACCATTCTTCATCTTTAATACATTATTTATTTTACCCATCCAAAACTGTCTCTGCTCCTTTTTTCATATCTCCCCTTTACTTATCCTTTTTTTATCTTCCTTGTTTTACCTGTTCTTCATTTTCCCTCTTCTCCCCTCCACTTTCCATCTCTGTCAACTTCCGTCCTCTACCTCTTCTCCCTTCCTGATCAAATGAAAAAGAGGGAGTGCTGTTTATTCTCCCTTTTTTCCCTCATCTTTCTTCTCTCCGTCTTCATCCTTATCTTTCCTTCCCTCGGAAATGAGGGTCTCTCTCTCCTGTGTTTATCCACCTTCCTTTAATCATCTAGTCTTCCTCTCCTTCACTTCTCACAACCTTTCTTCCATTTCTTCTATTGTGCATCTCTTATCCCTCCGTCCTTTCATCCTCTCTTTCCTCTTCTTCATTCTCATCCCCACCCTTCCTCTCCTTCATCTTCTGTGATCCTCCTTCCTGCATCTTTCCACTTCCTGTATCTCTTATCTTCCCTTACCTCCTTCTCTACCTTTCCTTTCTTTCCTCTCCCACCTATTTTTCACCTCTTTTTCTTTACATCTCTCAAGTCTTCACTCTCCTTTACCCAACTACACTGTCTCTTCTTTTTTCATCCCTCCCCTTTATTCATAATTTGTTTATCAGTCTTACTTTCCCTTTCCACCTTCTCAGTCTTTTCCCCCTCGTCTTCACGGGCAGCACGATGGCTCTGTGTTTAGCACTGTGGCCACACAGAAAGAAGGAGCCGACTTCTTCTCTATCCTCCTTCTTTCTGTGTGGAGTTTACATGTTCTCCTCGTGTTTGCGTGGGTTTCCTCTGGGCTCCCCGGTTTCCTCCCACACTCCAAAAACATGTAGCTCAGGTGAATTGGAAACTCTTCATTGCCCAATAATTAGTCAAGTAATTGTGAAATTTGTGCCTTTAATTCGCAGTAAAGAACTTAAAATGAAATGAACATGTTTGCCTTTGTTTATGTTTATGAATAAACAATTAATTATTCTACAGATTTTCAGTGTTTAATACGTGACTCCATCTCCTATGCAACGCGACATAAAGATCCTTGTTTTGCTTGAAGAGTCTTGCCTGAAGTGATTTTCAGTGTCAAATTTCCACATCACACAGTATATCACTACTACTGCGGCTTTCCTTCAAAAACAAATGTGACCCTTGCAGCCTGTCTTACTTACGGGCAAGACAAGAATTCCGCCTGTTAACAGAGCTCAATACAGCGTTTTTCAAAGATTTGCACGGCAAACGTGTTACTGTACATGTTCAACATGTTCAAACTAAAATAACCAACATGTAAGCCTATGGTTACATGCTTTTATATAATATAAACATTTCAAAATATTAAAATTTGGTGCATTGTTCCATATATGGAAAATGTATTTTCTAAATGTATAACACAAAGGACCAAACAAGGCAGGGATGTAACCTGTAGAACAGATGCAATGAAGACATATCTCATATATTTACATTGTGTTTGCTGGGACATATTTGGCATTTTAAACAAAACCGAAAAGTAATTGCACATACTTAAAACAGTTTTTATGCTAGTAAACAGCAAACACAGTAGATTACATCAATACCATTATTTTAAATGTATGGGAGGTGTTACCGGTGCCTTGCACAGGAAGAGTCCTCTCCTCTGGATCTTTCCATGGTGCCAACCTGAGTTTGATAACATCCACAAAACCATCTTATAAAAATCCAGCATGTTCCAAAAGTGGCCAGAAGCTTTTGTTTGGAGTATATAAAGTAGTATGACGCGGATAAAATTGGCTCCATTTCAACCAGAGCAGTACAGACAAACAGATTTAATATAATGATTAGTTATATATCAGTCTCATTTTTTTTTTTCAGAATGAATATTTTTATGTCTAACACTTTAAATACATTTTGCTGATAATAGTTCTTACTTTTACCTACACAAGATTTTGAACGAAGGACCTTTACTTGTAATGGAGTATTTTGGAATTGTGTGTACTGGACTGCTAGCTCGTGTGATTGTCGGCTGGTGTCTTGCTTTTGGCTGCTGCTGGTGTTCTGTGTCTCCCTTCAGGTCCTCGTGGGCGGAGTTTACAAGTGGGTGCACCTGGACAGTCCATCCATCTCTCACTCTATCGCTGGATCTTCCCTTGTACCAACTGGCTTCTTTGTTTGGTTCAGTTGTACTTCTCATTATTTTACACCATATAACGCTATCCCCTTTAATACATTCTCACACTGCCTATCGACTGATTGACCTTTTCATACATTTGCTAATGTGTTCTGTTTCCATCTGTGTAAATAAATGTGATTGTTTGTTCTTCCCAGTACGACTGTGTGCTTTTCCCTCCTTTCATCATGGCGTAAGAGCCAGGTCATGACATGGGCTACTTAAGTAAATTATCTGTATATTTCTTCTACCGCTGATCATGTCCAGCAGCACCCAACAGGTGTGAGGGTGTAGGTCACCTATTTAGGAGATGTACTCAGAGAAAAAAACAGTCTTCCAGCCTTCTGTAGGAATTCAAACATTGAACTTGGCCGTCTTGATCTTGTCAACTGGACCTGCAGTGAGGACCTCAGTTTGTAGGTTTGTCTTTTAATAAAACTTTAAAATTTTGACCTGAACATTAAACTGTAACTGATCAGGAGAGCGGTGCCAGCCACCAGAGGGCCCCAGAAACCAAGCTGAAGCTGCAGCCTACTCCTTCATTGCTGTGGTAATTTAATGCCTTTCTGATTCATAAAATAATCTGCCAGAAAATCCAAACTTTGTAGAATCTATATTATCTCTCTGACTGCTGCTGAGATTTTATTTACACTGCTTTTCATATGCCTGGATCAAATCCTGTCAACACTAATTTATTGTAATTTACTGTACTTTATTGTATTTGTTAACCATGAGGAAATGTGCCTGGAGCCAATTTATTGTATTGTAATCGCTCATTGTTTGCTTGTCTTGTTTCATGCACACTCCACAATCTCCTTTGGATTATAAAAGTGATTATTATTGGATGGATAAGCAACATGAAAATTATTTGAGCAGGCGACACGTGTGTGTTTGCCAATAGAGTATGGAATTTAAACAAAGTGAAAAACAAATCGAAGTGTATTCATCATGGAGATTTGACGGTGATACAACAGCCTGTAATATCCTGCTGACCAGAATACGGGGTGGCCATGCTCTTATCTTCAATGGAAAGTGTGTTTTTCGAAGTAGTTCAATCTGTCTGTTATTCAGCAAACACACACACGACAGAAAATCACTTCCGTGGGTTTTCGTCTTGTTGATGAGATTGTAGCTACATTCACTGAACATACACCGCGACACCATATGAGTCAAGTATTGTCCTTTATTGGAAGTGATTTGATAAGGGATAAATACATGAAAGGTAAAAGCACAGGACATAAAATATTTACTCAGGATCAGTACCGTCATGAACAGTAACTCTCAGTGCCTGTCTACCCTCCATTTTACAACCAAAGACATCAAATCACACATTACAAGAAACATTATTTACTATTTCTAAAAAGGGAAAACATCAAAGCAGTGCTAACTTGTGTTATTAAAGAATAGTTTGACAAAAGTTGTTATTACAAACTGCACTTGTTTTGTCTGCACAATGAAGCTGGTTAGTTTAGTTTTGCATTACTATAAAATGATAAACAGCTAGTGTTGCTCTGTATCTATATCTAACTCCCAGCAAGAAAGTGAGTTAGTTTATTTTTCAAAATATTAAACTCTTCCTTTCAAAATTAATCTTTTATCTGTACATTAAATATGTAGCTACTGCCAACAGCTGGTTAGCTTAGCTTAGCTTAGCATCAACTGGCCCAGTAAAAAGGCAACAAATTTAATCCAGCAGCGCTTTTAACATTCCCATATTATATAAGATTAGCAAAATCCGTACTGAAACGTAAGTGTAGAAATGACAACCAATTAGCCAAGTTACACATCCCTAGCCTACAGATAACTCTCAGCCACAAAACTACTTTTTTTTCTTTCTTTTTTTTGCAAAATCCTTAAACAGGTGTCCTAGCAAGCCATGCCAGTGAAGCAAAATGGCTCTGGTACATCTAAAGTTGAAAGAATGGATGGATGGATAGATAGATAGATAGATAGATAGATAGATAGATAGATAGATAGATAGATAGATAGATAGATAGATAGATAGATAGATAGATAGATAGATAGATAGATAGATAGATAGATAGATAGATAGACTTTCATCACTATGATCTTGCCCTGACAATTTAGGGCCTGGCCTTTTTGTCTGACCTTCCACTTTCTTTGATCAGAAGAAAACAGGTAGCCCACAGCCTGCTTTAGTTGCCTGGTTACAGCTTCCTCAGGGGTTTCAGTGGGTTTCCTTCAAACTGACAGAGAGCACCGAGCTATTAAAAGCACTTTATTAAACACTGACAGAGGAGCTACGCCAGGCTGAGTCAGTTTTAGTGGAACCAGGTCACTCAAATATTTGTCTCATATGAAAAGAAGGACAACAAAGAAAGTGAAACGTAACAGTTATTGCTGGGGATAGCACATAAAGTAACTTTCCTTTTGACTTGCATTGGCTTATCAAGGTGATATAATTGTAAGCTGTAACTGGAAAGTGATAAGGATAAGGAGCAGTGTGTCAGTAAAAACAGGTGTACTAATGTAATGATAGTTATATTCTTTATTTGGAGGCTAGAAGTAGTTTCACTCACGGGATCTATCTATCTATCTATCTATCTATCTATCTATCTATCTATCTATCTATCTATCTATCTATCTATCTATCTATCTATCTATCTTATCTTGTCTTCTTTTTGAACACTGTACATGCATGCAATGACAAAACTAATCCTGAGGAAAAACTGTCCGACACCACTCAGGGGGTTGCTGTTCCCAGCTGTCAAGTCTGCTTGTGTTGTGCAAGACAAAACTGTATGTGTGTTTGTGTTTTGTGTGGTGTGTGTGTGTGTGTGTGTGTGTGTGTGTTATTAGTACTACAGAAGACACAGAGGAAACTGAGGTACAGAATTACTTTCCATTATGCAAGTGATACGTGGATTTTTATCAGTAGCAGGAGACACGCAGGACTGTTTTCCCATGAATCTACTCTGGAGGGTTACATGTGTAAGGACATTAACTGGCTGAGGCAACATTCATGCTGTTATGGTATCCAAACTAATGAATAAGTAAAACCTGGAAATACCCCCTGAAATAAACCTTTTACTTACAGATCTGATGAATCAGGAAGCACCTGATACGAGGCGGAAAGCGGAATTAGGGCAATCCAGTAGAAAGATAAGACAACAAGGAAATTATTGACTGAGCTGATCTATGTGTTTGACTCTGTCCATGAGCTATCTGCCTGTTTCAGTGTATCCTACAGATATATGTGTATGACAGCATGATTAGGATTCCAGTGTCAGACTCCCTTTGACCTTTTCATATGCCGAAACAAAAAAGATCAGTTCTCTCTCACAAGGGATCAAGGTGAACGAGGCCAATGACTTTGATTTTTAGCTGAAAAATTATTTTGTCTTCTGTATTGAGGCAACTTATATAACTTCTTTCAGGCTCAGCATGGACCCTGCAGACACACATTATACTGTAGATGCTGTATGCGGTGAATTCTGTATTCATCGTTTGCATCCTCCTGAGCTTTACAAGTGTTAGATAGGGAGAAGCATTCACACCTCTGGGAAGATGCTCTTTCTTTTAAAAAAGCAACAGAAATCACTGAAAGCTGTAATTATTCTTAATATGTGAACAAGGCAAAATGTGATGCATTTTCTTACACTAGTGAGGCAGGCAAAGTATGTGACTGCGGAGGATATAAACACTCAAAAGAACAGCTTGAGGAAATCTCCGGCCAACTATGCAGTTCATGTTGTTCCTGTGATCTACAGAGATTGCTTATATGAGAATCTCTCTAAATTAAAATGCAGAGAGCGAATGTGTTAATTTTTTTGGAACGGCTCCACAAACAAGGAGAGTCTGGCCCTGTGGAGTCATTAAGTGTTTGTCTCCAGCTGAGCTTCATTTCATAGCACATTAATGTGCCCATAGCCCCTTAACAGTTACTTGAGTAACAATGTACAATGGCACCATTTAAGTTCCACTCATTGTCAAGTGTCGCTGGAGTCCATCAGCGTCTCCAGCATCTTGGGCAATTTATTCCACACAAAATGAAGGCTGCTACTTCATTCACTGGTGTTTTGAAAGGATAGACAGGTGAGAGGAAGGAAGTAAAGGAGAGGATAGGGGATTGACAGCCTGTAAGGTCAGATTGGGCCAAAACAGCAGAAGCACACAGTCAATTATGCTGACAAGGACGTCTGAGAGCTCTCTTACCCTTAGGAAAACACTTTGGCTGGTTATGTGAAATACTGTCAGAGTCCACAACAGGTTTGCCTTTCTGCGAGGTGTAAAAAAACATCCTACACTTGACCTGATCATCAAAACAGCAAGGCCCCTGATGGCAAAATCCTTACCTTCTCCTTCCTGCTTAGACGACATGCTTCTTATTTCAGAAAGATAAAAGTAGAGCTGTTAACATGCTTTCCCTCAGAATGAATATTTAGCACAATCCCCATTGATCTCTCACACAGTTTCTTCCCCT
The DNA here is from genome assembly GCF_002814215.2 of Seriola lalandi dorsalis. Taxonomy (NCBI): domain Eukaryota; kingdom Metazoa; phylum Chordata; class Actinopteri; order Carangiformes; family Carangidae; genus Seriola; species Seriola lalandi. The sequence goes on from NW_019525496.1 coordinate 3,422,729, forward strand.
CCCCATGCTGTTTAACATCTACGGCACCAAACACAGCACTGATTTATTCAACACTAGCAGCACATCTAAAATGTGTTGTGATCTCAGACTTCCTCCTGAATAATGCACACACAGGCAGCGCACCGAATTTGACCTCAGACAGAAACAAAAATTGTTCGACATATCAGATGTTTAGAAGTGGTTTTTACATTCATACCATACTAAAACATGGCTATGTAATACAAGTGTGGGCTTGCTCGAGTTTGAACAAATCAGCACTATATCCTTTTGGTAATTTGGATCCCACACTCCACCCTGTTTCCCACTGAGGACATTGTGCAGTCTGGTCTCAATGTACCATTTTGTCTTTCATGGGAAATCAATTATCTGTTAAGAGCTGAGAACGGTGTGGATGAACTGACCTACAAGGTGACAGCAAAAAAAAATCAATTCTGGTTTCAACACACACTCAAGACAGCAAGGTGGACACGAAGTTTGCCGAACAAAAAATAAATAAATGCAGGACAAGAATTGAAGAACAAAAGCAAGAGTGTGACTCATCACAACCAAATAATTAAAACATAGACATTATAATCAAAGATGATAGTAAATATTTTTAATTCAGATCAATACCACAAAGTGAAGTGACTAACAACAGGTTTCCTAGGAGATATCTGCTATGCTACACAGTGCTCTTTATTGCCGACCACACCACAAACTATGACTGTGTCACATCTTTTACAGGCCATACATGTACAGTATTTAGCAATGTTATATACAGCAGAAGAACCCTGCTCTGAAAAAGTCCTTCACTGTCGTTTTTATTTTGTTTTATGGCACTTGATATACGGTGGATGTATGTAACATTTTATGAGGAAACCATCTACACGCACAGTATACTGGAACGCCACGACCTTGGCAGACGGCAGAAATGTATACAGCTCTTGCCAAGGTTCATTGTAAAAGATCATTACATCGTTTGTGGTGATTTTAGGTAATAAGAAATGCATTAAGATGATGCTAGTAAAACCGGCTGAATGAACGCCTGGAGCCATATAGCTAATGCACTAATGTTCTCTCCTTCAGATGTGTAATAAGCTGCTCTGTCAGTAATCACTAACACATCACAGTTCACAATCCCTTAATATTTTCATCAATACTATTAACATAAGACAGCAAAATTGAAATAAGATTTTTTTTTTTTTTTTTTAAAAACAACAACCCCAAACCCTTTGTCCTTTCAGTTCTGTCCATCGCTCACATTTACAGCAGGTAAAAGTGTGAAAAGCAAAACAGCTGATAGTACACGAGAAGGGAAAACATGACGTTTGCATACCAGATGAAATGCTTTCTCTTCATTCGTATGTGCCCGCAGCACACGGGGAAATGGACTATACAGACTACGGTTGCAAAAGTGCTCATGTAAAGTGTCTTCTGTCACCCAACAATACTTAAGACTTGTCCAACCTTTGCACCATCATTTTGTTATCTGCTTCCTCTTACATGTGAACTTGTACTGAATCGAGGGCAGCGCGCCATGGGTAAAGTTTCTTCAGTCTGCTCCCTCTGGACTGCTATTGTGAGGTTTAGAACTTTGTAAATGTCAACCTCGCTTTTGCACGCAATGAAGCAAGAAAAGCTCTAAAGGATGACACAATGAGGGCTGGAGAGGCCCCAGTAGTTTTTTGTCTTTGACTGAAAAGGCTTGGATTTAAGTATTGATGCTAATAGATCCATTGCTCAAGATCGACCCCTTGGTGACCTCTGTGCTGACGGTGGAGAGCGGGACTGTCTCGTACCGCTCCGCCACCCCCCAGCAGCGACAACGCAACAGAGTGGATTTCAGGTGTTTCTGGAAGTTGCTGTTGAGGAACCCGTAGATGATGGGGTTGATGCAGGTGGAGGCCATCGCTGTGAGGTGGCAGAATGAGAAGATGATGTCGTGGCTACAGGACGGGATGGCCTCGTGGTTCCAGTCAAACACCGTGTTGAAGACGTTGAGAGGGAGCCAGGAGAGGGTGAACGCCACCACTATGGAGATTAACATGGCGTTGATCCTTGTGGAGCCTTTGTTTTTCTTTTGAGTGGTGTTCCTGCCGCGCTCCACCATGTCCTTCCTCCTCCTTAGACGCAGGTAGATGTGCATGTAGCAGACCATGATGAGGACGAGCGGGAGGAAGTACTGGAAGACGAGCAGGGAGGTGGTGTAAGCTCGCCGTTCTTGAAGCGACGGCCACCGCTCCATGCAGACGGGGTGATCGCTGAGTGGGAAGGGCATGCTCAGGTTCTGGAAAGGCAAGGTAAGTATGCTGTATGAGAGGAAAGGCACTGAGATTAGACAGGCCACGATCCAGGTGACAGCCACGGCCAGGTAGGACTGGCACACCACAGGCTTCCATCCAGTCGGGTGGACGATGAGCTGGTAGCGCTCCATGGCGATGAGGACGAGGGAATAGATGGAGACAGTAACTGATATACACTGGATGAAGGGCGTGAGCTTGCAGAGGGTGTCTCCTAGGATCCAGTGGTCCATCAGAGTGTAGATAATAGTGACCGGCAGGCAGACGATACACATGAGGATGTCAGAACAAGACAGGTTGACGATGAAGATGTTGGTGACGTTGCGCATCTCCTTGTGCCGCGTGATGACGAACACCAGGCAAGAGTTCCCAATGAGACCCACCGCCATGACTGTGCTGTAAGCAACGATGAGGAAAGTGGTGCCACTCACTGAGAGCGAGCAGTCCTCTGTGAAATCCCACGGTATCTCTTTCCACAAGGCTTGGTTGTGGTTGGTGCTGTGCTGCAACTCCATGGTGGTTTTCCTGGGCTCACTTCAAAGGCTGGGAACTAATTAAACTAATTTGTTGGGTCACACCTGCTGTAATTACTTCATGAATAACATTTGCATTTTTTTACAGCTTTCCTTCATCTTTAATCTTTGACCGTCTTTACAGCCGTCTTCATTTTCTGCCTGAAAAGCAAAGAAAAAGGAATTAGTTACCTTCAACAAATTTCCACTCATGAAAAGTTTGTTTTTTAAAGTTAGAAACTCTTGAGATATTTAAGGGGTCGGTATCAACACTCAAATTGAAATGTAGCCCCCGTGAAAACTGCGACAGGAAAAGAAAGTGACCCTCACTTGCTGAAAAAGCTCATTTCATCATTAGACAGTAACTTCTTTTAAATGAGGATGTGTGGCAGAGAGCGATTCTCTTGCTGAGGGACAGGATTTTAAATTCACAGCCTCCGCCTCCTGGATGTGATTCCACAAGTTCCTTTTTGTTGCCGAGATGTATTTAGTGGTCCAATTTCACCTTTGCACACACTGGCAGCGGATTCGAAATTACAAAAACAGAGATTTATGAAAGGAATAATTAATGTGGGTATGCAGATATCACGAGGCTGTTGGCAGATTCTCTAGCTCCTCGAGTGCAGGCTATAAGCATAAATGATGCGCTGATGGCATATCATCAAGAAAACAGCACAGATCCAGACTTTGTGGCATCACTATAATGGCACGCTGATTTAAATTTCCATCACAATAACGGTGATAATGACTGCTCCTTCAGAGACAATCATTCCCTCTCACTGTTTTCTCCCCTTTTGACAGCAGGAATTTATTCTGTTTCTGTCCATAAAGGAACAGACACCGCTCGTCGCCACTGAACATTCACAATAGCAGCCTGGATTCTGAAGCACATGTGGTCCCTACAATGTCGAACAAATTAATGTACTGGAAAACAGAAGCACAATTTCATTACACCAAGACCGAGAACATCTGAACACTGTGTGTGTGCATAGATACACGTGTGTGTGTGTTTGTGTGTGAGAGTGTGTGTGTGTGTGTGTGTGTGTGTGTGTGTGGGGTGGGGGTGGTGGTGGGGTGAACACGCAGCAGTGAAAACAGTACTGATTAACTGAGATGTTTTGCCCACGGCTCAATTGCCCAGAAATTAGTTTTGCAACACAGCTAAGCAAACAGAATGAAACCTGCAGGATTTAGAGGATTTATCATTTTTAATTGACAACTCCTTAACAATGATAAATACTGACAGGTAGGACATTAATTGCTTGTGGCTGTCTCTATCATGAGCAGTAATGTCATTAAAATGTGCTGTTTCATCTGTCGTAATTACAAACAAAGCCGGAGTATTCATAACAAAAGTAAACACTTGTACATGGAGCTAGCTCTCTGGATAATTAATCTCCTCCTGGATGTCAACATGACTAAAACTGGCTGGTTCTCTGGTTATGTGGCCTGCACATCACACTCATGCTGCAGCCTCGATGCTGAGTATCTATGGCACAAATTGGACACTCGAAGTGATGCATTGCTGTGTGTTGTGTCTGCTGGTGGAGGCCAGTCCAAACAATGGAACAATGAATTTTCCCAAGGGCGTTATTAATATTTAACATGAGACCTGTTATAAATTACACTGATCATCTGCAGATTACACATAACAGCCAACAGAAACATTAAAAATACACTATGTGAGACGAACTGTGAAGTAAGAAAACCAGGCAAAGAAATGATAGCTCATGGGGATTTCATCTCAAAATAGAAATGTTTCCTAAAATGTAAATATGATTTTTGATCCTCACCTCACTACATCACTTTGCCATGTCACTAACACAGCCACATAGTCACAGACATCACGACCATCATCATTCATCATCATGAAAAACCCATGAAGGCATGCAAAGTGTGAGAGTGGTTACAGTGTAAGTGTCTCTGCAGCTGTCCTGGATCCACTCTGTCTGCAGCTGTGTGTCTGTGTCTGCTCGCAGTCAGGTGCACTTTCTCGGCTCCGGACAGCTGGACGAGGAGACCCCATCCTTCCTCCAGTGTACCACCGTGTGTGTGTGCTCACTGCTCTCACTCATTTCCACCTAAAAGACCCGCTGAATCCTGTCAACTCAAAAGCGCCACTTATACTTTTAGCATCTCCTCTGCAGAGCGGGATACTCTGATTCCCACCAGAACAGCCTCACATACCAGCACGCGCGACAAGGCACTTAAAACTCACCGTGCGCACCTTAAAGAGCTGTAAAGAAATATAAGTCTGAGGCGTTAGAGTCATTAAAGCTTCGGAAAAGAAAAAAGAAAAAACAAAAACACATTGTCGACACTATAAGAAAATCTAATTTCTTACTTTTAGGTAACACAGCACCCTTAAAAAAAGAGTTAGGCTACAACACAGACTGCCGTGTTTTAATCAGCCGATAAATCAGCCATTGTTTCTTACCGAAATATTCTTTCTTCTGGGACTTGGAGCGCCGCTCTGCATCAGGTGAGACACGGCAGAGTTTTTGGTCGAGGAGACGGTAGGAGGTGTCCTGCCAGGATCACTGATAGCGGCTGAGATATCTCTTAAAGCGACCTTACGCCTCAGACTCAGGCAGGGGGATGAACATGTTACATAATAAATTTCTCACGCACGCACGCACGCACGGACGGGCGGACGCGAAGGCGCGCGCACACCGGGGACACACGGCCAATGGGGAAATTGATGTATTTGAAATTTGCACACTTGGTCTGATTCACCCACCTGAAGCCCAGAAACGTGCAAGTGGGCGACATTAGATACTTTATTTAGTGTGTTGCAAAGGGACACGCCTTGCCGTCACGTAATGAGCCAAGTTTCATACACTACAAAAAATATCACTGTAACATAATAATGATGCATGGGATTAAAACAGTGCAATAACTCCTGTGGGGCTTTTTCTGCAGTTGCTGTGCAATGCCTATAGACAGTGAGATATTGTGAGTCCTGCTTTTCATGTGTGGAACATTTTTAAATGGATGAACAGAAACAGTGTCAGTGAAATTCAGACACAGATTACTTTTTTTTTTTAGTTTTCACACTCTGTGAGATTCTGTGAAGCTCTGATGAATGTGGAATAAGACAAACACAGGTTGTCAGTAACAGACTTCATCTTGTCTTCCTATTTCACTGAAGTATAATTTATCACCCAAATCACTCTTATGCATAAATCATTAGAAAAGAATCCAAATTCATTTTTTGCTGCCAGCATTTAATAATGAATATTGATGGGTTCTAACTATGTGCATGTTTTCTCAGAAGACCATAAACCGACTTTTCTGTTGCTTATAAAGATGATTAACGTTGTCTGTGATGTCTTGAATTCCTCCACAGTTAACACCTCGGACTATTTTAAACCTGTTCTTTGCACCTCTCTTGCTTGTGCAACAGATTGTTAACTGCTTCTTCACACTGTCCCCACACACTCCTGTTTCAAGTGGAGGCTGTTTGAAAGAACAGTAATACATTTTTGTCTGAGAGGCAGAACAGTGAAACGACTTGCCACCACCAACAACAGCTCCATGGGTGTTTACTTGACACAGAGACACGGGTGTCAAGTCACTCAACACGATCAATCTATGCACATATTTTTCAGAGAAAAGCAGGGATGCGGAAATTTTTTTTGGTGAACTGTTCTGCAGGAGGCACTTTTTTTTTTTGCCCCTGATGTGAAACTATTCAATATATTGGGACTTGGAATGGATGTTGTACCTTTCCCCTTGTGCAATCTCCACTGCTGTCACTCACATTTTGATTTTTCTTTGGTCTGTTTTGACAGAAGGGGACAGAAAATCATTTCTAATGTCTAGTCAACTGAGCACCATGGTGACAAGAAATAGTTTTTTTGACAGTGTGTCCACCAGTTTAATGTCACTGATAAGTGACAAGTTGATGGGCTCAAGGATGTTGACGCACGGAAAAGGGAACGTGGTTTCTAAAACGAATTTTTCTGTTTAAGAGCACACGAACATAAACAGAAAGCAGATTAGTTTTGTTCCATCTTAGGTGATAAGGTAGAACAAGAAGAGATAACATGTTCCAAACATTTTAGAAACATTGTCTCGCTGTCACATGAAATATTTGATTGCTCTTTGATGAGTTATTTTATTGGGTACTCTCTATCAGCTGTTTAGACTCCTGTCTAAACAGGAGTTTGGTATTTACACAATACTGTACATAATGTAGCTTGATCCAAATATGGCCATATTTGGATTCAGAGCGAGATTCATATTACATAAGGCATTTGTACAACTTGTTCTTGTGGGAAAATTGTTAATAGTTTTATGTGTCGCTGGCAGTGTAAATCAATAAAGTACTTTGCCCCATTAACAATGAATTGTTCCCCTGCTGTCGCTCCCCATATCCCTGTTTAATAGTATTTGGGGAGCGATTGTTCGTGTGTATTTTTAAGCGCAAAGCCTGTTTTTTGTGATATATTTGTCTTGACAAAAACTCTCACTTTAACAGACTCTTAATATCCTCTGCGGTGCAATGGGGCTTCAAAATAGATTTTAACACCAGCCAGCCAGAACAAAGCAAGAGATGGTGGCTTGCTTTACTTTCACACTTTGTTCAGCTGTGTTTCAAAGGAGATAAAAGAAAGAAAGAAAGAAAGAAAGAAAGAAAGAAAGAAAGAAAGAAAGAAACAGACAGAAAGATGTAGCCAACAGTAAACTGTAAAAACCTAACATACAAAGTAACCACAGCATGTTGTGCATAAGACTCTATGAATATAGTATCTTATGATGGCAAGAGGATCTTTACTAATGTAAAAACAAATGAGACATTACAGTATTAATCCTGGTTATCATGAACACTTTATGTCTGCTATCCAGGCTGTAACAGTTTGTCATAGATCTTTGTTTGAGCTTGAAAAATATCTTCATTCTTCAATCTTCATTATAAGAAGAAAAAATATTATCAGAGCTGATTTGAATATAGTTTTTATTTAACTTTAACTTTAAACACCTAACATTGATGGTGAGAAGAGCAGGTGAAATTAAATTATGGCAGAATTTGTTAGAGGGTTTTTTGTTCATTAAGAGGATCATGTAATGAGTTAAAAAAAAAAAAACGAAGAAGAAAAAAGTGATATCACATTCCCACTGAACATCTAAATTGAGCCAAAAATGTTGTGCTCCTCTGCCCACTTGCTCTGTTGTTGGTTCTCTACTGGACAATATGAGCTCAGGGCCGATAGTTCTGTTATGAAGGACAAAACATGTCTTACAGTTGTAGTACTGATAAATAGAGGTTTGTAACAATAATTCATGTAAATGAGACAGAAAATTACAATTTCCTGAGTTCTCACAGTGAGCAGTAGCGTCAAATACTTTCCAGATGAAGTCATGGGTAAGGCAGATACAACATATGTACATAATGATGACATACAGTATATTTTGATAGCGGCGATGTTATCAAATAATATTGTCACTATCATAAATTATAACACAGGGTTCCACAGTTGTATGTAAATTTCACCTCTTATAGTAAAATGAGGTCAAGGTCTGTGTGTGCGCTCCTGTTTCCAGCTCATGGTGTAGGTGTAAAAAGATCAGTATGAAAAGATTTACAGCTGCTAACCCTAACCATAATGCCACGGGGATGGGATTCTGTGCCAACATATTTTAGTGCTAGTCATATATTGGTTGGCATGAATATAACCATATGTCAGGCAGTGATAAGGAGCCTTATGCATACATGTATGTGCAGACTGTATGAGGCAGAGAATATCATAATTACACTAATCAATCAAAAGCTGCTCACACTGTCATCTACTCAGAGTCTCTTTGTACCTTTTGAGAATGGGTGACACTGACCCTTTTTTTTTAAATGCCATGTTTTACTGGGCGGTGTGTGTAAATGCATGTGTGATTTACGATTTTTATGTGTAGTGTGCTGCAGGAAGAAAAGGAAAATCTGAAATACACTGTTTGTAATCCATCATAACTCTTTGTTTAATTGGAAGTTTGAGCTGTCATTGTTCACCATGCTCGCCTCATGTGAGCAGTAAAATTACTCCAGGAATTTAATGGCTCGAAAAGATGACAGCCAACAATACAAAATCTGAATATGGCTGAACTCTAATCCATTTTGTCAACTTTTCGAGTCAATGAAAATCAAACACTGGAACAGGGAAACCATATTGATCAAGTGGTTCAATTTTTTTGCCTTCAACTCTCTCATTGCAACCCTGAGACCGTACACACTGTGTTCACAAAGCAATTCATCGAGCGAAGGACAATCTCCCCTGCTGTATTACAACCCCTCACATGACCCAAGTTGAGGTGATCCTTGACACCATCACTGCAGCACAGTCCTATAAATCCCTCAGGCTGTATATAACCCCAACCAAGAACAAATGCCACGATGCCTCCGGTAGTCGTGGATGACAAACAACTCCCATCAGTTGCACAGATCACATCTGACACGGAAGCTCACCCTGCTGCTCCTCTGTTAAAATGTGACTTTTAGGAGCAGCACATGGGCTACTGGTGAGTATTACCGACAAACACAGTTCATATACAGTGAGATTCGATCATTATTTAACACAGGTAACGCTCCCTCAGTAGTTCTTTTCACTTGGACTGTCTTATTTTGATCGTCTGTGAGCACTTAGTCAGTAAATGTTCAACAGTTACAGTGACTAAAGGGTTCACTCATAGAAGATACCACAAATATTCATCCCCCTTAGCTCTGTAGAACTTTTTAGTGTCTTTCAGCTCATTGTTTTGGTTTCATAACCCACATCTTTACTATTTTAGTTCATTCTCACCACACCCACCAACCTTGTTATTATAAGCTGACCAGCAGATGGATAAAGTTAGCAATTAGTGGGTGAACATAGTAGAGATAAAGAGCTAGCTATTTCCTTCAGTAGTTGGTGGAGGCCATTAATGGACATAAAAGGAGTTTTTACAGTTCTTACATTACATTAAGATGGTAAACACAACTCTGAATGAATGCTAATGCTACTCCATGTCTGCTGGATGTGTAGCCACTGTAAATAGGCAGCTGTTTGCTTTACTTAAGAGGTGAGTGATGAGATTGTGCGGAGTGTTCACAGCCTGATTCTACTAGCCACAAGTAGCCAAAACTCAGTTATTGCAGATTTACAGCTTACAGTACATAATCTACATTATGATTGTGGGGAAAGGAAGAGTTAGACAGCTTGGGAAATATCCTTATTCTCTTTCTTCACAAGAGTTTGATGAGTATAACAGTATAATTATTATTTTAATTGTGCTGTGAACCAGGACAATTTTGCAGTGAATTTTTACAACTGGGACATTTTAGTATTTTACAGATATTTGTCAGGACTTGGGACATCCAGCTTGGAACCATGACAATCTCCGACAACCCAGGATGCCTGGTCACCACATGTGAGCACAAAGACTGAAAATGGGGAAACATCTAGCTTGGTTCTTTACAAAGTCAACAAAAACCACTCACCAGCACTATTGTTGTACTAAACAAACAAGATAAAACATGTTAATTAGTGCAATTAGTTTAGAGGTGCTGGAAGGCAGATTTTGTTACCATTGGACAGAGCCAAGCTACTTATGTGCCATGTTTCCAATTTTTGCTAAACTAAGCTTGTCATCTTCAGGCTGTAGCTTCATTTACATTACAGAAATATGCGAACTATCAAGCTGCTTAAGTATCCATCTAGTCGTGTATTTCTAAAATGTCAAACTATTGCTTTTAAATTTCTCCACATACGTTCCTAATATGCTTCCAAGTCATGGCCAAAATGGGAACTTAGCGTTATAGTTTTGGAGCATAAAGTCTGCCAAGCATGAAATGAAGGGAAGCTAAAAATAAACTGATTTCAATTTTGGTTCGTGCTACTTCAAGAATTACATTTAGTATAGTGGAATAAACTGATTTGAAGGAGAGAAAAGAGAAATGAGCAGGAGAGAGACGAGAGAAGAGAGAGAAATAGACCAGAGAGGAGCCTGAGATTGGGGTTTATTAAAACACAATTGCATTAGCAGACCGAAAGGTAGAATCAATCCATTGTGCATTAGACCTGCTGACCCTCCTCCTTTAATTCATATAAATGTTCTGCATGTCCTTCCTGCTTTCTGAAGCCACGTTAAGATTCTGCTCAGCTCCAGTCACATCTGTGAGCCGCACAGACAATTCTTTTTACTGCCTCACTTCTCCCTCAGTGTTCCTCGGTGTCGGCATATGATTCAGAGTTTACACTAACGTTGTCACAGCGAATAAGACGGTGGATGTCACACACCAAAATAGCCCTCATCCCAATAGCAAGAGGTGAAAACTGAATTCAGAGGCAGCATAACGTGATAGAGGGAGGACAGCAAGTTGCTATTGATCCCCAGTAGCCCTGTTCAATATAAGTCCAGACCCACTGACACATGGCAGATATGACCAACAACCCACTCAGGTTCTTGGCCATTGTAGCTTTAGCCCAATTAAAATTTGATCCACCAGCAGTCCCTTTCTACTTGGCCTCATTGCAAGGACAGCCGTTACCACGGTTACTGTACATGGCTATGTTTCTGAAACCTTTATGAAATCTCATAGAAAATGTTTACTGATCATGATCATTAATAATTTCATGTCAATGTCAAACTAGAGACCTAAAGCCATTTCCATCGACTCTGATATTCCATTAGCAGCGCAGGCAACCGGTGCATGACGCAGACGAAGACCTCTCCTTTGAGAGCAGCCGTCAAAGCACTGTCCAGCCAAGCTATTTGGTGCTATCAAGCCTCTACTTGCTGTCTTGTAAAATCTTTTCCACTGGGAAATGCCAGTTTCCTGCCATGTGTGGGCTATGTGAGAAAAAGACGTGACGATCTACCCTCTGTCTTTCTCAGCAGGAAGCTATAAAGTTGTTCCCAGCCTTTTACAATCTTCAAATGAGCAGCGATGAACAAGCGCGTGGAACGACTGTGATTTTACTTCCCGATTTTATCTTTGTATCAACACTCACTGATAATCCTTGCTATCCTTTAGCGTAGCACATACTGTTGGGAAGCTTAAATATTTCAGCAACATTGGATTGTTTTCTTTGAGTCCCCAGTGAGGTGGGGAAATCTCCCAGCATTTTCCAACGATGACTCTGACCTCTGAGAAAGGAAGAAAGAGTAAGCGCCTCAGCTGACTTGGGAGTTGCCATTATAGCCAAACAATAAATGTCAATATTTTTCCATGTAATTTTAATTATCTTGATTCCTTATTGAATAGAGAGTTCAATCAAATTGTGGAGCGCCATTTCGATTTCTCACAAAATGATTCATGATCACAACAAAATATAATGCGACAGATCTGTCCAAGTCCTGTGGCAGTGCGTATGACCCCCCCCCCCCCCCCCCCCCCGTTTATCATTTTTTGGAGGATTATGTATCACCCAGAAGCTTCCATCTTAAGACAGTTGGCGGGCTCTAACTAACACAAGAAGAATTTTGGTGCAGAGGAAAATTGATTGCTCGCTTCACAATAACCGAACAGCCACAGCAAAATTGCACCTGCCAGGACCGTGCCTCAGTCACTCTACACCCATCCATTTAACTTATGAACCACAGAGGAACATGTTTAACATTTCACACTGCTCCCAGTCCTGTTTAATTTCAGCTCTTGTATATTAAACATAGTGCAAGCTTACAGTTACAGTTGTTTTTTTGCTTTTTTCTTTGCCAAACTTTGCCGGTCAAATCGCCTGTGCCACATAAAAAATGGCAGATAGTTGGCATGGTAACAATGTTAGATGAGGTGCAAAAAGAATGAATGGCACCACTGGAGCTCTGCTGTCCCAAACTAATCAGTCCTATTGTCCTCTGGTCTGCCAGTTTCTTCTCTTATCAGATGTAGGATTTTAGAGTCATGCTGTGGAGCACGGCTGGCAGATTCACTTTTTTTCCAGCGACCAGCAACCTGCTGCACTGCACTATTCCCTGTTAGAGCCCGTTGTACCCACAGCACACATTACCCTCCTTACTACTCACAAACTCCACATCATAGGGTGGCCAGTAATGTCACTGTAAGATGGTCTCCTTTAGCAATTATTTGAATGAAGGTCAAGCGTCTTAGCAATTGCCGGATTTGTGCGACAGTGACGCTTGTAAAGGCTCAAGGTCATGGAATATTTCATGTGTTGGTAACTGCTGCCATTATTCCTTTGTAAAGTCTGTTTGTATCTTAGGTTGAGAGTTAATTCTGTAAATTCAGCCCACCTTGTTCTTGTTTGTTTGTCGTTTCTTCCTGTGGCCTGTGGAGTTCCTGCTGCACAGCCCTGTCCCTGATAAGAGGAGACGGTCCGCTGCTAATGTACTGGAAAGCTCTGGTCTCAGGAATAGCAAAACCAAGCTCCCTGTGACTTCCAGGAAGGTCTAACAAAAAAAAAAAAAAAACATGCTTTCAGTCTGTCACATTTACTGACGTCACGACAAGAGCACTGTAATGCAATCCTATATACCACACTATTTATTGTATACCTGTGATCATGTCAGCCTAATTAGCAAATGATGTGTGAAAAGTATTTAAAATTCATGTTGAAAAATTAAAAAGTGAAGTGCGCATCTGTGTGTGATATTCACAGTTTGGAAGATTTGACACCTCATGTTAGAAAATAAAAGCACATTAATAGAATGATTAAATAATTTCAGAGTAAAAGTCAGTAATCAATATTTATTTTTCTGGCAAAACAGTAATATAGGTACCAGCAGCACCTTTAGTGTCTGTGACTGATGAGTGATGTTTTTTCTGGGTTATGGCTGTTGCCATTGTAGCGCAACTATAGTTTTCCTGTCAGTATATGGATAATTGCAAAATGCACATTGCAACTTCAACTGCAACTAGCATTCATTTTCATTATCGATGAATCTGCATATGATTTTCTCAATTAACGAATTAACGGTTTGGTCTATAAAATGTCAGAAAATTGTGAAAAATGTCCATCACAGTGTCCTAAAGTCTATGGTCATCCTAAAATTTATTGTTCTCGACAAAATTCTTTATTACAAAATAAGGCCAAGAATTGGAAATTGGGAATGTTTGACATTTCCAATTAAAAAATGTATCAAAATAGATTTCCTGCTGATCAACTAATCAAATAATCAAGTAATAGTTTCAAGTCATGTCCAAAACCTAGTAGAAATTAACTTAAGGGGAGTTATAGTATGTGTGCAGTGTATCAGTAATGTGTGTGTGCTATTCAGGGAGCTGCAGTTTAGGCTCTATGACTGGCAGGAATTATGGGAGGGCATTTCTTCAGCCAGATGATGAAGTGCAGACAATGTGTCGGGACAAAAAAAAGTTATGATTTTCTACATGAAAAGGGCATTTCTGCACCCAAGACAAAAAGCCAGGGGAGCTTTCCCTGTCAATTCTCTCTGTGCTCTCCACAGCAACGTATATTAGATTGGGAAATAAATCAAGTGATGGATTATTCCAACAGTGTTTTTGCGGCTGGAAAAATCTCTACTCTTCATGTCAGGAAATGATATATGCAAATTGAAACCTCAGCAGAAGATGAATGAGATTGTGAAACCTAAGCAATATGGAAGCTTCAATTTTATAAAAAGAGCATCATGACTGCATGGCTGCCTTAGGAAATCTATCTGGCAGCTCATGCAGTTATCAAAATGTGGTAAAAATCAATCTGGAAATTGTTTGATCAGCTGGAGACAAAATACTGGAGGGATGGTAATGATAAATACAACAAACTTTTCTGCAGATCAAAGCTCTTCCCTATTATGATATGATTTTATGAATATATAGGATGTAAATGTATTATTTAAATACAAGGAAAAAGGTAGCAATACCATAACGTAATCCATTACAAGTAATTTTAAAAGTACACAAGTAGTCTGTCCACTCTACTTTTTTTTTTTTTTTAATTATTCATGCATTAATATGTGTGAGTTGTTTTAATGTAGCTCGCTCAGGTGGTCCTTAGCCTAACCACTGCTGTGTAGTTAATTAGTCTAACGAGTAACTTGAGGAGCTCGAGCCCTTGATGAAATGCAATGAAGTAAAAAATGCCTTACTTACCCGTAAACTGCAGTGGAATAGAAAAATGCAAATTGCCCTCTTAAGTGAAGATCCAGTACTTAAGTAGTGAAGTATAGACAGAGAAAATGTACTTGGGACTACTTTCAATGCCTGGTGCTGGAGTATTTGTACGACATGCAGAGAGACATCAGACACACGGAGAATCTTTAGAAACGATCTTACAACAGACAATTGAGCAGGAAACAGCGTCCTCTTGTGTTTGACAGAGAGAGTCTCAACATTTTAACAAAAAAATCTGACTTCTTTATCAATGTAAATAATCCGAAACTGAACAAGGGATAGATATAGCCTCATATTATGTCTAATTCTACACACCAGAAACACATTATTATTTCAAAACACAAACTTAAAAAAAAAAAATTTATGGAACATTGTACAAATACAAATTTCAGACATCTGGTAATATCAAATGTGCAAAAAGTATGTAAACTATGTATATAAACACATACATGTAGGACATGCATATACATATATATACATGTATATGCATATATGCATGTGCATGCGTATGTATACAAAAAGAGAAAAATATATGTCAGTCAAATAGAAAAACCAATCAAATGACATAAAACGTAATGTTAATGTAATAAATAATAAATAACAAATTTGAATAATAAAAATATATAAATTAAATACAGCAATTAATCATCCGTCAATCATTTTAATCAGGAGCTACAGAGAAGAGACATCAAAATATGTTAGAGTGAGTTGGCTTTTTTTGTTGGTTGTATGTTTAAGTGTTTCTGTGTATATATTAAATTCAATTAAAAAGGTGTTGTAATTTGATTTGGAGAATTTTGCTTTTTGTATGTGGAATCTGTCAATTATAATTAAAAGATTGGTTATGAAACTAAGGAGCTAGTTATTACATTCAAATTAAGTTATAATATCCTTAGGTCTAATTATTACAAAAGACAAACTAAAACTGTAATTCCCATGCAATGTCACACACGTCTCTGATTGGTTCCTTGCTCGAGAATGGGCTGGACCGTAGGAGAGCAACGACCTATAGTGGTTGAGCTCACCGCCTGAGACCAAAAAGTAAACAGAGTTGTTTTGATCTGTCAAAAGATCAGGCGACAGTGCAGGTGATCCAACGAAGGATCTGGTGTCATTGTGAACCGACAGTCAATGTAGGACGGTTTGTTTCTAACAAACACGAATATACTTTCGTGCAGTCGTTTTGTTTCAGTTTTTGAGAGTCTAGCTCGCTGTTTTTATAGTGCGTTAGCAGCAGCTAGCAGGCTATCAGCTGCATTGCTAGCTGACACCGTTTAAAGTTAACATTAGCTGACGGCTTAGCTGCGTAGTGACAGCTAGCAGTAGGTCGACTGGAGGGCGTATATATATATAACTGTATAGTTTCACGTCTTTCTTATTGCTCTATAAATCAAGCTGTGGCGTTAACAGTGTATATAACTTGTTATCGCTTAGCTCCGTAACTGACTGCAGTAACATTTCAAACAACGTAACCACCCCTCTTTAGCCGCTAGCTGCCAAGCGTATCCTTCCTCTTCTTGTTCATCCCCCTACACGCCGACTAGATTTGTGACAAGTATGTGAAGAAAACTCTGAATGATGTTAGCACTGGGCAGGTAAAAGTGATGAAGCCTGAACAGTATCTTGCCATGGCTGAGGATGGAGAGCTGAGTCCAATGGGAGGACGCGCTGGCTCATCAGGCCGGCCGGGCCGACAGACCTTCAGAAGTTCAGCCCATTTCCGCAGCCTGCTGGAGGGCCTGCTGGCTCTCAGACAGAGTGGCATCCTGTTTGATGTGGTGCTGCTGGTGGAGGGTAGACCCATCCAAGCCCACCGTATACTCCTGGCAGCCTCTTGTGATTACTTTAGGTAAGAGGTCACACCAGGCCCCAATTTATGTTTCGCTTTCATATCTGTTTTTCTTACTTTTTTTTTATTTGTGTCAGAGCACAGGAAGATTTACTACAACCTCCATGTAGATACCAGTAAAAACTCACTTATAAACCAATATGCAGATAGTGCAGCAGTGTCAGGCAGTATTCACATGCATACCACTGACCATGACTAAATGGCCAGATCCCTCCAGGCTACTAGTTAGTGTTTCACACATTCTTTGAATTTTACTCCTATCTTACATTTCCATACAAAAGCACAATTTAATCATTGAGTGCAAGTGTCTTCAGCTCTGTGTCACAAGACCCAGACAGCTTGGTGCAGAGTCCCATTAAGTTTATTCTCTTGTACACCAACTCCTGCAGCTTAACAACTTATACATCAATGTGTCATATGATCATCCGCCTTTACTCCTGAAGTTTGTGTTTGCTTGCACTGCCTTTGTGTATACTTGTCTGCTTACATTATGACTTAAACAAACCTTCAGGTTTTGCACGCAACGTGAAATTGGTCGACACGCAGCCAGTGGTATATGTAACAGAGTAGTTATACATATAGGTGTATTGACTGTGTCATCAGTATATATTATACTTTATATAAGTTTGTAGCTTACTTTGCAGGCGTGGAAGACGATGCATTGTGCTGGTAAACTAGAGATCTACTTTTGGTAGGTGTCCCTGCAATCCCATTATGATGCTAAAAGTAGGTTAAGACAAGGCACTAACATCCCTGTACACATATGCTTTTTACTGAATCCTGTAGGATGTGCTTTGTACCAGTAGCTGAAGGGAATAACAACTGAAGCTTAGTACATTCAACACAAATTTGGTTGAAAACATATGAAGATTTTGTGATGGCTACAGAAATCTCAGCTTTGTAATTGCTTTCCTTTCTTTTAAGGGGATTTGTCTGCTTAATATAAACCTTTTCTTTTGGCGTTTGGTCTTTATTGGATTGTTCATGGTAGAAAATGACAGGAAAACCTGCAGAAAGAGAGAGGTGGATATTGTGCCGCAAGAAGAATCCATGTTATGCATTATGTTATCGTCACTGGGCCAAGTTGACCCAACATAACAATGCATCACTCTTCTCCACCAGGGGAATGTTTGCTGGAGGCCTTCGGGAGACGCAGCAACAGGAGATTCCAATTCATGGAGTATCCTACATGGCCATGAAAAAAATACTTGACTACATCTACACGTCAGAGATTGAGTTGGACCTGGAGTGTGTGCAGGAGGTCCTGATAGCTGCCACACTGGTACAGGTAGGCTGTTGCTCTTTTTGCTGAATTAAATTGTTTAGTATGTTATTTTTTTCAGCTGACTTTTGTCTTTTGTCCCTTTTATGTTTTATAGCTGGAGAATGTCATTGGCTTCTGCTGTGATTTCCTCTTCTCTTGGCTGGATGAGAGCAACATTTTAGAAGTGCATCATCTAGCTGATCTGTATGGACTGCAGCAGCTTGATGCCAGGCTCCACTCCTACATCCTCAGGAACATTCAGACTTTGTCTCGAACTGACGTGTACAGACAGCTCCCCCAAGATGAAGTCTTCAAGGCGCTGAGCAGTGACGAGCTTCAAGTGAACAGCGAGAACGAGGTGTACGAGGCCGCACTTCACTATCACTACAGTCCTGAGCAGGTGGAAACTGACCAGGTGTACTTACAGGTCAGTCCAAAGGTGTGTCTGCATTTTGTATTCATCTCTCCATATCCATCAGATACACAGTATTGTATTTACTTAAATAAAGGAATCCCTGTTATTGATCATGTACCATAACCCTTAATAACATTTACCTCATCTGCTATCTCTCTGACCTAAAGGACAATCTCAAAATGCTTGACGCTGTGCGCTTCTGCCTGATCGAGAAACAAGTGTTGCAGAGACTGAATGGCCGACTGAACCAGTGTCCACTGAAGGATTCAGTTTCAGCTGCCTTGCGTTACCACGAGCAGGAGATCTGGCAGCCCGTCCTGCAGAGTCCTCTCACGCAGCCGCGGTCCACCTTCCGCTGTATATTGGGCTTCGGGGGGATGTTCTCCTCCAGCTCCGTCACATACAGGGAAAACTTGTTTCAGGTGTTCCACCCGAGCTGGCGGGAGTGGAGGACTCTCACTGCAGCTCACGCACCCCGAATGTCCAACCAGGGCATCGCTGTGCTCAACAACTATATTTATCTTATTGGAGGAGACAAGAACACCAGTGGATTTCGAGCAGAGACTCGCTGCTGGAGGTGAGATCCCATCAGAATATTTTTTTAATGCAAAACAACGCTGATTGGTTCATATTGTGATATATTCAAAGCTACGACTATCAATTCTTTCCATTATTGGTTAATTAGTTAATTCTTTTAGATTAATCAATTCATTTTTGAGTCCAGAAAATGTCAGCGAATACTGAAAAAAGTCACAGTATCCCAGAGCCCAGATACGGATACATGATGTCATCAATTATCAGAACTGTGCTCTTTGATTGATTGATGTATTAGATTGATTGTTTAAGCACAAATTCTGTTCGCTTTTAAATGTTTCTTTGACCAACTCAATTTAAAGCTGTGAGAAAAAAAGCTTTTGATTGTATCACTTGATCTTCACCAGCAGATGAAAAACTGCTCGGAAAAAAATGTGACTTTGAACATTTGCAGTGCCATGACAACTGGACAAACCTGGACATTCCCTACTGAAATTACTCACTGATCTGTTTTGTTCCAGTAGAATTTTCTCTGTTCCTTCACTGACTGAACACAAAGATAATTTGATATCTACTTTGTGCACAGATTTGTTTCCTGCTGGTTGAATTCCTAGAGTCTCATTTCTTCCTCACTGTTTTTTCTCAGATACGACCCCCGTCACAACAGCTGGTGCGCCATCCAGTCTCTGCAGCAGCAGCATGCTGACCACTGTGTTTGTGTGGTGGGGGGCCATATTTATGCCATCGGCGGGCGAGACTACAGTAACGAACTGGAGTCAGTGGAGCGCTATGATCCGCACACCAACACGTGGGAATTTATGTCACCTCTAAAGAGAGAGGTATGAGAGCTAAAAGTGTAAAGATGAGAAGGCAATGCTTGTAATACCTGTAACAGCCACATGATGGTGCTACATACACACCTGAGTATTTTGAATGGGACTTTCCTGCTGTTTACCAGGTATTCCCCACTATAAATACCTTTAATACCGGTCTAACCTTCCCCTCAGGTGTACGCCCATGCTGGAGCAGTGATGGATGGCAAAATATATATAACCTGTGGGCGCAGAGGGTCGGCGTACCTCAGAGAGACCTACTGTTTTGACCCTGCGGCAAATCAATGGACAGCGTGCGCAGAGGGGCCAGTGGAGCGGGCGTGGCACGGCATGGCTGCTGTGAACGGACGCATCTACGTTATTGGGGGAAGCAATGATGAGCGTGGATATCGGCGTGATGTCCTGAAGGTATAATTTAAATTAGAAAATGTTTTATAGTCTGCTGAGTCCAACCTTATTTTACATTCTGATGAAGGCCTTCCTGAACTAAAAAGCCAAGTGGACTTGACTTATTGAATTAAGTAAATTGGCTCTGTCGGAGTCAGAGGGACACCTTTTGACAGAGGTTGTTATTATGGACAGCACTTTTCTTAATTAAAGCCTCCCTCCCTCCTTTTTTTCTCTTCAGGTGGCATGCTTGGACCCCACAGCCAACTCTTGGTCTTTGGTGACCCCTCTCCCCGCAGGACATGGAGAACCTGGCGTAGCCGTGCTGGACAGTTGCATCTACGTCCTGGGCGGACGCTCTCACGACAAAGGTACCAGGATGAAATACGTTCACGTGTACAACACCGACACGGACGAGTGGGAGAATGAGACGGAGTTTAAGGAGCGCGTCTCCGGCCTGGCAGCCTGCGTGGTGCTCATGCCTCCTGCTTTGATCGCCCAGGCCAGGAGCTGGGAGCAGCGCACCAAGGCATCATGGGAAGACTTGGACATGGACAACTCGGAGGACTCTAGTGAGGACTGACTGAAGCCGCCGTGTTGAACTGAATCTTCTGTAACACTGGTGACTGTTGCACTTTTTTTACTCGGCATGTTGAATTTGAAGAAATTTGAAGATATTTTTTCGTGGCGGTGGTTATAGCAGCATCGTGTCCTTTGTGCATGTTGACCACTTTGAGTGCCTCTGAACCAAAGTGTCATTCAGGACGTTTGCGCACTTTTTGTTACTTCGCAGATTTGATCTCAGATAATCACACTCCGACCGTGAATCCCCGCCTGCTCGAATGCTAATGCTACTGTTTGTCGTTGAGCCCTCATTATTTCCTGCCCCTGTAGCTGCTTCTGTGTTGTTTATCATGGAGAAAAACCTTTCCTGTCTTCAAGCGAAATAAAGCAGTGAAGATTATTGGCTATGCAATAACATGGTAGTGTGGACTACTCTCAGCTGCTTATATTTATTCTTTCAAGAATTTTTGACATGCAGTAGGTTCCTTTTGAACTTGGGTTTAAACTTCAGAGTTTAACAGGCAGTGGTTACCCTTTGTAATGTCAATCCTTCAATAGTCAGCTAAACTGTCAATTTCTGAGATATAGAGATCTTCTTTTATAGGATTTGTAAATCCAACATCTTAATCCACATCTCCAACCTAGCAGCTACTGATCATTGCTAGTAACTGAGTTATCTTTGCATCCAAACTACTGAATAATCATTAGACTTTTAAATTTTAACATTGTGCCTTTTTTGTGGTTACACTTAAAACTGTGTATGTGTACTTTTGTTTATGTATGTTTAGATGGATATCATCAGTTTGTTGTGAAAAAAACAAAAAAGACAATGTGTTTGTACCTGAGTGATGAAGCACTGGTGCTACAGGTTGTTGACCTCATCTCAGAATATGTTGCCATGTCTGCGAATTAGTTAGGAGTGTCATGTCTTGACATTTGTGTAATGATTTCCAAACCATTACGGTGATATTTTTGTATCCTCTCACTGATCTTTCTTACTGGATTTTATTCCATGACGGAATCCAAAGAGCACAATGAAGAGCAGTTGAGGAATATTTCTGTTTGCTAAGTCGAGCTTTGCTCCGTGCTTCTGTTTGTTACCTCACTTCACAGTTAACACTGTTTAATATGGTCAGATAACATGTTAAATGACTCCTCCGCCGTTATGCATCATTTATTTCTGTCACTGAAGAAAACTCAAGGAACGAATCACATTTAAAATGTAGTTTGTCTTTTTCATGGAGTGGGAGTTCAGTAGGACTGCAACACACTGTCAAACAAGATATGCAACAGTTAGTACATAATAGACACGTTTTCAGATTTAATAAAAGTATCTAATAGCATATTGCTTTTGTCATGCATGCACATTAGTTGGAGTCAGTGCTGCAGCCACCATCATGGTCGCTGAGGTCATGTGCTCTGAAATTTTTTGAGGGGCAATTAGGCGTTTTAGCAACCTCGTGGGAGTTATATTGCACAGTTAAAAACTAGCATGTGTTAGGTATTATTAAGGCTGATTTTATTATTTGAAAATTTGACAAATTTTAGACCAATAAGGTTCTACTAACAACTTTGTATTTCTCCATCAGAATTTTACAACATTTAGACTTTGTTGCATTGAGTTTATAAGTAGTTTAAGGAATTTCCTCAAAACTATTGCTCCATTTAAATAAAATGTGCAGAAACTAAAATAAATAATAATGAATAAATAGATGAGTTTTATTTTCTTTTGGCATGTATGTAGGGGTTGGGGTTTTGCCAAAATCCTTGATATGGCCTTAGTTTGGGTTTAGAGGTTATGCTTTCACTCTTCATCAAAGTTCATGTTACTGCCTTTTTGTGTAACTCAGCACAGTTTCATAAATGTAATGTAAAATCTCCTCAGGTGATTGTCTTCCTTCTTTGAACTGCTCTCTGGTGGTTGCTGCCTCGTGCCCTTTATTCGGCCTAGTCTCTACTAGTTCCTCCCCATTTGGCCCCACACTCCATCAGCTTTATGAAGGCTGACTGCTGTTTTCCTCTCCGAGGCTGTTTCATCTACATCTGTTACCCCCTGCCAGCCCTAAGTGAGTGCCCCTCCACCCTTCTCTGTTTCACACTATTGTGCCAGCCCCCACTAGGTTGTCTGGTTGGATCTGCTGACACCAGCACTGGACATACAGGATCTGCTGTGTTTTTAAGCATCAGTCTTTTCATTCCAAAGCTGGAGTACCACCTGGGGGATACTTAAGACATATGTCAT
The DNA here is from genome assembly GCF_002814215.2 of Seriola lalandi dorsalis. Lineage (NCBI taxonomy): Eukaryota > Metazoa > Chordata > Actinopteri > Carangiformes > Carangidae > Seriola > Seriola lalandi. The sequence continues at coordinate 3,445,669 of NW_019525496.1, forward strand.
GCACTTAACCAGAGTGCAGGTCGATCTGGTGCTCTTTGCTGGACCGTTATCAGAGCAATTAAAAGCCCCAAATTACCCATTGACGTGGAGCTATGCAGATTAAACACAGTGGAGTTGTGGACATGTGTGTCGAGGGAATCTGACTAAGTGCTCGCTTTCATTCTCGTTTCTCCTGCTGTGTGGGAGAGGAGGAGGTCCAAAGTCAAGCAATAAGTCAATAGAGAACAAAGGGAGTCACCTGTGACTGAAAAACACTTCTTTTCACTGTGACAGACAGACGATGTTACTCCGGAACATCTTTAAGCATTTACTGATGGCCGTAAACAACATGACAGTCATGACAAAGTATGGCCTCAGTGTGTATTTGCTCCATATTAAGTGATACACAGTCTACAACGTTTTAATGTCAGCTATGCATAATCAATAGATCAGGAGGTAACATTTAACCAAGAGAAAACGAAAACTTCCCCCAAAAAGCTGCAGAATCTATTCGACCCATTTGCATCATCCAGAAAATGTTCCTTAGTGTGTCTTACTGACCTTTAAAAATTAGTTAAGAATGCAGGATCATTATTGAATACACTCAGTTTTACAAATATACTGTACTCAAAAAGCATTTTACACTCCAAATGCATAATTTCATGTTTTACCTGTCAGTTTCCATCAGAAAGAATGTGGCCGATACAGCTCCCTCATTATGTTTTGTGTCCTCAGAGTGCAGCTCTACCATAAATTATTCAGCAGCTGTATAATCAACTCTACAGTTGTCCATTCATATTTTTATTACACGTGACACATTGTATAAATCCATATACAACTGAACTAGGTGGTGCAAATGCACATAATGCACTAGTACAGTATAATAAAGACACAAAAAAGAGCAAATGAGGCATAGAGCTCTCAGCTTCACTCTTATAATCAAATGTACCAAAATGAAAAAAAATGAACCAAGTCAGTCAGGAACATCAACCACAACCTTCCTCTGGGGTACAGGACTAAAACAGAATTAAGGATTTGGCTGGATAGTCGTCATGGAGAAGTTTGAACATGGCATTTCAAAAAAGTTATTATCTTGCCCTATAAATATTTGTTATCAAGAATTTAAAGGGCAAGATCGTCATTTTTTTCCATGTTACATTTTCAGCTGCCATCCAATAATGAGATTTCATTAAGCACAGTGACAATAATTTGTTGAAAATTTTAACCAAAAGCTTCATCACGGAAACATTTCTGTGATGTCACCTTCTTTAGGCAAACTCAAAGTTTACCGCTGTATTTGTTTGTTTTTGCATGGCTGTAAAAACAGATTACATGCCTAAAGGAAATTGTGACCAACCCCCCTAACAAGGATTTAATTTCCCCATTTCTTTATGATATGATCTTTACTGGGTTTAATTGGCTTTAATTTAACTGGCTTCTGGGATATGCAGTATAATCTCATAAGAATCATACTGACCCTCTCAGCCAGCAACACAGATTCCTGCATGGATACCTCTCTTCTTGAGCTCATTAAAATGAGTAAATAAAGTGGGTGGATTATATAGCTGTCGAAGTCTGGGGCTGGATGTACTGGTTCAAGAAGCCTCCAAGATAATGAATCACAGTGAATCAAATCCACACCACACCAGAATTGTTCCTGAAGGATGACCTCCTCCTCCTGCCCCCCCCGCCCCCCCCGGACTTTACAACAGTCATTAGCAGCTCATATCCGCCCAGGGTGGAGGCGATGGGCCCAGTCTGTGTTTTTCAGTAGTGAAAAGGAGCCAACAGCCCCCCATTTTCATGCTTTTTAAGGCTCATTGAGATGGAGAACGAGAGTTGTGCAATGCTTTATGATGTTGGTGGGTAAACCTCAGCAGGTGAGCCGGAGTCACGGTAATACAATGTCTTTAATGCATGCTGGGCCTGTCGAAACTACAGAGTGGTCCTCATTAGATCAACAAAGAGGAAATACAAACAAACACCACCAAAGGATGTGCTGCTCATCAGAGCTGGCCAGGTGCAAAGTATGCAGATGTGCACCCCTCAGACAACGACACTTATACAATACAACCATTTGCTCGGTAAAGTTGCTGCGTGCAGAATGTGGATTGGATGAAAATCAGAATTATAAACAGATTATTTGAAACTTGATCACTGGCAAAACCAGGATTTATTTCCAAGGTCAGTAAAAGATACAAAGGTCTGAGAAGTAATCAGAGATTCTGTTGCTTTTGTACCTCTGGGAGATGAGTGTCACTCTGTTTGAATTAAAAGGTAACGCATAATAAGGAAAACTACTTGTCTCATTTAAACCATCCACTGAGAAAAGCAAAATGTTACATATAAACTAGGTGTCTTTTTAAAGAAGGTTCATTTATCTTGTATTTAATTCCTGCTGGGAATCGATTTTCTGTTATAAATTGTGTTTCTCCAAACGATGGATCTGATTCTTAATGTGAAAAGATAGGGAACAAAATGTAAGCGTATTCACACACACTCACACACACACACACACACACACACACACACACACACACACACAGAATCACATTACTTTTAGGCTTTTATTTTCAGATCACATCACAGTTTGAAGACAGATATAAATTGCACACTTACGTTTTATTCTTTCTTTCTTTTTTTTTCTTTTTTACAAAAATAATATTTACACTGGAACATGAGATGAAATACAAAATAAATAGACAATTAATAAACCAATCCATCAGTGTGGCGCAGCACACGTCAGTAGTTGCACTCAGAATACGAGTCTGAATCCTGCCGCTCTGAACAGAGAACAGAGACAGGCGGCTCCTTATACTTGTTTTCATCTTTCGGTTTTTCTATTCTTGTCGCAGGCCTCTGGCCCTCAGCCTTGTCTGGGCATGCATTCTCATAGCTGTGAGCACTGGATCAGCTGTCTGGCAAGATGGCGCAGCGGCAGCATCAGTTAAAGTCACTCTCCGGCAGTTCACACTGAAGATCCCTTCACCAGCAGGAATAAGAGAACAGTGGGTACTGGCTCCACTCAGCCACGTTGCCATGGTGATAGCCATGGTGCACAGCTTGTGTGGTGTAGTCAGCCGTCAGATGGTGAGGAGGGGGATACTGGGCGGGACTGGGGCCGCTCCACTGGCCCAGGGGCTGCTCCGCGCTGTAGGGGCTGTAGATGTGGTGGCCGATGACCCCTGGCTTGCCGGCCTGGGCCATGGTCATGTTGAGGACCCCGGTGTAGTCCTGGGGGCCAGGGAGGTGCTGGGGGCCACAGGGGGAAGGGCCAGTCTCATGCGTACGGGGCTTTGAAGAGTCATGATCGGGGACGGTGGCGACATCAGGGACTCTGGACTCAAAGCTGCTGCGTCCTGAACCACTGTTGCTGCTGCCGATGCTGGAGGAGGGAGAGGGAGACTTTCCATACTCGTGGAACCTGAAGAGAAACAGGAAGTTGTTCAGTGCTCCGGCTGTCAGGATGAGACGACATTCTCAAATGTTACATTATTTTATCAGTATTCACCTGTAGGGCTGGTAGGAAGCTGGAGCAGGAACAAGCTGCTCTGCGTTGTACATATCTCTTACGTCTGCCCCGACTGGAGATTCAGTCCTCACTCTGTGCTCCCGCTCAGCAGCCCACGGGGAGTAACGCTCCTCTTTGACAACATCAACCTCTTTCCTTTTGGGCAGCTCTCCTTCCTCTCCATCATACCCTTCATATGATGACTGGCAAAAATCTGAGGAGACATAAACCACCAGATAAATTTAGAAATACAGGACCAGAAAGTAAAAACATCAATAGGCGGAGGAGAGTCTTGAACCTGTACCTTGTGGACTGTCATCATCAGAATCCCTGTTCAGGATGCTCGACATCTTCGGTCGCTTCTCAAGGCAGGCTGGGTTCTTGTTTGTACGCCTGCAGAGGAACATGGAGATCATTAAAACAATACTACATACATTACTTTCACTGCAATCTACTGCAGAGGCATAGCTGGGAAAACAGACTTCTGTGGGCCCTCTGCAGCTGCAGCACCACTACATGTATATGACTAGTGTGATACCCACCTTTTTTTAGTTGTGCCTTCATCCCGGAAACCTTTGGCAAATGGGTTGTGATCAATCTTCAGTTTTGTAATCTGCAAGAGGGAGGGGGGAGGTTAAAGGAGTTCAGTTAAAATGTCAGTACTGTGTGACGTCCTGCCAGTAGCTTGTGCTGGTTTAAAGTGTCGGGAACTGACCTTGGTGTTCTGGTAGGCGGTGACTGCTGTGAATGAAGTCTCGGGGAAGGTGAAGGTCTGGAAAACACTCCAGCGGACACTGAACAGGTCGTCTGCCTGGACGATGTGGAAGCGCGGGTGGTACCGATGCATGGAGTGCAAAATGATCTGCAGATAGAAAGACAGTGATTGAGTAGGAGTATAATGTTTTTCAAATACTTGGAACTGTAACACACACAGCCAGAGCGTCCCGTCTGAACGCATCACCAGTTTGTCAACCGAGTACTTTAATTATCCAACATCCTTTAAAAAAGTGGATACCGTTTGGACATACAGGGTTATTGTCAAGCACCTCATTTGGAGTGCTCGTACTTACGTGGCCGTGCTGGTCGAGTGTATTGTTGGTGAGCTTGAGCTTGAGGAAGGAGACGGACTGCTTCATCCAGTGGCTCCCCGGGGCTGGAGAGTCGGGGTGGAGGTAAGTCCTGCAGGGAGGCTGGGGCTCCGCTTTTCCTGCCACCTCCCATTTCTCTTTATTCCACTGTAGGAAGGAGACAGATAGTCAGTCAGTCAGTCTGTCATAGAGCAAGATGATTTACAGAGTCTTCCCTTCCCACAGTGTAAGAGGAGGTTGATAGAGTGGAGAGTGGTGGCTGGCCAGTACCACCCACAGAGATAGGGGGTAGTACATTGGGCTCCCAGCAGGGGATAGAAAAACAGGAAGAGATAGCACCCTTTGATGTACAATGTCGAGGGGGGGTGGGGGTTGGGGGGGTGACAAACAGGGGATGTCTTGTCTGGAGATAGTGGTAACCCCTCTGGGATATCTACAGCCAAAGCCATGGCTGCTGTAAGAAAGCCAAGGCTACTTTTTGTGTTGGAAATTCTTCTCCGTTAAAAACAGCTAAGATCGAGATTAGACTCATTTATAAGTGAAGGAGGAATCACTGCTGTCTTACCTTATACCTGAAGCCGTCCTCAGGGACCATGTCCACCAGTAAGATGTACTTGGCACATGGAATAAGGCCGGAGAGATTCACTTTACAGTGTGGAAACATCCTCCTGCAAAACATAAAGGGAAACACATGAGTATGCAAGAGGTACAAGAAAACACAGCAACACACACTTTCCCAACACTTTGCATTAAATATATATATATATATTTTTTTTTTTGTCAGCTTACCGCCCCGGTTTAGTGATGATCATCTCCGTCCCTATTTCATGAAAGGTCTTCCAGAGTTCAGGGTCCTCCAGAGTCATCCTGATGTTACCCTGGAGATAAGCATCTGGGCCAGCAGCCATGGAGGAGGGAGGAGGGCTGTTGAAGTTGGGCTTTAAGTCTAGAAGACGATAAGGTTCATCATAGCAATGCTTCACCAAAAAAATGACAGAATTCACGATTGAGAACACCATGATCTGATAAAAGCTAAAACAGGTTTGGAGGTTGTAGTTATTCATTGAAAAGCCCAGTGTGAATCTACCAAAGTCAAGTCAGCACTCACCTCTGATCGACTGCATTCTTCAGGTTCAGGAGTAGCACAGGAAATGTTTGAAAAGGTTCATGCACTGAGGGTCAGTAAGAAATCCAAGTATCAGTGAAATCCAAAGTGTTTCTTCAGCTCTGCTCTCCCTCCTTCGTGGGTAGACAAAAAACAAAACAAAAACAAAAACAAAACAGATATCCAGCAGCTCAGGAAGTCAGAAGGTGGGTCAGCCTTGTTGCACCAGATATTTCAGAGATCTTGTGTCCTGCAGGATGGGATGACCATGACTTTTAAGGGGAGCCCTGGAGTGGGTGGGGTCAAGAGAGCCATTCCCAGGCTTTGAAGTGCCACAATCATGAGTCAATGTCCCGCTGTGATTGGAGGGTGCTGGAAATCAAAGAGACTTAACAGAGCGTTGATACCATCCCCACAGGAAGGGCTGCGGAGGAAATGCATCTTTATTAACTGCTAAGAGACTTTAAAACAAATATGGACAGACTTCTCTGCTGCAGATCGGGGCTTCACAGCGGCACCAGAGTCTGTGTAAATATCATTCACACAGATATAACCACGCACGAAAATGCCATTTAGTGTGTTTGTGCAATGTAGTAAACACCCGGTGTAATTCATTTGACACGAGTGAGACAACTGCAGTACAAGGCACATTTACATGGAGTAGCCCACTGAGGTTTGTGTGTGCACCCGAGCAGTTTCTGAGAGTCAAAGTAGAATTTTACAGTGTCATTCTCAAATTTAACATTGTACATACAATATATTGACATGTTAGTGCATAAAATAATAGAAATTTTTTAATTTTCCCTTGATTACCTTTACACTTTTTAAAATTCTCAGCTTTCTCCATCAGAGAAATTACACAGTGGGTGGGAAAGTCTGTGTAAACCCATAATGGTGATAATGATGATAACATGCACTCCTTCTGCAGGTAACTTTTACCTGGGGGCATCCACTGCAGCCCACAGGACTGCAGGCAGTGGTTGGGGGTGGGGTTGTGTATTGGGGTGTCTAGACAAGCCCCTGCTCTGATAGATAATCTCATTAAGCTAGTTTCCCTTGAAGGAGCTAGTTTCTGCATGTGGAGAAGGCCCCGTGTACGGGCAGGCAATTAACAGCCAGTTAGCACCACAAGCCCAAGTCAGCCTTGAATGGGACAGGAGGGGTCCGAGAATAAAGACCCTGCTGCAACAACCCAGCCGTCCTCCCACCATCCACATTCAGCCAGAATCCACGGGTGTCAGTATTCATAGGCTCGTCTCGGCCTGCGGCGTGCAGTGTTACTGCAGGCAAAACAAATGCTAAACACTGACAGCATTAGCATAGAGGAAAAAAACAAAACAAACCAAACCACAGCTCCCCTCTTGTTTCCACTGACATGAACATTTGAATTGAGGCGACTCTCACGTCTCATTCATCCTCTTTCCTAGCACAGACACACCACTTCCACTTCCATTTCTCATTGTATTCTCATGTCTGTCTGCGTGCTGCATACACTGCCCCTCTGTGAGCTCAGCTCTCTAACACCTACACACAAAGGTATGTTTTGCTTTTGTGCAGCTGTATGGATAACAGACCAGAAACCGAAAGCACATGTAATGCATGATGGGAGGATTTTAACAGTGGTGAAGAAATGGTCCCCGCGGCGCTGTGTCGCATCAGCAGTTAAATGTGCATAAAGAGATTTTTACTGCGAGAAAGTTTTTCCTGTGAAAATATTGACCCGCTTCTTTGTGTTGGGTCGATGCAAAATAAAAAGGACAATAACATTGTGGTTGTAATGATGCACTTAAACATGCAGAGAGCTCTGTACTATCATTTTAGTATGTTAAATGCCCCGATGATGCAGCCACCCGCCCCCTCTCTCCCCAGTGGAACGTGGTGGCACAACATTGGCCTTGAGGAAGTGCGATGTGTTTTTATCCTCCTTATGTGAAACCAATTGTTGTGGAGGAGTTATTAATCACAGGTTCAGTGTGGCTCTCCTCACTTAAAGCCGCCTTTGTGGGACCCGCGTGGGGGGGGGGGTCGCCTTAAAGTGTTTCACGGGGCAACAGGGCTCACGCAGCTTTTCGGGTGATGTTTGGGTGCAAGATGCCACGAGAAATGAAAAAGATTGTGTTGATAAATTCTCTGCAGATGGCTTCGGCTCCAGCGGAGAGAAAAGTGTGTCGGTGTCAGAGCTGAGGTGTACATTTCAGCAGCAGCAGTGTCAATCCCATTACACACTGGGTCTGGGGGTGACAGGTGTGACTGGTAAAAGGCTTTGGTACATGGCCTGGGGACAAAGTCCAGGGACATAGAGGGATGACAGCGAGCACCATCTTATGTAACAGCCAGTCTGGGGCTGAGTTGGACTGGATGATACATCAGGGAGGTCGTGTGGAGGAGACTGATGGAGGCTGCAAACCATGGTGGGATTTAAATACGCCGTACGAATGTAGCTGCTTACTAATATTTACAGAGAGTGAATGTTCAAGTGTGATTGCAACTATCCTACAACACAAAATGACTGAGCAGAGATATCTTCAGTTATGTTTTCTGCTGATATCTCCTCCCTGCATCTACTGGCAGACCACCTTCAGCAGTAACGTTCCACCTCCCAGGTGTCAGTCTTTGGCCATTTGCTTTAACTGCACAGATCCCCTTGTGCTCAACAGTTAACAGCTGCCAATATACAGCCAGGGCCCGGGGATCAGACGGCTCTCTAGCAGCCCAATAAAGAGCCCCTGGAGTGGACTGACGAGAAATCTCACACCTTTCGCTCACATTAGCCATGCAGCATGCCCTTTTGATGCTTAATTGGCCACTTTGAGGGGTTTGTAGAGATAGCAGCCCCGTGGCTGGAAACAGGATGATGTCACAGGAGACTCAACAATCTCACAGGGCAAGAGAACAGGTCGATTATAGTTTGACTTTATATGCTTTGAGATGCTGCTACATACAAATAACATGGCACCCAGGCATATATTGTTTTTCTCTTTTCCTAACTAATGAGTGTGATATTGTTAGATATAACCCAGTGCATCATAACTTTTATGAATCATAGGAGTTATGAAAAAATAATATAACAAAAAAAAAAGGGAGTTGAAATGTCTTGTCTGGCCTCTCAGGCCTAAACCCAGAGTGACCGCGATCTCACATGCAGTGACAAGGGGCCGGGTGAGCTCACATTTGGTCGACCACATAAGAAAACAAACCTCAAATCTAGCTTGCCTGGCAAAGGGGGCAAATGACAACTTCACAGCACTTCATAAGAAACTCCTGGAAGTTGCTAATGAAGACTAATGACTTCCCTCGTGTCGGAGACTTCACACCAGAGTGTACAAGCCCTTTGAGCACAAAGTCAATGTGGTCAGCGGGGTGGTCTGCCGGCTACAGGACTGCAGAGACTCCACAGCTCCACTGGAAGCATGGTGACAGGAGCGAGAGGCTTTTCCTGGTATTACGACTGGAGTTCAAGATAATTTAAAAGGGAGAGAAATTACACAAAGTTTCACTGTAATGAAACATTAACATCAACACAAGTTGATCCTTGTCATTGACAGTTTTAATCACCGTTGTCTTATATTGACAGAGATGTTTTTTTTATTGTGTTCCATTAGCAGCCAAAAAGAATTTCACTGTTACGATCAAATAAGAGTCTTTTACCGAGTGGTGGTAGCGATGAATGTATATAACATGGTTTCAGTTTCAGAAGCCACACAAGCTGAACGTAAACTTGAAAATGTTCTGCTGCCATGTCCATGGTGGCAAAAGTTACTGCTGTATATTTTTCACAATCACCTCCTACGATGCAGAAGACTAGCTGCATGTCCTGTAAGTGTGGGCCAGACCTGGAAGCATACAGACGCCTTGTAAATAAGTTCTTCCGTTTAAAATTCTTTTTTTGAGAGTCAATGTTACGCATCCTAACAGGATATTATATATATTAAATACAATACAAACATAAACAGGATGGGACTATAACATTCCCATCCTGTTTATGTTTGTATTTAATGTTGAAGTGTTTTTATGCAGCCCTCTTGTCAAAGTCTCATTTAAAAAAAAAACTTTCACCTGGTTAAATGAACGGAATGAAGTCAATATAATATACATGTGATATTGGGGTTACAAGTGTGCACTGACACTGGGAAATAGTTAAGAAATACTCTCACATCCTGAGTAAAAATGTAGGTTCATAATTGAAAAAACTTTCACGACACTGGAAGCCCACAATTTACATTTATTCCTGTTGTGTGTATAAAGGCATCACTTTAAGACTGGAGCTGTAAACTGTGATTAAAAGTGGTCACTCTGGCAGTAAAATGTCAACCACACCTGCAGTGAATTATTAAGTGACGCAGTAGGTTTTAAAATACATAAATAATAGTAATAATAATAATAATAATAGATTGCTCATGCATTATAGTTTTCTGAAACACTGCACAGGCAACATGTTTTTTGTGCTTGATGTACAGGGAAGTTTGTCTGTGTCCAGTGGGGCACCTTTGCTGCATTTGAATTCTTAAAATATATGAAAAATGCATCCAAGTTCTTAGATATTCTATAGGATAGTTATGCTTGTGTTTTATATCTACAGATAATTATTATGTTGATTTCCAGCATCAGTGTGAATTGTGTGTTCTTATAATAAACTCGTAGTTATAGCAGTAACAGATGGTGCTATCAAACATCACTGTTTTTCTGCAGAGTATAAACAAAAGGCTGTCATATCTGATGTGAGGACCCCTGTGGGTTAATACTTGAAGTAGTACACAGCACAGTAGCACACAGAACAAATATGTGTTTCTCAAATATATTTTTGGTTTGACATCTATAATGCATTCAGTCCAGACATAGAGAACAGTTCCCCTCCAGCAGCCTGAGCCAGGGGAGTCGGGCTGAGCTGAAGCCTTTAACCCGGTCTCCTCTTTAGCCGTGGTACATTCCCAGAAGCTCAGCAGAACAATAGAAAACCATCTTACACCAAAAAAAAAAAAGAACAAAAATAATGAAATTAAATACAAAACTGTTTTTTTTAATCAAGGGTGATAGTTTACAATTATTTGCGTCTTTTTAAAAACTATTTTTAGACATCTTTCAAGAAAACATAATCAGTAAATATCTTTCTTTTTATAGAAAACAATCTGTAAAAAACATTCTATTGTCTTCCTCTGAGTTAAGCTAAAATTGTGACAAATTTACCAAAATGGTTTAGATGGAAAGGCATCTGTATTAGAAAGTCCTCCTCTGCATGCATTTCAATTCCACTGAAGTCAGGAAAGATCACGGAAAGTGTCTGTTAACGGTGAGTCGTTTCCTGAGTTGATTGGAATCAAAGCGACCCTCACCTTAATGTTTACACTCTCACACATGCACACACTTCTCCAGCTTAATACTCGACCCATTAAAGCCAAACACATCGGAAAGTTATTTGGATCGTGACACGTACAAAAGCTCATTTCTAATAACTGGAAACCCCATTTCTGTATCATTCAGATCAGTGCTGGTGACAGGACGTCCTCCTGGTAAGAACTGTTCCTCTTAGCTACAAATGCACACAAAACAAAAGAAAAAAAAAGGACAATTATTTTTTTTTTACAAGAAATACAGTAAGTACAAAAATAGCACAAAGTTAAGTGCTAACTGAAAAACATCCCAAATGTTAAGTGTAAACATTTCCAATCTGCTACAGGTTGTGAGGCTGTGTGCGGCCGTTAGCTTCACAGACGAACCTCGAATGCAGCCGATTGTCCTTATTTCACCTTTAAGTTCATTGAAGTATATCATGTATCAAGGTTACGCATCTTGCCGATGAAAATTTCATGCCAAAGGAAACGATCGAAGTGGAGGACAGCAGGTACATGCTGCTGAGCGTCAGTCCAGACTGAGGCACCTCAGATTGGCAAGTTCTCAAGGATTTAGCTGCAGCGTTGAGATAAAAAGTTTGCACACAACATTGAAATAATGCATAAACACAGGACTGGTTCTGGTCGGCTTTAAAGGCTGACAGTCCTTCTTGCCGGATCCAGCGTACAGTTGGGTGCACGAGAGCTCAATAAGCTGATGTGTGATATGCATAAATGGCACATTACAGACATGCTGTGAGACTAAAGCCATCATCGTCTGTCATGCACACCATCACTGTTGACAAGCACAGCAACACAGTGACATGACAGGCAATGACAATACTGCATTTTTTTTTTCAATTTGGGAGTGTTTCTTTTTTGTAATGCACGCGAGGGAAAAAAAAAAACATCAACAAAGACAGCTGCAGTGACATGTACCATTCCTTTTTTTTTTTTTAAAGACAGGGGCACAGGGTTTGGCAGAGTCAGGCCAGGTTGTGAGAAGAGCTCAGTGTCAGTGTGCACACACCGGGCCTCAGATGTCCATGTAATCGTCCTCCTCGTCCGATTCGCTCTCCAGAGACGACTCCTGGCTGGACGTCTCCTGCACCTCCAGCGCCGGCTGGCTCAGAGTGTCCTTTTTGACTGTGGCTGCAGACTGAGACGACAGGATGACGTTCTGTACAGGAGCAGACAGCAGGGGGCACTGTTGAGTGCTGGACTAGACAAACGGATATACTGGGTCTATGGTTGTTTACACACACACACTCACAGGTATACATGTTTAGAGGCAGGCTGCATACCTTAAGTCTTTGTTTGGTTTCCTCTGAGATGCTGCCTTTGGGGGAGAGAAGCGTGGGTGTCGGAGGTGTTACTGTGATTTCTGGTGGGAACTTGGTAACTGTGGAAGGGATGAAAAGCTTTGGCATGTTGGGTGGAACACGGGAGCGAATTCGGCTGGGGTCTGGAAGCTTTGACTGCTCATTGCTGGCATACTGCTGCTGGTCTGAGACAGGAGAACATAAATATTTAAACATTTTCAAGGCTCATGAAGTCTTCTTTCTGTCATGCTTTTGATTCAAAGGGTCTGACCTGGGCAAGGTTGTGCGGTGCTACATGTGGCAGTTTCCTCCTGGAACCAGCCTGCTGCTGATTCTTGCCCTTGAGATACAGTGGCAAGTTTCATCTGCTGACAAAGGTGCGACTCCTGCTGTCGGTATGAAAGTCCCTCTGAAGGCTCCTCCCGCTCCTCTGTGGGCAAAAATAATACACCAATAAAATACATGTTAAAACATCAGCATCAGTTTTGTCAGAACAGAATTTACAGAAAATCAATTGACAACACTGCTAGCTGAGTTCAATGTTATCAGTCATGGAAAAAAAACATGAATAACAAGAAACGCCCACATTAACATTTCTATGCATTTTGCCAACAAGACTTGATTCTCTGTTTTATTTGATGGAAGGGGCTGAACTATTGAAAAGAATCTGTTTAAATAAACTATATGAAAGGAACTTTCTATGTAAGTAATGTGCTACACTAACAAAAGGATAGACTGTTTCCAGGACATAAAGATTACAGTATTTTATGTGAGAAAATACATCTTCACATTTTTGGCATTTTCACTTTAACTTTCAAGTCTCCATCAAATGGGTCCTTAAAGTTTACAAGTCACTATATGAAATGGCTGCATGTGAAATGAGTGTAAAACTCCCCCTGCAGCTCAGAGTGACACAATGAAAACAAAAATGATCTAATACTCTTCCAGGCTTCTCCATTAATGTTGCCTAGGAAACCATTACATAACACACATTGGTGCAGTGTGGCTTGATGCTAACCTGTGTCCTGTGTGTGTGTGTGAGAGAGTGTGTGTGTGTGTGTGTATGTGTGTGTGTGTGTTAGTGTGCGTGCAAACTTGCTTTTGCATGTATCTGCACACATCCACAGAAACCATCCAGCCGGAGGTTACAGACATTTTTCTTAAACTCAATTTATTGATGTAATCAGTGTCTACGGATTGAAAATAAATGCTTTGAATTTCACTACATCATGGTTTTTTCTCAGTGAATTTACCACAGAGTAGATGTAAAAGGTGATAAAATTGTGCTCTGTTCTGCTGTGGCTTTCCAATTAAGGACTAAAAAACAGGATTCAGTGTCTCTGCCATGTTGCTGAGCTCTGACAGATAATTCATTAAAGGTTTGCACTTTAGTTTTAGTGGCGGATTTTTCACCTATAAATATCTTGATATAAATTCTGTTCAAGAAGAAACCGAGCCAAGAAACAAAATGTGAAACTAAAGAGTCTGTTAATAGAGAATAATGTGACATTGATATCATTTGTATTTTGGAATCTGTTTGTAGAGAGCAGCCTTACAGTCACTGATTTGAAGAGATTATCTAAATGTGAAGAAAATCATTGTTCCAAATCTAATCAAAAATCAAAACATAATCATGTTACCTGTCACGGACAGCGACAAATATGATTTTGTATTGACTTCTGAATTATTGTAAGGGTGGATGATAAACATGAATATGTAAACATTTAATGTATGTGAATATATTTGTTAAATGTTTCCATCTTATCCATAAAGTACAGTGGTCCAGCAGCCATGTGATTTGCTTTTCCTTCGTAAATGTCACCTGTTTAGATGGTTCTGCTTGATTAAAAGAGTTTGAGTAAAGTCCTAATGGTGTTCATTTGTGTCACACTCACTCTCAAAAGAACAACTGTGTCAAGTTTGTCACCTACAAGGCATGTGGAGAAATCAAAGAAGTCAAATCTAGCTACGGTTTGAGAGATTGCAGTAAAAAGACCATGTCCATTAGCTGAAAATGGACAAAAACAGAAGAGACATCTGGATGAGAGCCAAATTCAATAGCTCCTCTTACTGAGCACTTATCTGACAGAAAAGAAATGAAAGCTGCCTCAACAACAACAACAACAGGATTGACTTCAGTGTCTCCAAATGCTGTTTACTCTCTTTACTCCCTCTAATGACTCAGCTGACCTCATACAGGAAACCAAATGATTATTAAACATGACAAATATCAACTAAAACCAATAACGAGAAAGAAGGGGTTCAAATATTAAGAAGAAAGCACCACCAGATACTGTATGGTGGAGATTCAGGCTCACTGGTTGAGTAGAGAACATCAGAGGAACTCTGGCTGAAGTCTGGGTGCAGGAATTATATCTTTACATATTTAACATGACATAAACAGCATATTTATCCACCAGAATATTCATTATGAGGATCAGCAATTATTATGCCAAACCCCTCCAGAAGCTTGTGTAGTAAGAAAAAGAGTCTCAATCTGGTGGACACTGATTTTTAAAACTCTTGTTGGGGGACTGACAAAACCCAAAAGGCAAAATCTAACCAGGCCAGAGTTTGCTGTTACGTAACAGATCTGTGGAAGTCCACAGGCGCCCCCTGCTGGTCTCTTGGACTGTGGGGAGCTTGTCAAACTGAACTGACAACTGCAAAAGCTCCGCCTCAGCAGCAGTACAATTTCAACAAAAAGAACATTTCATTTTTTTAAAAATCACTCCAGCATTAGTGAGAGTGCAATAACTTTTGTTATGGTAGATTTAACTGTGGCAAAAACACTGAACAACCATGTAGTGGTGAAAGATGGTAGGAATGAAGGCCACTGTACCTGTGTGTGGTAGGAAAGCCATGGCTGCAGCAGGGAGGCTGGCTGCTCTCCTGTGCTGTGGCTGATCGTGGAAGCTCGAGGCTTGAGGTCTGGACAGCTTGCTCAGGGGCTCATACACCACTTTGGCTTGGCCGTCCTGGGTGGACAACGGGTGGCAGGTGGAGTGGCTGAGCAAGACGGGCGTCTGCAGGGAAGCCGGGAAGAAGATGTCTCGGTGATCCTTGGTGTACTTAGGTGTGGTTGGGGCATCGCTTGCAGACTGTTGGAGACAGAAGAAGAGCAGTGCCTGTGAGGCGGTGTGACTGACCTTGGGCATCCATCTGCAGCACGAACCATCCTCTGCTCAGGTAGATTAGACAAGTGCACATCCTCTTCCCCGGAGAAAGAATCTGGTTCGAGACTCAGTGCCAGAAAAACGGAGTGAGCCACAGTCGATACCACGGCACTTTTCAAACAACACGCATCAGCATTATTAGCCTTGGCTCTTGCACAAAGTACTGATATCCTTTAGACAGTTGCGATGTCGTTCCCCTGGGGTTTTCAGAGGCTCACTTGTGTACAGGACTGTGTGTTGGGTGCTGGCGAGGAGCACAGCTCCACACCACATTACATCCCTCTGAGCCACTTTCCGGGGTGTCCTTTTGAGGACCACTTATAAACACAAAAGCTGCACAAACAACCTGTGACAACAGCCGCCCTGCTCCCACGGCCGCTGTCATGGCAACACAGAGGAGCACAGTTAAAAGAAGTGAATACACCTTCTCTAGTTTTCAGTTTAAAATGGATGAAAAGTTGGATGAAACGAGTCTTTCTAAGCCTTAAAATCCAGTTCTTCGGTCTTATGTATCAACTGTGGCAAAATCTAATGAGCTGAAGAAATAATAAATTTTATATTCAGTGGAACATAATTGCACTGCCATGATTATACCAATTTTTAAAAAGTAATTATGACTTCAAATGCCATACAGACTTCTGAGTCCCAGATAAATTTGATTGGTCAAAAAAAGCCTTGAGGCAGTGTTCAGGGCCACATTACGCTTGTGTCACGACAAAACCTCTGAAAGATGCAGTATGTTAGCACAAGATCATCTGGCAGTAACAGAGCTCTCGTACCATTTTTCTCAGGCTCTCTGATGGGAATTGAAGTCAAATTGTGTTCTGAATCATAGCTGTTTATGATGAAGCTCCCCACGGGATTCACACAGCAGAGCACAGGCAAATCAAACAAACAAGAGTAGCCTTCCAAAACCTCAGACGGCAACAAATCATTCAGTCCAACACGGAGCAGCACAGCAGCTTCAAGCATGCACCAGCTCCAGAGCAGCTCTGATGATTCATATCTCATGAATTAAACATCGCAGACAAAAGACACCAACAAGTCAGCTGGATCATGTGCATTACAATAACACTGTACCTGGGAATATTGCAGCACGTAGCATGAAGCTGGTGTGTAGGTTCCTCAAGTTGTTCAATGAGAGGTGTGAGTGGGCTGCTGGCAGCCAAACTGAGGTTCCACAATGTGAATTGAAAGATGGTTCTTTGCAATTATCCAGATTGGGCTTTAAATCAGATTAGAGCAGCTGTAGATGTTGTGTACAGGGTGGGCCATCTTTCCAACACAATTGAAAGACCGGCCAACCGAACATTTTAATTAAATTGCCTGCCCAAAGGGAACTGACACTAGAGCTGTTTTGTGACGCAAACGTTCAGTCTTTGATGAATAAAACTCAATAATATTCTTCAAACTTTGCTCATATACAGAGGGTGAGACTGCACTGTTTTAATGAAGTACCTCCAGTAAAAATATATCCGACAGTCGCTGCTTGACAGTAACAAAGAGCACAGGTCATTTACCCTAAACATTGCTCTCTCCCGATGTGGCATCAAACAAAGCACAGAGCAGCAACAAAGTCGATTTCCCGCCTCAGCACTTGACAAACTCATCTCCCTCTGCCCTTATGGGCGCTTGAAGGAATGTGTGAATCTGTAAGAATTTTTTATGTCCACCGCCTGAGAACTCCAACGTGCCTATTCACATTTCCCACTACATTCATGTGTAACCAAATGCGAACCGTGACATCAGCTTATGGCGGCAAAGTAATTACACTTAAACAGCAGTTGACTTAGACTGCAGAGCGAGCTCTTATGCAGTAACACCCTGTCATACAAGAGGCTAAATATCATAATACCTGACAAGACAACAATCATGCTATGTACACCTGAAATAACAGCAATCATGTTTACTTGACAGTAGTAGTAATTTCATCTGTGATTTCATTAATTGACACTTATTTCTATTTAAGCATCTTCAATATTTTTGAGAGACTCTGCAGAAAGTATTGAACTCTAAATTGTATTTATCTCAAATCACATTTTGATGTAAAGCATAATTACATGGGAGTCAAATGCATTTTAATTTGAAATAAAATAAGACAAAGCAATTTCAAAATGTGCATCAAGATATCATCGAGATCTAAACATATAAAGTTTCAGTAAAATAAGATTTTCATTCCAACCAGGTTTTTACATATTTGAGAAATGTGGCTTGTAGCTCTGTGCCTCATCTGCACCATTATCTCCATGTCGCGTGTTTATGCGTGACAATTAGACAAAGGGTTGAAAAGATGAAACGAGCAAAGACAACAAAAGCATCATGCGGAAAATAAGATGATATGATAAGCGAAGAAGGAAAACAGATTTATTTTGCCCACAACTACTTCTCATGAGCCTGAGGTTTCGGGGAACAACACCGTGACAACAGGATGTGGGCATAGAGACCCTTGATGACTGTGTGGGTAGGAGGGGGAGTCACCGACACAGGATTTGGCAGCGCAATTAATGATTCGATAACAAATATGAAGAAAAAGCGCTAGCTGAACCTATTATATTTACTGCAGTTAGACAGTTATTTCATGTTTTTAGATATTTCCATTCGTCATTTTGCCTTGTAAATCATATGCACATTGTCAGTGCAAAAAAGCCACATGCATACCGATGCTCAGCTGAAACTGATGACAAGTTTGGCAACTAGCATGTGAGGCTGAAGAGACAACAGGGTGCATTCACATCACGCTTTGGGCTATATTTAGTACTGGCAGGCTGGAGTAGGATAGACTTGAGTAAGTCTGGGAATTACCAAGTTACTCATTGGTTTAGCACGTTTTACTACAGATGCTGCATGTTACTTTCCCACGTATGACACGACAACAGAACATCTATCCTTAAACTGGCTATTATGAGCTACATCGCAGACAAGTAAAATTAGCATTTAACCTACTTGGATTGGCAGATGGGTGGGATAACATGAGGACAACTCAGTGCAACAGAGTCAGTTCTACAGCAGTAATATGTGTAACAGTGTAAATTATACAGCAGTAATATGTAGTATTAAAATAACAAAAAGACATGCTAGACCTCAAGAGTCAATATGTGAAACACTTGAGACTGTTTCTGTATCCCTACGTTCACTTCCGCAGGGTCTCTGCTATAAAGGGGGTCTCTTTCCTCTACCTATCCCCTTTACAACATCATGATCAGAGAAATGTCCATGTTTTAGCCTGTTAAGAGCTCAATTTCTATCTTAGTGTCATTGAATGAGTGTAGTGGTCCAGTTACATGATCGCAGTTGATTGGAGGATTTTGCTATTTGCCTCTTTTGTCAGGTATGTTTTCTGTGTTTTAATGTGCTGGTGTACTCTATGGGAGAGAGACTAAACGGAGATCACCTCCAATTATATCCTGGTCTCTTCATCAAAACACAACACACACAACGCTAGGCACTAACCGGTCACGTCAGATAGATCATTTTTATCTTGATTGGTAAAGCGTAGGTTTATCATGCAGGGGGATAGACTTTAATTAACCCTGAGTGTGTCAGTTCAGCGCAAATCAGAAATGATCTGTTTGGCCAAACTTTTACCTGCTGCATTCAAAAACCTTGTTTTTATTATTATTTATATTTCATGAGGGCATCTTTTCTTTTGCCATTATTTTCAAGTCTAATGCTGCTGCTGTATCATAAAGGCTTGAATCTTTTAAGCTTTACAATGGAAATCCGATTCCATTACATGAGGGAAAAGACATATGTGGCATCAACTTGGATAAAAAAGGTATACACAGAATGTACATTCAACTCTCTCTATAAACTACATAAATGCACAGGAGGGAGAGAAGTTGTGGAGGTAGCAGAAAGATGGCAGGTGAGCTGAGTTACATTGTTTTACCTGTCTTTGGGCAGAAGTGGCCAACTGTATCTGACAGAACTTCACAGCTTGGTCCAAAGCTACATCCTCATCAACCTGAAGAGAGAACATGCAGAACAGGGACATTAGGTCAGAGCAACATATCTTCACACGCTCGTGGTTATGTTCCACGGTGTCAAATCTTTTCACACTTTTGTCTCTTTCATTTCAGTAAAACGTCCTCAATCAACACTGGAGCAGCATGTGTTCAGCTGCAAATTCATCATACATTTCTGAAGCGAACTCTCCCGTGTCTATACCATGTTACATCTCCACATTAATGCCAAACCGACGACAAATTCTTCAGATTCTGTCTGAGCGCCAGTGGGATTTTCCTCTGAGCTTCTCCCTCTGATCATAGCACCAGTGAAGAAAGACTCACATTAAGGCCCAGTTCAGTGAGTGGGTGTGAGAGAGTTGGCAAGCTGAGCTACAGCCCAACATCGTACACTTAGCAGTAATCTTGTTCACACAGCTGTTATGTTCCCTCCAGCAGTGTGTTGTATGCAGTGGTTCAGGGAGCCCCGAAGGGAGGGATTTTACAGCAGCCTCATTCCAGATTTAAAATTATGCCGATTGTTAAATGGACTGAGTCAAGCTTCAGCGCATCACAGAGGACAGCCCTCTGCTTCAATTCATTCTAGCTCACAGCAAACTTTCCCTTTCATACCACACACACTTGCCCGCTGTGATTTCTAAATGTCACATGATGATTACAATAAAACAAGACATGTCTATCACATTTCTCTAGAATAGAATCATTCACATTATGTGACAGGACATACTGCATTCGATAGTATTGTGTATATTAGACTTAAAAAAGTGACTGCATCAGACTGGAGGAGAGAAGCCTTCGGGAGGGGAGTGGTTGGAGGACCAACATGGTGGAACTGCTACGCTGTCATTAACACCCACAAGCTATCATTTGAACACATTGTGAGGCAATGCTCTGGGCCATAAAAATACAGAAGGGCTGCTGGCATGATGATACGTAGCTGGCTTCTTTATGGATAAAATTGAGCAGCATTTATGCTTCACTTGTCAAGTTGAAAATACTTTGATGGCAGGAAATGTTGCGTCTGTCTAGAACACATGATTTAGCAGCTCTTCGAATTTTTACCACCTTAACAGTGAGCTGAAAGAAAGGAAATCATCAGACTGAAATACGCAGAGGCACTGACAAAACATAAACAAGAATGAAAATGATGCAAGATACAGATTTAAAGAACGACTATGTGCAGCTGTGCAATGCAACAGACCATAAAACCACAAAGCATCTGCTGTTTGTGCAAGTAGGTGCACACACACAGAAGATGCTTCTGGAAAATGTCCAGACATATTAATTGCATAACTCATTTTGTTATAGGAAACATGTCGTGGCTTATTCTGGTTACTCTATCTCAGGGTGTGTCTGAGAAAATATTGTCTTTGCTTTCTCTTAAAGAGCACAGAAAAAAAATCTTAGCTGTAAGCCAAGCACCTAAAAAAACAACTGCTGCTGAATCTCCTCAGATTTCTTCTTTCTCCTCCTCTACTGTCCCTCGCCTACTGCCCTCCCACTCCAGCTACAGCGCGTTGGCATTACACAGCCAGTGACATCGCAACTTCTGTAGGGCCAGCATTGATCTTCAGCTCAATATGGCTATATAAGCTGATGTGGGCAGCTGTGCAACCACATCATCAGCAGGACAGAAAGCACTGAAGTTGGACTTACTTTCAACAACTGAGGAACATTTGCTCTGAAGAGACTTCTTTGACACTTCCTTCGCAGGAGAAGGTTAACATAATGATTTTCAGCAGCCCTTTCCCTGCTTCTACTTTAGACTATGGGCAGTCGTAAATTACTATAAAATGTATAATATAAAATTCATACTATAAATTTTAAACACACATATGCTTAATGGACATAAGGCTTCAAATTTTGCAATAATCTTATAATACAGGCAGACCTTTGTCTCTGCAATGGCGTGATGCCACATATATTTTTACTCTTTGGCATCAGCTCTAGTGCCATTACATTAACAAGGCTTTCACCATTCATTTGTATGAGAGCAAAAACTGGCTGACATAGACACTATAAAATGATTTAGCACTTGCTTTTGAATTCAATCTCCGTGCCAATGACTGCCAATTTCTAAATTGTGTCAATGCAGTGATTAGATGTATAAAGTTAACAAGTTTAATTTAAAACATTAAATCAACGACTGATCTACTGCAGCTCCCCACCTACATGTGACAACATAAAAAAAAAATACCCAGTGGTGCTACGTTTAGAGTCAGCAACTTGTTTCATAAGTAACAGCAGAGAGACCAAAGACACAGAGGTTGAATGTGGGTTACTGAGAGTCAAAGCAAAACCACACTTTATGTGCTGGATGTGTCGCAGTGTTTGAAAAGAGGGAAAGTCCCTATTCTACCGTGGGTGTTATGTTACTAATTCAGTTAGAAGAGGGGTTTCTCGAGCCCAAATTATTTTAGGAGGGCTTATATCAAGAACGCATGACTTCGCAAAATAACAAAAAATTATAGCAGCACATACACTGGCAACACTGTATGTGTACATACATTACTGGTGTGGTACATCATGAAGAAGTATACCTGTTTTATGAGCATATAAGTCTCTGACATGATCTTCTCAATGCGTGCCAGGTCGTAGGTCATGACTTTCTGGCCTTGCTGCCACACTCTGTAGGCATCAAGCAGTAGGGTTTTTCCAGACTCAACGTCCTCTAGAAGCTTCCTTTTCCTGTTTGGCCTTCGTAGTAAACCCTGTTCAGCCCCACTGGCAGCCAGGGTGACTTTGGGTGCTGAGGCTTGGGGCTGCTGCTGCCTGGAACTGATACTTAGCTCCTCCAGAGATAGCTCTGCTGTCCGGCTGCTGTCAGTCACTTTCTGCTGAGGCTCCACAGCACTCAGGGAGGTCTCAGCCTCTGTTTGGTTGCCCTGAGAATCAATGGTGGTAGTGGGCTTCCTCCAGTGGCCAGTGTCCAGCTCCATGGGTTCCTCTGGTCCTGCTTTGTGCTCCTCACTCCCAGCAGTCTCCAACTTTACAGGGTAGCTCTCCTGAACCTTACTCCCTTTATCTGTGGATGGTGGTGGTGTGATGAGTTGTGCCTGTGAGGCTTCCCTGGGTCCTGTGTCGGTGGTACAGGCTCCCTCTGTGAGCCCAGGCTTCTTTGGCAGTGCATGCTTGCTGTCCTCTGAACTGGGCCTGTTGGATGTGTCCGTTGTGGTCATCTCCCCCATGGAGGATGCAGGCGCTTTGAGAAGCTGCTCAGACACCTGAAAGAGAACAGAACCTGTCAAAACATGAAGTGGTTGCATGCCAGACATCTGAAGCACTGAGTGGCTCTCAGCTCTTAGTGTGTGTGTGTGTGTGTGTGTGTGTACAGTGAGTTGTGCTTCCTTACCCCAGTGAGACTGTTCAGATTGTCCTCCAGGACTTTTACAGTTAGGAAAAATGCTCTCTTGGCCAAAACCTGGCGATCAACATCCCGTAAATACTTCCTTCATGGAAGAGAAAGAAGCAAGGTGAGAAGTCATGAAACAAATACGTATCACATAACAGAAACTGCAGTATCATACGACGTTGGTCCTTACTTTCCCTGGTCAGGGGTTCTCTGCAGCATGAAAGAAACTTTCAGCAGAGTATCGTGATCCTTAAGCTGAGACAGCACCTCCAGCAAGAGGACAATGGATCGGTTCATATGAGATGCAAAACTTCCTGGGCGATCAATCTCATCTACTGGAATACGCCAGATGCCCTGGAAAAGATGAGAAAGGGAAAACCAAGAAGCAGAATCAGGAGTTCAGTTAGACTGTGCAACAAACAAAAGGAAAAATATGTTTTCAATAAACTGCTAGAGGGACATGGCACAGACACTCTTTTCTGTGTGGCCTCAACTTTTCGTTTGACAGGAACTTGATTTCAAAACCTGGTTCAGCTACAAAACATTCAAAATTCGGCAAGGAGGCCAAATGGTGTCTCGGAGGAACTGTCTAAAGGTAACTGGTTTCAGATTTGAGTGGATGTCAATGAGCCAACAGGCTAATTTGTGAATTTCTGAAAGTTTATATTTTTATGGCTGCACTCTGCTGCTACACCAAGTTTTCAAAAGGTGTATGGAGGGTATGACACACAGAAACAATGAACAGGGACACAAGGAAAAACAGAAAGGAAAAAAAGTAGAGGAGAAATCAAGAGGAATTAATGTGAGTTAAAAACATAGCATTCAAAGCAGAGAGCACTAATGAGGGGATGGAGAGGCAGCAGGAGAGATCTTGCGAACTGGCTGGCCATGTAGGAGGTGGGGAGGGAGGGATGGGGGGGTGGGGTTCTCTCTGGGCACACATGATAGGCAGCCTCATTAGTGTTCAGCTCTGTCCAAGCAATGCAACAGACCCGCAGACCGGCTGCCAACAAGCAGTCCTCCTTTGCAGAAAGCGTGATGAGGTGTTTTTTTGATGGACAAGTCCACCTTTTCAGCTAGCACATGTCCTCTCAGCAGGTGAGGCGAGGCGAGGTTCTGCACTCTGAAGCTACTGATGCGAGTGCAGATGGTGGCCTAGGCTGTGTGCAGCCGTAAAGCACATGGCACAGAGTACGGCTGCGGCCTCAGAAAATGTGTGTGAGACAAAACAAAGATGACCATATCAGGATGGAACAAAACAAATGAGATGGCTCTATCAGCCACTGAAGGCACTGGGGAGGCTGATGCTCCTCCTAATGGACAGCTCCACATTATCACATGACATTTTCAAAGCCACTGGAGAGGAACAAAGCAGGAGAGAAAGGAAAAATAAATCAAATCAAAACAAATTCCTGAGGACAGACTTACAGCCTGCTCACTGAGAAATTGCCTGACCCTAAAAAACCCCTGCCTCTTCTCTGTAAACCCAAAACTGCCCTGAAAACTCTTAAATCAGGGATGCAGTTTTCATTCTTAGTTCAAGGGGGTGACTAAGTCTTGGTTAAAGGCATTTTTTAAGATTAATTTGTGAATACATATGTTCATTAATCATTTAAATTATGTTACAGGATCCAATTTAAGAATGTGGAATGATCCTAATTCACACCCAGTGGTTCTGAAGACAGAGTGTATGGCTCCAACGCCTGTGTGAAAATGAGAAGATTTATTATTATATGATGATGCAATCAGGCAGGGCTTGGGAAGGTTTTAACCTTTCAATGCACAGATTACTAAAAGCCTGTAACAGGAGTGGGACAAGTATGATAAGGGGGTGGGCTCAGCTCACTTAGAAAGACATCTCTAATGGAGGAGAGTTGTTCTTCATCAGACAACCATCCAACCACAGCAAATCTGTTTAGGGAAAGCAGAGCCATGGCTTTATACAGATTATGCTGTAGCACAACAGCTAAAGCAGATTTGTAAGACTTTAACTGCAATGATTTTAAGCATTTTTCCCCCTTTTTATGAGCAAAAAAAAATATGATCACTGCTTGATATCTGGAGCAACAGCTTTGGCACGGATGTGGCCAATACATCACGCAAGAACCAGACAGAGATTAAGATGCAAAACTAACAATGGATGAAAAAGGGATAAATACATGACAACGGAATCCCTTGGTACAAAAGGAAGCTGATCTTTCCTCAAACTATTTACAGGTTCACAAGAATTTCTTTGTTTGTTTGTAGAGAAAAAAGGACAGAAATTAGTCGGTGGACAAACCTCACTATGAAGTAATTGTAATCAGTCACTTATTTAAGTTTTACGAAGGGATAAAGCAAAAAGACAATAGAGAGCAGGGACTATGTGCTGACTGTCCCTCTACTTCCTTGTGTGCCAAATCAACATGCTGGCTGTTGCAGGGAAACCCTCGACCTGTTGTCTCAGCTACTTCATCTTCTCATGTCTTAACATGCCATCAGTGACAGGCAGAGGCCCACAATATGAATTGCAGGAAAGTTGCACACTCTATTAATATGTCTTGAAGCAACCAGCAGTCACTACAGAATCTTTCTGGCAACTACAATTTCACTATTTTACCAGCTAGCTACAACTTTAGAGTAACCATCAAGATGGCTGGTTACCTGCTAATGCTACCAGCCCCTGGCAAGTGAGTGCAACAACATTCTTCTCTACAGTAGTGTAACCTCACATGCAGACATCAGAAGTAGAATTAAGAGCCTCAGAAGGACTAATTTATTTTGCAGTATTGTACCACTGTACATGAGTACCACTCTAAGTATAACACTAACTCTGCACACACAACAAAAATTAACAGAACTTATGCTCGATTTTGTAAAAATCAGAAGGAAAGAGAAGAAGCGACTCACCATCACCAAAGAAAGCTACTCCCCGGCACCTGTGTTAGTACTCTTTCGGACAGTTTCCTGCTGGCAGTAGCAGCACCAGCAGCGCCTCCACCCTGAGAGAGGTTCACGCTCTGAGAGCAAGGGGTGGGCTGCATTTGGGTGCTAGGGCAGTGAGAGCAGTAGGAGAGGAGAAGAGGGAAGCACAGCTGCACACGGGAGGACAGGAATAGAAGAAGAAGAGGAGGAGAATGGCAGCTGCCTTGGCAAGAGGAGAAGTAGCTCTGGAGTCAGGGCCTATAGGCTCAGTATGCCACTGACAGACAAGCTGACTCGTTCCTCTCCTGCTCTCAAACACTGCCATCTCAAAACAAAAACACCCACGCACTCCATCTCCGCTCTCCCCTGACCCCAGCTTGCTGGAGTTCTTTCCCCCCCGCCTCCCTTGCTCTCTCTCGCACTATACACAGCATACAGCCAATCGTCGTTGGCTTCTGCCAGCCAATCGGAGGCAAGCGCAGAAACTCCCGCCCATTAGTGCACACCCACACAATACACACACAAACAGAGGAGTGAGAGAGAGAGAGTAATGAGGAAACAGAGCGAGTGCAACAGAGAGAGGAGATGAGCAGAGCGAATAAAAGCCAGGGGGAGGGGTAGAGCGTGATCACCCTGAAGACTGAGCAACAGGAAAAGAGCTAGAGAACATAAACTGGCTGAAAAATGAACTCAGTGCAATAATATCAATGCAGTGGGATGTATGAAGAGGATGGCACACCAATGGTGGGAAAGAACCAACAAAAAGTTGAGGGAAAAAACACAGGTTTGCATCGATAAAGCCCCCATTAACCAAAGAAAACACAGGCTGAAGAACAGAGCTGCCTCAACAGATAAGACACACAGTATTTTTTCAGCCAGCAGTATAGTGACAACAGCCCTCACCTTTTTCCCTTTCCTCTCTTTCAACTCTGGTCGTGTCCCTCTTGCTGGTCACCATAAACATACTAAGCAAACACACCTTGTTTTTCCTGCTTCCTGTTGTGTGAGTGAGGAAAAAAAACTGCTGAAAAATGTCAAGCTCAGCCGAACACAAGAGCAGAAGAAGGCAATGGAAAACATACTGGCAAGCCAGGGTTAACCCTCAAACATGCAAATCAAAATATCAACTTCTATAAAATGTATTCATTGGGCCAATACTCCTCCCCAAAGAAAAAAAAAAATAAAAAACAAGGTTGAGTGGAGCTCCACCTACAGCAAATTGCACAGCTGAACACACAAATGTTTGAGTCATACATCAAAACAAGGCAAGTAATATAAGTGTAACAGCTCCCCCGAAGACTTTGCTGGCCTAATATAACAAGACGCTGAGCCCTACCTATAAACAAAGTTGCATTCAGGCAGTTGAATCAAACATGAAAGCTTGTTCTGAATAGACAGTATCAGTTCAAAACGTGTTCTCTGGAAAGTTACAAGACCAGGACGGATTTACGTTTGTCTGAAATGTAGCAAGAAGGACATCCATTTTCTCTGGAGCTTCGTGGAGAATGAAGAATGCGTGAGTGGGTGGAAGAATATGTAAGCAAGAGTATGTGTGTGCGATGTGTGCGGTGTGGAGGGAGGAGGTAATGCCGTGCCTGAGTGAACACACGGGGACTCCTCACGATCACTCAACAGTAGTCCTGAGCAGCTAGAGGCCCTGGCATTATGACCAATAACGTTAGATTCTGCTTTGATACTCTGCAAGGGAATAATTGTGTTAATAATTCCACTGCAAATAATTCGCCCACAATGATGACTGTATTCGAGGACTATACCACATCATCTGTGTAATTTAAGAGGGAAAATATATCCACAAAATACCAAAAATAATTCTTCAAAAAGCAGATATGTGCTGGTGTTATTTACCGCACGATAGAGGGTTTTATTACAAGAACAAAGCAGTGAGCAGAGAAGTGAGAGTCTGAGCCTTTTTAACTCACACACTGGATTATAAACATACACGCCATCATTTAAAACTTCAAACAGCCAAAGGGGAAACACTTCTGCCTCTGTATCACCATAGACTGTACCATAACATAATACAATATTAATCATTTGTCCCACGTCTGTCTCTTCAAATATCAACCTAACTTCATCTACATTATTTACTTTAATAACACTGTGTGACTATTATAAGTTTATTATTGGTGTAAAAGGGAGCTGGCCCTCCTACAAAGTACTTGTGCTGACAACCACATCCATAAATTATGCAACGGGTCCTCATGTGGATCATTTCCAAACAGCAGTATATAGGTTATTAACCGCAGGTCCCAGTTAATGTAACCCAGCCAAAGCAAGGAGGAAAAGTAGGGCATCATGACCTACATTAGGGAACTCAGTATTCACCATCAGGCTCAGTGAGGTGCGTACTCAGCTGACAGTCAAGTCT
This sequence comes from Seriola lalandi dorsalis, assembly GCF_002814215.2. Classification (NCBI taxonomy): domain Eukaryota; kingdom Metazoa; phylum Chordata; class Actinopteri; order Carangiformes; family Carangidae; genus Seriola; species Seriola lalandi. Next base: position 3,473,787 of record NW_019525496.1, read on the forward strand.
CCCAGACATCAAGGTGACGTCCGTCGAGCCATATGTTTGATGTGGTCAATGTACTGTGTCAATTTGTGGCAGCTCTCATGTAAGTCTCAAAAAACACACACACACACACACACACACACACACACACACACACACACACACACACACACACACACACATTATATATTGATCAAACACCTGACATTGTGATTAGTCAGGATCGAACGCAGCCGCCATCTCAGTGACTCACCTGCATACAGGTTAGAAAGGCTGACTTGAAAGATTGTGGTTCAAAGTCCACGTCTACCTGGCAAAAACTGTGTGCTGAACAACTTTCTGTCCAACTAGGTTGGAAAAAAACTTGAGGAAATCTGTTATCCACTGTTGCTCACATGGAGCTGAAAACATGAAGTGTTAAAGTAGTAATATAATGTAATAATGTATAAAAAACCCCTGAACTCATAGACTCTATGAAAACAGGCATGTTTGATCAATTCTCTACAAAGGTTTGCATTGTCCTATGGTAGAGAAAGAGAGTTTGGTTTGCAGGGAACAGTAAAGCTCCAACAGTTGGCGTGTCAGGGTGGCAGGTTTGCCTCCAGAAGGGGCTCTGTGAGAACCCAGTGGGAGCCAGAGCGCTGCAGAGCTCTCCTCCAGCTCAGACCTGGCCCACATCACTTCTACAGTCTGTTACCAGGAGCGTTCTGGAGTCAGCATTTGACTCTACAGTCTACATATCCAAAATAATGTGCACCAACAAAAAATGACCTGACAATTGATTGATATGAGGTGCTGACGTGATGTGACATTCTGCTTGTATGAGCTGCTCTGTAACAAAAGCGAGAGCATTTAGGCTTTGACAAATCACACAAGGAACAAATTAAAAAGCCAATTTCTGCACGCACTGAAAAGACTTAATTTCGGCTTCAAATGGAAAGAAGTAAATAAACTGAAATGCAAAACAGATGACAGATTCAGACAGTAATCTCCTCCACTGGAACCCAACAGAGGCCTTGTAATTCTGAGAGGCAGATAATTCAACAATCTCACACTGTGTGACTCCATTATAGCAGCGCCTGCATCTAGAGATCCATATTTAAGCCTGGTTTTTGTACATTCAATTGAATTATGTGAATAATGTGTGTAAAGTGTAAACCGAAGTGCAGTAAGCCAATCGTTCACTCACAGCAAACGCGCAGAGAGATTATTAGCCACCAACACACTTCAGATTCTTTAGCTTTAGCTGCTCCCATGTGGTATGAATAAAGCCAAACTTTATGATCACAAGACCACACATACAGTGTTTTAAAATAAAAAAAATATTGTTTGATGTATGTGAAACAAGTATTTTGTATGATTGCAATAATCAGGTTGACATCACATTGAAACCCTCTATCTGTGCATTGATAGGCAGCCAGAGGTGACAGACAATTTAAAAAGAACTGCTAGACCAAGAAGTGAATGACTTCAACATGAACAAAGTCACCCCGCAAACTTAGCGTAGCCCAGCTGATAATTTGGCATCTGAAGTACCACGCTAACTCATGTACTTACCTGACATCAGAGCACATAAAAAACAGACTGTGTTATGCAGGCTACTGGCCAATGTACAATGTTTTCTTTTCCCTTAAATAAAAGAATACTTGTGGTAAGACTTGTCTTAAGGATATCACAGCCTTGTGATGACTACTGTATAGTCCATCAAGTAACCTTAGAACTGACCTGACCCAGAAATACATTTGTCCCTTTGAAATTGTAAAATATTTTTGGTTCATTATGAAACTGTGGCGGGACAAATTAAGACTATGGCAGAGGACGTCAGTTGAGTAGGAAGTCCTTCAGTGTGGCCCAGGATGTATTTGCATTACCACCGCTACAAGAATGTGGCCACATGTGGCCCAGACCACCTCCGAATGTGGTCTGCGTGACTGGATCTCAAATGGAACCTCAATGCGTCTTGGGTGCGTTCACACCTGCACTGTATATTTATTTTGTTATCTTTCGGAACTACAGACCTGAGATTAAAGCAAATAAATTATATTTATAAATATACAGTTTTTCTCTTTATTTGCCAGTGCCCTTAAAGGCACTGCGCTGTCATTGGAGCATTGTTAAAAATGATGCATGGATTTATTAGATTACATGTTTCACTACAATCATTCAGGCATGCATGAATTTTCAAACCATGCCAAATGTTTCGCACAATACTCACACAGGTCTTACTCTGAGAAACATCAACAACTGTGTTTATTCCACAAGCCAGTCAAGTGAAACGTTTTCTGTTATTTCTGCCTCATGTATAAAATGTTAATGAGATCTTAACAATTATAGGTGTTACTATAATGGAGTGCCAATAAATCCAGTGATGACAGGTGTCAGGAAATGTATTAAGCAATGTGTGGTGACATGATGATATATGCAGAGCAGGGAAAAAACATGAAGGCATGGTAATCTCTGACTTACATTGAACAGGTTTGTCTTGTTTCTTTCGCAGAAAAGTCCTTGTGCTGGCATGTGCTTCAGCTGTTGCCATGGGACACTGCTTCCTAGCAACACATCACGGGCCCACTGTAGGTTCTGTGTCAGGAAATAAATAAATAAATGAAAAAACCCACATATATTGGTATGTACATTTTTATATACACAACACAACAGAATTGCTTGAGAAAACCCTGGGGACATCCCTCCTTCATCAGAATAGACTGACAGATATCATAAACAAGTAGATGTAGTATTTAATTGCTGCTGGAAAAAAAGTGGTGGAGAAAATTATGTTCATTTGCAATCAGCAAAATGCAGACCTCTTTTCACAGTGTGATGACTCACAAATCTGTGTCGACACGAGTACCCTGTCTCAAAAGATAGCAAGAGAACGCCACTTCATGTTATCTTTCACAATCCCACTAGCCTATAGCATGAAATTACAGGCCCCCTCTCCCTCCATCTCTGGAGCGGGGATAAAGATGGCCAGTCATATGTGAGTGCAGTGGTTTTCCTGAGAACAAAAGGGACACAGAGGCTTTTAACACTGGATGTGTCAGGTTGTGAGGAAGCAAACAATGTCAACAGGATCACATCAAGCGACTGTGTCATCAAGTCACTGCCAGAGAGCGTTCGCTTTCATCCAGGCAGGCTGCTGAAAACTCCACTGGAGGCAAAAACTGAGGGAAACCTCATCAACTGTGTGAGCCTCACTCAAAAGTTATTCTGCATTTAATTGAGTCTCATGGAAATTACTTACTGGAACTTATTACATTTTGTAGTTGTGACTGCTGACAGAATATAATATAGAATAAAGAAATTTAAGAAGACACTATCACTGGGAGCCATAAAACCCATGATGCTGCACAGACAGTACTCTGAGGTCAAATGAGCATATAAAAAAGATAAAACATAAAAAGAGCTAGGACTTTTCCATGCCCCATTCACCCTTACTGAGTAGAGTAGAAACAAAGGCTGAATTTAAAAAGGCTCAACAAACAGAGTGCTGACAGAAGGATGCAACCACAGTAAAGCTCAACGAAACCTCCATGTGCCAAACTGGCTGAGAGAGCACTGTGCTACCACCCACACACACCTCTGCCCACAGAGCCTCATAGCCAACACAAGCTGTTTCAGCAACTCGTGCATCACTGCAGAGCTTACAAGCCCACAAGAAATCCAGGAAAGAAATACGTAATGGCCATCAGAGCTCTGATATACTTGTCACCGAAAGAGTCAATGTAAAAAGGTCTATGTGACTTCTGAGGAAATTACATAGAATTTTCCTCATCTTCTGTAAAAGTCACCATTAATGGCGGGGGATACTGATTATAGGTATATGGCTTGGGTTTAATGGATGACTTGACCTTTGAGATGCAATGCGAATTGACTAGAACCGTCAGTTAACAGGGGTGGACTGACCTGATGAGTCTTGCTGTTGGTGTAGAAGAAGGCCAGACGATAGAGACTCTTGTAGTGCTGAGGGAAGCGGCTGAGGCAGAGGAAGAGAGCGCGGATGCACATTTCCACCAGCATCCGCCTCTGGTCGACACGATCTGCAGGCAGGGCCTTGGGCACCTCGATCACCTCAGCAGGGGGCTCTGGCTTCCTCTTTCCCTCACTGGCCGGGGTCTGAGGAGCAGGCTGTTGAGAGTGGGCTGGCTTTGGTGGGGTGGCTGGGACAGGAAGAGGATGGGGACACAGGTCCGCAGAGACCTTGGGCACTGAGGCCTCGGGGAGGGTCACCACCACAGCTTCTACTACTTCCTGGATAACTTTCTCTTCAGTCTGGATGCCAGTATGCTCTCCATGGGATGCTGAAGTTAAATTTCAATTTGAGATTTTAGGCAAAGAGTGATTCAAATATCAAAGTAACTGTAGTTACAACATCTGTGAGGTTGTGTATTACACGCTACACAGTAGAGCTATAGAGCAGTTATGACCAATGGAGGAGCGGAAGGTGTGCCAGCCAACTTGTAGAGTTGCAAGTTCAGGCAGATCTTGTGCGAGGGCAGAAATGGAAGCAGTACATTTAGCCTTTTTGTGAAAAGATAAGCAAACATACAGACATGGTGGAGAGCAGAGAGATAGAATCTAGGAATAGTTTGAAAAGTCTTTATGTGAAGTCTCTAGTTAAAGCCCTATGTACCTGTGTCCTCTGATGCTTGCTGCCCATCCTTCACAGGGGTTGTACTTTCTGATGATAATGAACTGACTTTCCCAGAGGCAGGTTTGTGGCTGCTGTCCTGTGAGCTGGTGGGATCTGTGAAGGCATCCTGGGTAGAGTTGGAGTCTGAGAGCAACACCACCTCACTGTCCTGACTGCGCTCTGCCAAAACAAAAAAACAACATGGGTAATGGAGCCAATTGCATGGCTACAGATAGAGACAAATAAGCTTTAGCCTTTGGAATATTATGGATAAATACATATATAACTTTTCTTGCCAAAAAGTTGGGTTTAAAAGAGTTTAAAAGAGAAAAATATTAAACTTTCATTTCAAGTGGGATAATCTTTCATTGCTCAATAAGTTGAGACTTTAACCAATTATCCAGAATGTGTAACTGCATACTTTAAGAGCATGCTGTGTAGGCCTGTTTTCTGGCTATTGGTTGGTGACTTGCTTTTAAACGCCCCAAATTCTCATTTGTAATATATGTGTATGTGTGTGTGTGTGTGTGTGTGTGTGTGTGTGTGCGTGCGTGCGTGTGGTGGGGAGTGGGGGGTAATAAAAGATAATTATGAAACAGAAATAGGTCATGAGCCACAAATCCTTATTAGTGCATTACTAATGACTCATTGTTATAAAAGGAATACGGTTTGTTTTTGTGAGTGGTCCAAAACCAAAATGCCAGCATTCCTCTTAAATGCCATGTTGGGCAGTGTCAGCAAAAATAAATGGTCCTTGGCAGAGAACTGTAAATAACAGAATCAAGAGGGCAACAAGCTTTCGTTATTTCAGAGAGTAATGCACACATGGGAGAAAAAAAATTCACAATCATGAGTTTACAGCAAAATTACTGTGGTACCGTAAGATTTGTGTGAACTGACAACTGTGTATTCAGTGCTTCCTACAAGAATACACTTCACTTTGGATTAAAAACATAGCCTCTTAAAGAGTCTGGTGGGTTTGAAGATCAGTACCATTCAGGGAAGCCAGCCACATTGGAGACCTGGGCAGGCAGTAATCATGGTCAAACTCTGGTGAGGCTGTTGGAGATATGGGGAGCTGGTTTTAAAATATAATCAAGCAAAACTGCACCTCTAAACTTGTTAAAAAATAATCTGCAATTGGCTTCAAAAATCATTTACCTTTCTTGACAAAGGAGTAGAGATTTAATGCCACTCCCTTGAACTTGTAGAACCTGATTCAGACACACATTTATTTCTGGGACCACACTAAATATGCAGTGCAGTGTTTTGATACCATTTCAATGGTCTTGCATAGCTCACTTTTTCTCACAATCAATATTTCCCTCCGCAGCCTGAAAGAACATTCTCTGGGATATGATCAGTAATAAAAGCTAGAGCTGCTTCTGCAGCAATGTGTATAAGACAAGAAAAAAAAACCCTGGCTACTGTTATTTGCCCAATGGCTGAAATCCATGGTAAAAACCCAGAACTTCTAAGTTGTAGATGATGAACAGGAGATCAAAACAGGGGCATTTTCCCGATAACAGTTTGATAAATGCATGTCTGAATCCGGCCCTACAGTCTTACCACCTTGATGTGCTTTAAGCAGGACTCAAGCCAGAGAGATTGGACACCTACAAGCAAACATGTGCATGGTGGGTTATTTTCTGACTTCAGTCAGAGTTGTAAGGCAAAAATAGGCCAGCCACATTCTTCCTGACTTGACATTTTCTCACTAATTGGTCATAATTGGAAATTATATCCAATTAGTGGAAAACAGCAACCACACGATTCAGGCAAGATTTTGAAATATCTCCAGAGAGTTTGACTTTCTTGTCAAAGTAAGCCCACACCAAAGTCAAATAAAATGCGACCACATGATACACCAGACAATTTAGTGGATTGTGATAAAGGATTGACTTTGTCCAGTCGTGAAGACATTCACCCCATTTGAACTACATGCATATATATGGCAAAGCAGGTGGTAAAAGCAAGCAGGCAAAGAGGTAGCAGGCAGGTAGGTAGGTAGGTAGGAAGGAATCTGGAAAGGGTGACAAAACTGGCAACATGGGCAATATGGCTGCGTTATTTGCACATTCAAGCTAAACATGACACATGGGGTGGGTGAACAGATGTCCCTGTTTTTGTCATATGGAAAGAATGGCCAGGACTGTTTTCTCCAAACAGCATTATGGCATATTATCTGTTTCACAATCCTGAAACCCTGCACAGAGTTACAGCTGATGAAAATTTCAATTCCTGGCAGCTTTAGCTCTGCATATATTCAGTAAATGTCTAAGTATTTGAAGAACTTACTTAACTCTGACACAATAAAACACAACTAAAACTTTCTCAGGCATACTGAAAAGCATCTTTTTAGAAACTCAAACAAACACAGTTATGACTGCAACACATACAAGAGGTTACATAAAAGATAGTTAATGCGCATGGAACAACAAGGGCAGCTATAATGTTCATTGTACACACTGGTCTGGATGTACACTGTGCTAGATAGACTGAAAGCAATAATGTACATCCAGCACATTATTGCCTGCAACTATCAGGTCTGTTTTTGAAAAAGATTTTCATATCCAGTGCCATGAGAAAAATACACAACTCTCTGTGGGTTGTTTCTCACTGAAAACTCTCCTGTTTATCAGAGCTGTCATGTAGAGTACTCAAACATGAAAGTAGTTTATAAGCAGTAGCCCAAATTGTCAGAATTTTACTGCTTTCAGACGAACTTAGTGTGATCTCTTCAGCCTGCAGTTGATATCCTACAGGTAAATACTGACATGGGGAAGATTGTCTTCTATCACTTTTCACCATTTAAACAGACCTAATTACAAAAAAACTTTAAAACTTAAATATTTAATTTAATTGAAAGGGATTGTTTCTGATGCTGACTGTAATGTATGTTCTTGTGTGTGGCTGGCTTGGCAGTTTGTTCTTTGGCTTATCTCTGTTCTATTTTCTTATGCCCTACTCAGAGGTCTCTTTTTTGATTTAAATAACTTACCTGCATAAGTAAAGGTTATAATAATTAGGATTATTAGGATTTCGCTTGCTAATAAATTAGCACTAAATACAGTGAAGAAACAATCATTTGCAGCTCTTTTGATGTGATATCAACAGCATCTGATTAAGGCTCAAAACCACACAAGCCTGCAATACCGCATAGATGTCTCCATAAGGTTATAAGCTGCAGGAAGTTAGCAACAACTGCAACATATTAGGAGAGGCAAGATGATTGGTAAGGAAAGAAAATAAGAACAGCAACAAAGCAGCGACTAGAAATCGATGTTATTCCAGCGCACGCACACACGCACACACACACACACACACATCAAATCTATTTGTTTCAACACTGTTTTGACAGGCATAGTAAATCAGTCAAATAATCAGTAGCCATATTGCCCATTTCACCACATCACAATCACCCAGTGCATGGGGATCATTGTAACTGAAACCGAAGCCAGTAAGCATGGTGATTAGCAATCTGAGCACTCCCCAGTGGGCTTCCTGTCCCAGTGCAGAAAGGTCAAGGAGCCCAACCCCAGAGACAGTGTCTAGGACTGGGACTGTACCATCAGCCTGCTGCTCTTCATGCCGCTGCTGCTGCCACTGCTGCCGTCGAAGTGTTTTGCGTTTGGCGTAATCATGGTCAAACGGCGTGGCCACGTAAGCAGGGGATGTCAGACCTGGCGTGGCAGCTGACGGAAGGGATGAGCTGAGGACGTTCCCTATGCAAACTGATGTGCAATTAAAGTCTTCATCCATCATGGAGGGGGGTTTCTCTCTGCAGTGAATCAAGAACAACGTTGAGAATCAATGTTTGGCCATAAAATCAAATGCTCGTTCATAACTCCTGCCAGGTAAGATTTATGAAGCTTACTTTTCATGGGACCTTGGCATGCTTGGCATACTCTTCTCTTCACCCCTCGCAAATGGCCCTGTAGCTGCCTCAACCAGCAAAGTAAACAAGAGCTCATGCTCCAGGTCAGGCTCTACTGCCTCTAGCAGTTTTAGGATGGTGGCGCTCAAACGGAAATGCAACTAGAAAAAAAGAAGTTAGTGTGAATGCTTTCAGTCAGTTATCTGATATTACACTGCATCAATGTGACATACAGTATATCATCTAGATATCATTTGAGCTACTAGCCACAGGTAGTTTACCTCCAGGGCTTCCATGGCCAGGTCAGGCGGATTATGGTAATGAATTTTCCGAGGGTACCTGGCAGCTTCTTCATGCAGATAGTGTGCTGCCTAGAAATACAAAGAGGAGGGAGTCAGCAATTCAACACCATCATCTGGCATCAATAAATCAACTCCTTAACTAGTAAAATGGAGGGAGAGATTGCAATAAGGAGTAGAAGACAGCTATGTATTCTGACATGAGGGTTCACTACGTTCACACTGCCCCCCCATGATACTGTGTTTCATACAGGTTCATCTGCCTCCACTGATCTAATCAGAACTACAGAGCTATGACTAACTCCATACATTGTTCTTCTAACTCGGAAAAAAACATCTTGTGAGGGTGGCAGGGCAGTGATCTTTCTGTAGGCAGATTATAAAACAACTCCGCGGAGAGCAAGAAAAATGACTGCAATCAACTTAAGGTTTATTAAAATTATATATCAACTAAAGGTTTTTATTTTTGCCTTTTATTTTCCTGGTTTTCATCGTGACAAATATTTTCAAATTTCTGTTCACTACTTCTCTGGCTTCGACAGATTTTTGTCCATCACACTGCAGTGCTGAGAAATGATCTGGTTTCATAAGGGAAAATAAGGGAAGATAATTAAAAACGATGGTATGCAGAAAGTATAAGCACTCCTTATTTAATGAAGACTTCAACCTTCAGGGAATGGATTAATTTGAAAGTCACAGACACAGTGTGCAGGTCACATTACATTACGTGTATTATTGTGTTAGAGATCTGTTTTAAATTTGAACCCAGTATTTCTGCATTTGCCCTGAGAGAACACAGTACTTCTACTACAAAATCAATCGTCAGGATATCCTTTAACGCAGGTTCCAGTCAACACACTTTAATTTTCTGATAAGTTATTAGTAACTGACACATTTTACCTGGTGCCAGAGTAAACAAACCACTCAACACCAAAGATTATTATCAAACATAAATCACTGACTGAATTCCTTGGATAAATGTGTAGCCCAAGGTCTCCACAGCTGTTTACCTTTTTGTAAAGCTGTAGATATTCCACTGGAGGCTGTTTGCGTTTCTCTGCTATTTTCCCCAGCATGTAGTGAATGAGCCACTCTTCTTCATCGCTGTCACCCTCACAACGGGAAGCTCCCTGGAAACACTGGAACGCTGTCTCCAACATTGAGTCTCTCCTTTCCTCCATCTGAAACCGCACACACACACACACACACCTTAATGTGAAATTTAGTTCAAGGCGCCAGATAAATTCAGTCTACAACAAATTTCACATACGTAACAAGCAAAACTAACAGGATGTGACATTGGTTTTAGCTCACAATCACAAATCTGACATTAAAGCGGAGTTAACATAAACTGACAGGGAATGATGATGAGCACCAAGATAACTCTGCTCATGTGCCTCACCTGTTTAACCACCTCTGGGGGGAGCTCACTGCGCCACTGTTTGAGCTGCCGCGAAGCAAATGAATGCAGGGCATATGATATGGTGCCATACTCGATCCACAGAGACAGGTTGGAACTGTCTATCTCCAGGGCCCTCTTAAAACAGTTAAGCACCGCCTGGGAGTGTTTCCATATAGGAACGTCACTTTTCAGCTCATTGGAGTTGAGCTTGTCCTGGATGCGGCTGGCCCTAGCTAAAGCCATACCTGCCCAGGAGTCAAACCTGAGGAAAGATACACACTTCTTGTGAACTCACTGCACTCAATGTACTGAATGTGAAACCCCACAAATGCACATTTAATTGCTATTATTCATAATATAAATTTTTACCTTCAATGTTAATTAAAAAGCAGATCCTGTTGTGTATTGTGCACAAGCATTGACACTGTTGTAGATAAATGAGTTACCTGTTGGGACACACACAGATGTCATGCATATAGAACTTGATGGCTTTGGACTGCTCCTTGTTCTTGAAATGGTAATCAGCCAGCAGGTAGTAGATCTCATTAATGATTGCAGGTGCAGGAGCACTCCCCTCAGGAAGGCATGGGGCCTTAAAGAAATAAAAAGTCAACATTTCTCTAACAATCATGATTCTCAATTCAAACTTGCAAGTGAAGTTAAAGGTGACATGAAGGCAAAGCAATGCTTAAAAAGCACCACTGACATAAGTACACTGTTTAGCATGTATGATTCACTGGATCCCTCACAGTCAGTGTGTGCCCACTGACTGACCTTTTCTGTCATGCCCTCGATGTAGGCTGCCACTTCTTCCATGGTGAGGATGGGAGTGTCACTTGAGGGAGCGATGCCAACAAACCTCCTCAGCAGATTAGCCAATTCTGCAGACACTGTGCTTGTCTTATAACTGTCAAACTCAGGCAGTGACTTTGGTTTGAAATACTGGAACATGAAGAGGGCCTCACTCCACAGCAGCTCAACCTGCAAAACACACATTAATTCCACAGGAAACATGAGTGACATAGTTGATTGTATTCAAGTGTAATACACAGCGCCAGAGCAAATTAGTGGCAACAAGGTCTCTTGCAGTGTGGTATTTCATAAATACAGTCAGAATGCCAGTCATCTAAATGTATTGATGCGCAACTGTGGGGATGACACCCACCTGGTGGCTGGACGCATGCATTACAAAAATATAAGAGACCACGGGGTGCAGCTGATATTATCTCATGATAATATCAGACTTGGGACACTGTCTCTGATTTTCATTTTTCAAACGTACATCAAATCTATCTATTCACCAAGAATCTTTGCTTCCGAAAGTAAACAAACGCAAGATAAAGAAAATGTTTTTGTATTTCAGGAGTTTCTTTGGAGAAATGAAAGGGCTCTAAAAAAGGTAGAGACAGAATAGTCCAACAAATACTAAATAAAAGCAAAAGAGTAAGTTGTACTGCTGTTGTTTGTGGTTTATCTAAATGTGTTCACATTTCTCACTCAGTAAATTAATGCTATTATGCCATTAAAGCTATTTCATGGCCTTCGTTTATTTCAACGACACCAGACGTGCGTACCTTGCAAGCCAACAAAACAACATTAATGGATAAAGCAGACATCCTCTGTGACGTGAGGGGTCAGTGAGGGAACATGTTTGCGTCATCAACAGTCTGCTGCTGTTCAAACAGAAATCATACTTTACTCAAACCTTTGAGCTACTTTTTTGTTTTAAATTTTCAATTAAATAATACAATGTTTAAAATAGGTCAAGCAAGTTTAGCTGAGGTTAGTTAACCTTTGCTGCTGAGATTAACCTAGTAGACTTTGATTGAGTCACTTAAAGTTCATGCAACAAATTACGATAAACTAAATCAAAGGTGTGACAAGAAAGACTTCTGAGTGTTTGACCTGTGGAGATGAGTGGTCCTCAAGGTAGCGGGCCTTGCTCTTCTTACTGGGGTATCCATACAGGCAGAAGAAGCACTGTTCCAACGCCATCTCCAACTCCTCTTTGTAGGGATGAGCGTCATTGCTGGAAGAGGCTGCAAATTCTTTTTCCAGAACTCGAACCTCCAGCAAAACATAAGAATGAAGCTTAGTCAAACTGTTCAAATGGCCTATACAAATTAATTTAGTCACAATTTTGGGGTCTACAGCTGTTTTATGTAACTATGTAAGGATATAGAATAATTATTATAATCTTATATCAAAAGGCATGTATGCAAGCTGTACATTCACATATCACCTTGGTCAGATCACAGTAGTTCTAGAGAGAGAGAGGTCTACAAACAAACTTACGAAGAACTTGAGGAGTGCACCGTCTGAGCTGCAGCACAAGGAGCGACGGCCAAGATACTCATGGGCTGTGTTCAGAAGCATCAGGGAGGAGGGCAGCATCGGAGTGTCTGAGTCATCTGAAAACAAGACTTGATGGGGTCGGTCACTGCAACAGGTACCGTGGCATGAACACCAAGAGAAAACCAAAGGCATTAAAACAAACCTTCATCATCCCCTACAGACATATGTTGACGGAGCATACAGTCAAAAGCTGCCTCCTCATGTTTGATAATGCGATACAGTATAATCCACGGCAGAACCGAGAAGAAATAAGGCTCCTTGGGATCGTCGGAAATGGTCATGCTAAGATCAATCAGCTGAAAACACAACAGAAACAACACAAAGGCTTATCAGTTTCTTGTTATAGTATCAGTGTAACTGTTTCTTCCAGAAAACTAGTGTTGTCTTTAGCTCTCTAACCTGAATTAGGTTATTTGCCAGTCGAGCCATGCTAGAGAAATGGGGGACATTGCTCAGAAGCTGTAAGTCTTTGGTGAAGCAGACCTCGATGCCATCCAGCAATGTTCCAATGGTGCTGACCCACTCCTCTTTACTAGGCGGGGAGCTGTTTGAAGCAGAGTTGAGCTGCTGCAGGGCTTCATTCAGAGCCAGCTCACTGCACTCCAAACACTGCTGGTAGTCCTGCAGCTTCAACAGCGAGTTCTAATTCAGAGGATGATAAGTGTCAACCATCGGCCAATTCAAAAGATGTATATGTTCAATCAATATTATTGTTGCATGTCTAACCTGCAATAGCATTAGCTGAGCAGGCCGCTCTGGTGCTGAGCTCACAAACTCTAGAGGTTTACTCCTGCTGCCATAATTAAGAGTGGGCTGCAGCAGACGTACAACAGACTCAAAGTCTGCAGACTCAAAGAGTCGCTGGATCTCTTCCAAAGACTGACAACGCTCCAGAGACTTCAGCCTCTTGTCGATCTGTCAAAGGGGACACAAGACACCCAAAATTAAACCCAAAAAAGCTAGAGGCCTTCAGAAGACTTGCTAATTGTCCATTTTTTAAGAGTAATATACCATTATGCTGAAAAAAAAAAACAGAATTATTTTGCTTCTTAGCGTATAACACATTCTTTAACGGTATAGTATGGACTGGAATCTTTTTCTTCTCATAACTCATGAAAACACTGACCTCCTCCACAGAGATCGCTGCATCTACTCGTAGGTTAGGCAGGTGGATGGTGTAATGTTTTCCTTCAGTGGACTTTGGTTTGCTCTGCAACAGACCTATACAGACATCATAGCTCTCCAGTGCCAACTCCATGTCTCCCTGAAAAAAGATAAGAAAGACAGACTTACAAGTCACATCTGGTTGAGCTGAGTTTTAAGGACTCATGGAACGAAAAGTTCACCAAAAATACAAAGAGGAGTTCCTACCTGTAGGGCCAAGAATCGTGCCTTGAGCCAGTAGACACGCACCATGACATCCAACCAGTCATCCTCAAACAGGTCTCTTTGGGATGAAGCTAGGGCCAGGAGTAATAAATCACCTTGGAAATGCTGCCCAGGGAATTCTGAGTCAGCTGTATCATTGCCAGGACCAACGCTGCTTCTTCTTGGAGACACTAGACAAAGAAAGAAATATTGTCATAAGCCAAGGGTAAACATGTTGTCCCACACATGTGACTCACTAATATTTAACAAATCCCATAGGTCATTGTGTTTAGGACTGTGATTGCAGTGCCATGTTCAGGCCAATCAGTTAATTTTTTAAAATACAAAAAAGCAACAATGACATTTAACACATTAGGTAAAATGTTGTAAGTGCTACTTGTGATATGTAATATGACACGGTACAAACATTGCAGCATCTGCGGGCTCCACAGTACTATGATGCATCACTAAACCAAGCTTTGTCAAAGTCCAATCAGCTCACTGGTACTTACCAGTCTTCCCTTTTTTGTGTAACCATTGCTCCAACTGCAGCTCCATACACGCTAAGCTCATCGTCACCATTTCCTGTACATGTAGCAGATAATAACACTTATTAGAGATCATTGGGGCCAATTTTGATGAAAAACTATAGTTATGTCCCTGGTCCCAATTTCAGAAAATGTTTACTTCTTTTAGACCCTGGAGTGCACAGCCCTTCCCAAAACTAGATCCAGAGTGACTCCAGAAATCAGAATTATCTGGCACAACACAAATGTTTTAATTTGAACACACACCATAAACAATCTTTAAGATGCATGTACAACAAAGATTTACCATTTCATATCACACTAAAATTAAACTATTAAAATAATGATAGTTAAGGAATTCTTCCTCAATAATAATTATAATAATAATACATTTATATAGCTCTTAAAAACATTGTTTAAAACGCAATTAACATTGCCTACACATTTATAAACCAAACACACAACAAAAGCATACATAATAAGGCAAAAGAAAATTGAAAACATGAGTGCTAAAAGATAAAAGACAACACCATCAAAGCACATCAACAACAAGTTTTTAAAAGAGATTTTAAAGTGTGTTCTGAATCTGTGAGCCTCCGATCCTCTAGCAGGCTATTCTACAAAGGCCTGGTCCCCCTTTGTTATCAGTCTGGAGTTTGGAGCAGTAAGTAGAGACCTGCCAGAGGATATAAGGCTGCTCACTGGCTCATTCGTACAAATTGCATTCAGTGATATTTTCTGTCTAGTGAGTCTAAAACCAACAACAAACAGTTTTCTTGTCATTTACCCTGATGTGTTGGTTGCTGCAGTCCCGAAGCAAAGGGTTAGGAAGACCACTACTGTGCTTCCTCCAGGTCTGATAGACTTCCAGCACCACAGCAGTCAGCCCTCGAGGCCACTCCTTAATGAACTTCTGACCCACAGCTTTCAGATAGCGCATCATCAGGTCCAGTATACCACCATTGGTCATATTATCAAGCAGGTATTTGTGGACATCCTGTTGCTCTACAGAAGGGAATACACACGTTCTTAATATGACAGACAGCACAACAGTGTATTGTAAATACATATCCACAAAGCACTACATACCAGACTCCATGTATTCAACTGAGTCAACAGGCAAGCAACTCCCATGTAGAGGCTGTATGTCCTCCTTCCCATCACACTGTGTCTCAAGATTACTCAGACTCTCCTCATCATTATCAGGATCAAACTTCTTTAGCCTAAGACAAACGAGCAAAACAGCATTTAATTCTAAAGAACTATAACAAGCTGTGCATTTATGGATATTATTTTTGGTTTAGTGTAAGCTACCTGGAGGGTAGATATTTAAAAAGCAGTTCCTGAAAGTCAATCTTCTCTTCCTTCTTGCATTTTGTGTTACGAACACGTGCTGAGCGCCGCTTGGCCGTCTCCCCACTATCTTCCATCCCACGTTTCCTTTTTGGCGCTTTCTTCACTTTATCTGTCAGGGAAACGTCCACTGCTGTAGCTGTGAACATACAGTAGGATGAAAAAATAAAAAAAAAAAGACATTAAATTCTGGAAATACTTGGGATATACAGTTGCACTTACAATTACTACAAAAGCTTATAATTACTTATCAAATGTAGGCAGAGTAAAAGAGAAATTTATTTTTATGAACTAACCAACAGGGTGAACAGAAGTGGTGATTTCCACAGTGGTCTGACTGGGGGTAATCTGGAGCTGAGTGCTGGGCTGGGGGAGCACTATTGGCTCAGAGAGGACCACTGGAGGCAGGGATGAGCTGGGGCTGCTACTCAGCACAGTGGTCTGGCCCATACTGACAGGACTGCTAGGCTGGGGGAGGTTCTGGAGGAAGTTTGGGTCACTATACTCTGACAAGTCAATCCTGCGGCCCAGACTCGGACGCGGTGGCTCACATGTGGTCTGATGTCTGTACATTGCAAGAAGGCTTTCGCCCACATGCTTCCATCTGAGATTAAAAAGATAAAAAAAAACGCTCATTAATATTAGCACAAACTGTCTTCACAAACAAACAAACAAATATGGGTAAAACTCGATATTACAACCCTCGGCGGTAAAGGTTAGAAAAGGTTCACAAAATTTAGGCCAGAAAAGAATTACTTCAATGTCAGTGGAGCTCAACCACGAATTTCAGTACAGTATATGCTGTTTCTGCATTTTCAAGCGTTCACAGTCGTGCAAAACTTTGCATGAGTATTAATTGGACTATCCTCAGAGAAGCATATCATATGCTCAACTCTTGACTGTTATTCTCACTTAAAATATTTTCAAAAGTGACAGGCCAATTTAAACTAATCCGCCCAAACAGGAAAAAAACAAGACAGTTCTCAGAGACATAACAGCTCAGCACTCACGAGAGGCAGCGGATGGGCTGAATCAGGACAAGGTCTGGTTTTGGTTCACAGTGAGATAGCGCCTGTCTGCGTTTCCGTATCTCCAGGGCCTCTTCCACAATGGATTTGCGCTCCTCTTCCTCCACTTCCACATAATGAATAGACATATCGCTGGAAGAAAAACCCCACACCACAGCAGAGATCCGTCAGTGATGTGAAAGTATGGAGTCACAGCTACAACACATTCTAAACAGGCGGAGAAATAAAATGTGAGCTGGCTTCACCATTTCATGAACATCTGCATCGTGTCCCTCTTCAGACATGGCTGCTCCTCAAAGATTTTCTCCTTCAGCACCAGGCCTTTAGTGTAACAATGATCCTTCTCTAAGGCTTTGGCGATGAAGTAGAGGCAACCTAGAAAAATGTACACAGATGTCAGTAACTTCACTTTCTATACTTGAGCTCTTGTAATGGTAATGACAGTGAGTGCAGAGCAAAGAGCTTATGATCATGTATTACTTACAGGTGTAGTCACTGAGCGTGTAAAGAATAGTTATGAGGTTGTCAAGGCAGGGCCAGTGATCTGGGTTACAGTGCAATCCCTCCTCAAAGGCATGTCGAGCCAGAGGAATTCGCACCAGTCGCACAGCCACCTGACCAATTTTGTACCACATGTTCACATCTGTGGAATCCAACATGACAGCCTGAGAAAAGAACAGAGTAGAAAATATGGTATTAACATTCACTGCAGTCTTATTCATGTGCATTAAAGACGCATTTAGTTGCACAAAGTGGTGTGATGCCAAGAATGATAATTAAGTATTAAACTGGCACAGTTTTGTCGTTTCACCTCCAAGTAAAATTCCATGGCGGTCTCCAGGTCATCCCGTGATGCAGCCATGCTGGCCAAGTTTTTAAAAGTAGAATATTTCAACATCAGTCCGGGATGCTTGAGACCCACTCTCTGATCATCGGAAGGCATGGCCTAAGATATTAGAGGATACATCAAATTTGGCACCAACCACAGAGTAATGCAGATTCATCTTAAGCCAAAACAAGTGATCCGCCTCACTGACTAAAAGGGGTGTATAACCTGGATTCTGTGAGAGTATTAAACTGCTCTCAATTACACCCCGATACACAGTATTCTGGATGTTCTGCACAAGCATATTAGCAAAGATGTTTTGATAACTTTGATGGGATTATATACCGTGTGATATTTTACCTCTTTGAGCAGTGGAGTTTTGAGAAGCTCATGATAGGCCTTACTAGACTCCTCAAACTTGTCATGTTTTTGAAGATCTAAAGCTTTGTGATATAAAGCAAAAGCCTCAGCTTCCTGTGGACAAAAATAAAAAACAACTCATTACTTGCACAGAAGAAAAAGACTGCAGCAGTGCAGATGCCACATATTGCTGATTCATTATTATATGCTCTGTACCTGAGCCTCTTTCGTCTGACTCTTGTTACTTCTCAACGGGTCTTGAGACTCGTCTGCAGCTGTCGCAGCAGCATTCAGTGCTGCTATGCGAATCTGTAAAGAACAACACAGAAAAAGAGGGAAAACCCTTTAGCAAGCAGATGTATTAGTGAGGAAGGAGCGCTAGCGAGAGCTGAATAGTCTGCAAAATCACAAGATGTACTGATACAAAACAAAGAGCAACCACTCAGTGATAAAAAGCCTTACCATCTTAATATCAGGAAAGCAGGGTTTCCACTCTCACGGTTTTCAGACTTTGAATGGATCTATAGAAATGAATAGGAACCGAGCAAGGAAAGATAAAAGCAGGTAAGATATCAACAGAGAAAGTAAATGTGACGTTACGAGAATAAGACATAAAGAGAATATCATATTGTACGTCCCATCACCAGTCAGTCCCCTAAAAAAAGACTGACCCAGGCTGCTGCCAACTCTCTTATTTACCAAAGCCGGTCAACTGCCTCGCCTCCAAAACCCTCTCTATTTTTCATTCAGTTTGAGTACTGCTGGTGGGTCTCTCGGGCTAAATGAACCCTATCTCCTCAGAGAGAAGAGCAGTTGTCGAGGGGGGCTTGGGACAGACTAGCTAACGTTCCCCAAATCTGACTCAAAACTTAGCCTGGTTAGCTTAGCTCTGCGGTGAGACATTGCTGCAGTTTGTTCTGAGCTAGTGTACAGCTTCACTGGTGAATAATTCAAACACGGCTCCAAACAGCAGGTGGTAAATGTATGTTCCTCACGGGATAACAGATTCAACTAGCTAACAGCTCACATTACTGCCTCGGCTAGCTTTTATTAGCTTACACATCAGAGGAGCTAACGTTAGCTACTGTTTCACCGGGTGACCATCACTTGCAAAGCTGGGCGCCTGACCTACCGTTCATTCTGGTTTTAATTGCATTTGCAACGTTGTTATCACTGTAGCATGGCACAAAAATCCCCAAACACTGCAGTCATTAGTGGACATGAAGCACAAAGCAAGTTTGAAACTTCATTTATTCCCCATCCTTTGTTGTTGTCAACGTTGGGAGCGTTTGCGTCACAGCACGACATTTGCTGCCCGCCAAGTAGTAAAGTCGTCTCTCATTGGTCAATACACTGAGGGTGTATTAAAGTGACCAATCATATATTACGATGTTGGTTTAACCACACCATCAACACACACACCACTGAAATGTCATTAAGCACAAAGGTAAATTATGTTACCAATTAGCTACAAAAAGTAATCATTGGAATCATATGTACAAAATTAAAAAATTTTACTTTAGTTTAACAAGTTTTCAAATCTGTCAAAATAATGTGAAATCATTGCTTAAAATACAGACATTATCCTATAGATAGATAGATAGATAGATAGATAGATAGATAGATAGATAGATAGATAGATAGATAGATAGATAGATATTCCCTAAGGGAAATTCATGAATTGATACTTAATGCTATGTTTATTAAAGTACAAAGGGGATCAAATTAGCAGCCTGTATAGCCAGTGCAGGACAGTTTTCACTGTTCTTGCAGCTTGAACCAATCCAAATCTTTTCCAAAAAGTAGGGTGAAAACAATGTCTTTTCTATTTTATTTTATTTTTTAAATTTTCAATCATGCAACAACATTGTCTATAGCTACACTGTTTCAACAGCATGTAAGTCACAACCCTACAATAGTCTCTGAGACATTAGGTAAAATATGCGGTTTATATAGGTTAAACTACGGAATAATGAAAGTAAGGTGCAGTACATAGCCAGTACTTATGTGTAACTTGCATGGTAAACAGATAACCACTAGAGGGCAAACTTTTATTATAATAGTATAAAATGTTTTCTCTGAGATGAGGTCTTTTTTTTCTTCACAGGATTTTCCAAAATGTTAAGTCTTCAGCTGATTTGCTTTACATTGACTACCTGTGGTATTGCATTGGGATATTTAGACCGTAATAATTTTCTCATTGATGTTCTGCCTAATAGAACACAGACAATGCAAAATGGTGCAAGGCAGTGTCATCTTTTACAGAAGGTGGTTTTCCTCCCCCTCCTCCATCATGCAGTATTTCAAGAGTTACATGACAGATACATTATGTCATTGTCAGGATTTATGGTGGCAAATTGTAACAACTTCTGCAGTTCTTAGGAGTAACTGTATACTGTTTTTGTCCTCAGTGACCCTGGCCGTTGCAGTCCCTTGTTGCTCCACCGCTTATCCCCGCCTCCTCCACCCCCAACACTGATTCTTACCCCACCCCATCTTTCCCTTGGCTCAGACTGGCTGGCTGGCACCATTATCAATTCCTTCTGTCAGCATGCCGGAAAAAAATAGCTGACGTCACAGTCATTACTGGCTCTATAAAAGCCAGAGTAATGCAGATTCACTGTGCAGTCAACCCAGCTACATTCCTAGACAGAGAGCAGCCCGTCTCTGAAGTCATGACTTCCACCGGCTTTGACCCGTACTTCCCCTCTTCCTACAAGAGGAGAGTGGTGGTGCGCAGTGCAGGATATGGAGCTGGTGGAGGAATAGGCTCTAGGTCTGCCTACTCCAGCCATGCAGCCCCATTAACTTCCTATGCATCGCTACGCAGAAGTTATCCAACTCATGCCCGAGTTACCTCCAGCTACTCCTCTGTGCTTTCTGCTCCAGTGTCCGCAGCTGCCACTGAGCTACGACTTGACCAGGCAGCCCAGGTCAGCTCTGAGTTCAAAACACTAAGGACCCAGGAGAAGGCTGAGCTGCAGGGCCTGAATGACCGCTTTGCAAGCTTCATTGAGCGGGTCCATGAGCTGGAGCAGCAGAACAAGTTGCTGGAGACTGAACTTCTGCTGCTCAGGCAGAGGCAGACGGAGCCATCCAACCTCAGGGCCCTGTATGAGCATGAGATCCGCCAGCTCCGAGCTGCCGTAGATGAGGCTCACCATGAAAAGCAAGCTGCCCAGGATCACAGGGATGAGATGGAAGATGTGCTGAGGGACCTGCAAAAGCGCTATGAGGATGAAGTGCTCGGCAGAGCAGAAGCAGAGGGCAGGCTCATGGATGCCAGGAAGGGAGCAGATGAAGCTACACTGAGCCAGGCTGAGCTTGAGAAAAGAGTTAGGAACCTGCTGGATGAGCTAGACTTCCTGAAGCGCCTCTGTGAGAGTGAGATTGCAGAGCTGCAGGCCCAAATACAGTACAGAGCAGATGTGTCAGTGGAAATGGAGGTCGCTAAACCTGACCTGTCTGCTGCTCTCCGTGACATCCGAATGCAGTATGAGAAGCTGGCCCAACGCAACCTTCAGTCAGCCGAAGAGTGGTTCTGCAACAAGATGAATGTGATGACAGTAGGCACTGTTCGCAACACTGAGAGTGCAAGACATACCAAAGATGAGGCTGGAGAATACCGCCAGCTCCTCAAAACCAGGACGCTGGAGATTGATGCCTGCCGTGAGATGAACCAAGCTCTGGAAAATCAGCTGCAGGATGTGGAGGAAAAACAGAGTGCTGAGATCTCTGCACTGCAGGTGAGGAACAGACAGACTCTGAAGTAAAGGAACAGGGCTGCACATACCACTGCAAACACAAAAACTGAAAATTACCTGTAGTGACATATAAACGATTTTCTGTGTGTTTTGACAATTGAAATGAGTCACTCCGCATGTTCAGTTATTGGAATTTTCATCCTGCCCATAATGTGCGACTAACATATCACTTTATTTCTTTTCTGTACAGGATACAATAGGTCAACTGGAGGAAGAGTTGAGGGCAAACAAGAATGACATGGCCCGCTACTTGAAAGATTATCAGGACCTCTTGAATGTGAAGATGGCCTTGGATATTGAAATTGCAGCCTACAGGTCAATAGTATCATCAATATAGCTTTGATTCCTTTCTGTGTTTTGCATATTGTGTTATAATTCTGATTTTTAATCACGAAAAGCTCACTATTTTCTTTCATGTGTCTTGTTCCATTAGGAAGCTCCTTGAAGGAGAAGAGAACCGTTTGAATGTGGCAAGTATGGGGTCCGTCACCGCCTACTCCCAGGCCATGTATGCTGTTCCCTCTTATGGAAGAACACAGATCTCCATGCAGGCTCAGCTGAGCTCTGCAGCTCCGTACCTGCTGAGCTCCCGCTTTTACACTTCATCAGTCTTCAAAGAGGAGACAATATCCGCAAGCCAAGCACAGCAGGCGGAGGCCAGCGCCCCTCAAGAAGACGACGATGAGCAAGTGGAAGAGGAAGAGAAGGAGGAAGAGGAGGAGGAGCAGGTAGAAGAGAAGGAGGAGGAGGCAGAGAAAGAGGAAGAGCAGGGAGAAGAGGGGGAGGAAGTGGAGGAGGAGGAGGAAAAACAAGAGGAAGGAGAGGAAGAAGCAGATGAAAAAGGTTAGTGTGGTGATTTTGCTTATTTAACATGTGCATTTGTGCAGTAGGAAACTAATTCTAACTTTTATCCCCCCCCCGACGTGATTTTTGTAATGAAGAGGGTGAGGCAGAGGATGAAGCAAAAGAAGATGACGATCAAGGAGGAGATGAGAGCCAACCCCAAGAAGAGGCCGACGCTGAGCAGAAGGAGGCAGGAGGTGAAAAAGAAGAGGAGGTGGAGGCTGAAGAGAAAAAACCAACAGATAGAAAAGTTTAAATTTACATGCTTTAAAAACACCCGCTAGCCTGTAGCTAAAGGATCTCCGGTGCTCTACATACAGAGATGTTTGTCTCAGTCAAACCAAATGAGAATCTCTTGAAATCAGAAGTGTCAGTGAACCTACCATGTGTATGATCAACTCGAATGACTTATAGCATGTACGCACACATGCACACTGTGCCGGCAAAGAAATTAAACTACTTAAAAGCTAATCAATTAACTGACGATGACAGGATGTGTCCGGAGTAGAAAATCTGCTTTGTGGAGATATGTTTGCAAACACCTGTGTGCTTTATTGCCACCAAAACATGCCTGTAACACGACTGTCTGTATGTGCAATACCCAGTTTGAAATGCCTTACTCACTGAGTGCTTTTAGTCCGTGATGTGCTGCACTGAATTCCAATAAAGCCTTGAAGCCTTGACAACCTTGAGCTGGCATCAGGATTTTCATTTGTATTTATAAACAGGAACACTTGCACTGAAGTGTCAAATCAAGTAATATTTAGCACAAATAAACGCATTAGCAGAAAATTATATTCAATGTCCACGCTCTGTGACTCACTTTCACAAGCAAACGAGGAGATTTTTACTTGCTAATTAGCCCGAAGCTCCTCTTTCACTCAGGGTTTATAACAAAATCTTTCTTTTCTCAACAGAATGTTAATGGGGGTTAATGGAAAAAGTACATAGATGGCTGCCAAAGAGCTCTTGCTTCTATCCTTATTGATAAATCTGACTGGAAGCGAGCGCTGCAGCAAACAGCAAAGTCAGCAAGTCTGGCTTGTTTTATTATTTTTTAGGAAATGAAAAACAAAACATGAAAAAACAAGAAATGAAACAAGTATCAGACAGTATCAGACAGAATTAAGTTTCAAGTTGTCGACATTAGGTTTCTCTTGACTTGGCTAAACCGTCTAGACTAAAAGAGATGAATTACAGTGGCGTTTTTGTCTTTATCTCAAGTCAGCAGGTCGTCTCTGTCCTGATGTGCCTACAGTCTCTGTGTGATCAGTGAGCTGACACCGGTGTTTTTCCTGCTGCCTCACCCTCATCCACATCACTGTCCATAAATCAGGACGCTCTGAAACCTTTATGACTCAGCTAGTCTGCTGCACCAAAGAATCTGGCCAAGTGTCAACTCACACAGGACAGCGGGAGAGAGAGAGAGAGAGAGAGAGAGAGAGATAGGGCAATTTCATTATTTCATTAAGGAGAGAAAGAGAGAGATTGAGGGTGAACGGTTGGGGGGTGGG